>NC_134895.1:16608524-16611024 GCF_041734735.1 Babylonia areolata
GTTGTTGAACAATTAAAGATTATTTAAACCAAACATCCAAACTATAACTTTTTTAGCCATTGATGCCCCCAATGTCCATCAGCACATTTCCGAAGTACACACACACACACACACACACACACACACACACACACACACACACACTCACACACACACACACACACACACACACACACACACACACACACACACACACACACACACACACTCACACACACACACACACACACACACACACACACACACACTCACACACACACACACACACACACACACACTCAACACACACACACACACACACACACACACACACACACACACACACACTCACACACACACACACACACACACACACACACACACTCACACACACACACACACACACACTCACACACACATACTCACACACACACACACACACACACACACACACACACACTCACACACACACACACACACACACACACACACACACACACACACACACACACACACACACACACACACACACACACACACACACACACACACACACACACACACACACACACACACACACACACACACACACACACACACATAATATCATGCCGAAACAGAGCTTCGAATTCTGATCCAAAATATATGTTGGATTTATTTGACTGACCAAATATTCAAAGTGAATGGATTGGCCAATGATCTGTTAGAATTTCTCCTCTCCCCTCTGTTCCCCCTCCTCCACCACCTTACCCACCATTCTTCTAAATTTTCTTCTTCTTCTTCTTCGTGTTTTTCTTCTATTAGGCCAATTACTCTGGTGATAATAAATTGAATCTCATGTTAATATTGATATTAGCATTATTTTACTATATTATGTACTGTTTGTTTATTTGTTTTATTTCATTATTTCATTACTTACTGTTTATGAATGTTATTTGATGCAAGTCATAATATGGTTCATCAGCCGTCATGATAAAATTGAAGTGCAACGTTTGTGAGCACAGTATAAGCTTGTTGATGCTCTTTTGTCATTCATTGCATTGTAATCATGTGTATTGTTGAATAACTAAAGATTATTTAACTCACTCAGTACGGCCAGTCCTCTCTTCTCCTCTACACAGACCCCTCGGATGTCCAGTGGGTGTCTGAATGACCCAACCTTTAGCTTCCGTCGTCAGAATTGTGGTACTCTTTGTCAACAATCACGTCTTCAGTATAAGAGCCTTCCGCTTGCAATATTTTGACGATGGTAATTGGGGTGAAACGCTGTTAACGTCGTCTCTTTCGCCGTTCGTATGGAGAGAGTTAAACCAACTGTGATTACTGTGGATCATTGGATCACACACAATTCTGTCCATCGCTTCAGCAAGCTAACCGATTCTGTCACGGCATGTTTCAAGCTGAGCGGGCGCAATAGGGCTAAAATGTGTGAATATTATCATAAATAAAACGCAAACAAACTATGATAGCCTTTAAGCAAAAACTGGATGTTCTATGAGAAAAAAACAGCAAAACAACAACTAAAACAACAAAGTTTGTAGTATCTATCTGTGTAAAATACGTATATGTAGTTTAGATTTCCTTTGTCTTCTTAAAGATCTCTCTGTGTGTGTGTGTGTGTGTGTGTGTGTGTGTGTGTGTGTGTGTGTGTCTCAATAACTCTTTTAAAATAATCTTTCAAGACAACTTACACTATCCCTTTCAAAAGCGGTACACTATTTTGGCGCACATTTTATAATGATACAGTGCACATGTTGCTGCGGGTACCGCCACAAGCACTACAGAAACAGCAGCAACAACAGCAGCAACAGCAATGATAATAATAATAATAATAATAATAATAATAATAATAATAATAATAATAATAATAATAATCAAAAGAAGAAAAACAAAGGCGATAAAGATAATATTGATATACTTCTACTACTACTACTACTACTACTAATAATAATAATAATAATGATAATAATTTTTTTTTTCAAGATTTTTAAGAAATACTCGGAAAACAAAACCGAAAAAAGAAAAAAAAAAAGATGACCGTGGCAACAGTTTGAAACAGCAGCTATTTTTACCAAACAAAAAAAAAACCAGGTATGCTGAGTGTGTGTGTGTGTGTGTGTGTGTGTGTGTGTGTGTGTGTGAGGGAGGGGGGGGAGGGGGGAGGGTATGGGGGGGTTCAGGAGACAGGACAGTTAGTGTGACGCGCGCGCGCGCGCGCGCGATTTGCCTTGTTGTTCTCTTCCCCTCCCCTAAACCCCCACCTCCACCCCACTCCCCACCCCCTCTTCGCCCACCTACCGCCTTACCCCCCAAAATACCCCTCTACCTTCAAAGTTCAAAAACCCACCCCGCTCTCTGTCATCTGTCAGTTGAGTAGTAGGAGAAGAAGCCACCTAACCTCTATACCAAGCAGACAGCCCTCCGCAATCCCCCCCCCCCCTCCAAACCCCCCACTCACCCAACAGCAACTCTGCCCCCCCCCCCCCCCCCCCCACACACACACACACACACCTTCCCCCTT
>NC_134895.1:16623524-16626024 GCF_041734735.1 Babylonia areolata
TTTTTTTGTCAAGGCCTGACTAAGCGCGTTCCGGTGGGTTACGCTGCTGGTCAGGCATCTGCTGATCAAAATGATGTGGTGTAGCGCATATGGATCTGTCCGAACGCAGTGACGCCTCCTTGAGTAACTGAACTGAAATGAACTAACGTGCGTTTTGATCTTCTGCTTGCACATGATTATGTTGGACTGGGAAATCGGAAAAAATCTCCACCCTTTACCCACCATGCATGCGCCGTTACTCGAGATTCGAACCCGGGACCCTCAGAGATCTCTGGTTCAAATCCGTCTACCGCAGTGCCCGGGACAATCGCTCCAGTAAAGAGGTCGTTTGTGTTCCATCCGATTTCTAGGGTCAGCGCTAAGGCCATGTACATGAAGCTGACTGCAGCCTCAAGACCTGAGTCAGGAAATTAATTGGTCCATTTTTCTCTTTTCTTGTTTTGTTTTTTGTTTGTTTGTTTTTTGTTTATATGATGGTGTGGTGTGGCGTATATGGGTCAATCCACACGCTTTGAAGCCTCTTGAAACTGACACTCTGCAGTTTATACTGCTGTTGTCCCACCAGTCTTCTTGTCTGTGTGCACAAGAATACAAATTAAATTAAAAGACAATTCACAAAATATATACATCGTTCGTTCTCTTGTTTAACAATTGTGATTATTGACGACACAATATAGATATTATACACATGTGTAGTAGTAGTAATAATAATAATAATGGTATTTATATTGCGCTGAATCTTGTGCAGAGACAAATCAAAGCGCTTTCGCACCAGTCATTCACACGCATGCATAACTCTAAAACTGGAGAAACTGAAGACAAGGAAGAGGCAGGGAAGGGAGGCTATTTTAGGAAGAGGTGGGTCTTAAGGGCAGACTTGAAAGAACTGAGTTTGGAGACTTGACGAAGCGAAAGAGGAAGTTCATTCCAGTTGCAAGGTCCAGAGACAGAGAAAGAACGACGGCCAACAGTCGAGAGCTTGATTCTGGGTATGCATAAACAGAGTGGATCCGAAGCTGATGGTAGTGAGCGAGATGGAGTGTAGAGGTGAAGGCAGCCACAGATATAGGAAGGGGCTGATTTGTGAATACATTTATAACATAGAGTGCTGATCTTGTACTTTATGTCTGTATGAAGAGGTGCTCGTGTCAGGGCCCAGTCGACTGCTATGCGCGTTGGACTTCTTAGGGTGTGATCCGCTGTTCATCAGTGACCGGGGTTCGAGGACTCGTTTCGGTGATGGGAATGAGTCCTTGAAAAAAACAAAACAAAAAAAAACACAAAAAAAACCAACACTGGAATCCGGTTTCTTTCACTCCCACCGAGGTGTGACTGGCATCTGAACTTTGGTTGCGGGAAGGAGAGAGGATTGGACCGGCCCCCGCCAACCAACCAATGTCGTGCCCTAGACACAGCGGTTTCTGAGTCCACTGCCCCGTTCGTTTATTCGTTCGTTTATTTATTTTATATTCTGTTCATCTAAGATGATGATATTAGACTGAAAAGAAATGATATTATTATTATTATTCTTTGGATTAGTATCATTTCTGTCATTATGATGATTGTTATTATTAATTAGAAATCGACATTTCTGTATATTCGAATGAAAAGGGGGGTTATTGAGGTGGAGGGTGTGGGGGGGCGGCAAAGGGGAAGGGACTAAGAAAGGAAGAGAGAGAGAGAGAGAAAGAGAGAGAGAGAGAGAGAGAGAGAGAGAGAGAGAGAGAGAGAGAGAGAGAGAGAACAGAATGTGGAAAAGATAGAGTACAAAATGTAAAATGGAGAGGGTGAGTGTCAGTGATTGGAGAAAGAAAAAACATAATATTGGAAGGGTGTGTGTGAGAGGCGGGACGGGGGAAGGGGGATTAGGACAACAACAAAAAAATCAATAAATATTGTATGCACTACTTCTGTCGATTATTATTTCAAAAGAGGTTCATGTGGGGAGCTACAATAAACAACCAACTGGGCTATTCAACACGTAACTAGGTAACTTTAATAAAGAACAGTTTGAAATATATAACTTTTCAAAAAAAATGTTAACACGTGTTCCGTAATTTCTGGAGGCAAAAAAGGTTTCATTACCAAACAGCGGGTTAACTCACTCAGTACGGCCAGTCCTCTCGTCTCCTCTACACACACCCCTCGGATGTCCAGTGGGTGTCTGAATGACCTAACCTTTAGCTTCCGTCGTCAGAACTGTGGTATTCTTTGTCAACATTCACCTCTTCAGTATAAGAGCGTTCCGCTTGCAATATTTTGATGATGGTAATTGGGGTGAAACGCTGTTAACGTCGTCTCTTTCGCCGTTCGTATGGAAAGAGTGAAAACGTGCTCTACCGTTAAATGTCCCTTGCAAATGCATTCAATATTTTCACAATATTTTGTGTATGGGTCATTTAGTAATAACCTAAATACCATGCTCTTAACAGCCCTGCCAGTTCTTTTAGCATTTAATAAGGCAGTTTCAGATTCAGTATCAGTTTTCAATTTCTCAAGG
>NC_134895.1:16638524-16703524 GCF_041734735.1 Babylonia areolata
ATGACTCCTATTGTTGTTGTGTCAGAATAAGAGGTCAAAGTGCCAAGTTTAGAGAATACAAAAAATATAAATATAACAGTAAATGCAGTTTGCATATAATTAGGCTTCTTTTTTTAATTTTTTGTGCCCATCCCAAAGGTGCAATATTGTTTTAAACAAGATGACTGGAAAGAACTGAATTTTTCCTATTTTTATGCCAAATTTGGTGTCAACTGACAAAGTATTTGCAGAGAAAATGTCAATGTTAAAGTTTACCACGGACACACAGACACACAGACACACGGACACACACACACACACACACACACACACACACAGACAACCGAACACCGGGTTAAAACATAGACTCACTTTGTTTACACAAGTGAGTCCAAAATTGTATTTGTATTTGCATTTCTCTTTTTGTCACACAACAGACTTCTCTGTGTGAAATTCGGGATGATCTCCCCAGGGAGAGCGCGTCGCCACACTACAGCGCCACCCTTTTTTTTTTTTTTCCTGCGTGCAGTTCTATTTATTTTCCCGATCGAAAATTAGTCAATCACCAATGGAATTAACAAGCGGCACAATCTCCTTTCTTCTTCTTAGGCAGCAACCAACTAATCAGCCAACCAACTTACCAACCAACCAACCAGCTGGGCTGCAACTCCAAACTTCACTCGAATGTACATGAGTGGGCTTTTACGTGTATAATCGTTTTTACCCTGCCATGTAGGCAGCCATACTCGGTTTTCGAGAGGGGGATGGGTTTTATTTGTTTTTCCGATCGAAAATTGGTCTTTTCGGGAGCTGATTTCCATGCCGTAATTATCTCGTCCACATTTCATCATGTCTTTTGACAAGCTTGGCGAGTTCTCTTGCTTAATCACTGCCTTATTATCAGGCCATCGATGTCACCTTTGAAGCGAAGGTTCGTGAAGGTTCTTCCTCTAATGCTGACTGTGCTGACATGGTCTTCGAGTATGTGAATCATGATGTATAACTCTCTCCCGCCAACCAACCCCCACCGCACACACACACACACACACACACACACACACACACACACACACACACACACACGCACGCACGAACACACACACACACACACACACACACACACACACACACACACACACACACATCATAGAATCACCAAGGGAATTAACAAGCGGCACAATCTCCTTCTTCTTCGTAGGCAGCAATCAACTAATCAGCCAACCAACTTACCAACCAACCAACCAGCTGGGCTGTAAATCCAAACTTCACTCGAATGTACATGAGAGGGCTTTTACGTGTATGATCGTTTTTACCCTGCCATGTAGGCAGCCATACTCGGTTTTGGAGGGGGGGTGGGGGGGTGCATGCTGGGTATATTCTTGTTTCCATTACCCACCGAACGCTGACAAGGATTACAGGATCTTTAACGTGCGTATTTGATCTTCTGCTTACGTATACACACGAAGGGGGTTCAGGCACTTAGCAAGTCTGCACATAATTATGCTGACCTGGGAGATTGGAAAAATCTCCACCCTTTACCCACCAGGCGCCGTTATCTAGATTCAAACCAGGGACCCTCAGATTGAAACTCCAACGCTTTAACCACTCGGCTATTGCGCTCGTCACACCACGATCAAAATTGACTAACTGGAATTCAGATTATATTAGTTCGTCATCATGTATGCAGAAAGCCATGTCATTAATTATGCAATGTAGACGGGCACAATAGCCAGGTGGTTAAAGCGTTGGACTGTCAATCTGAGGGTCCCGGGTTCGAATCACGGTGACGGCGCCTGGTGGGTAAAGGGTGGAGATTTTTACGATCTCCCAGGTCAACTTATGTGCAGACCTGCTAGTGCCTGAACCCCCTTCGTGTGTATATGCAAGCAGAAGATCAAATACGCACGTTAAAGATCCCGTAATCCATGTCAGCGTTCGGTGGGTTATGGAAACAAGAACATACCCAGCATGCACACCCCCGAAAACGGAGTATGGCTGCCTACATGGCGAGGTAAAAACGGTCATACATTTAAAAGCCCACTCGTGTGCATACGAGTGAACGTGGGAGTTGCAGCCCACGAACGAAGAAGAAGAAGATTTATGCAATGTGAGTTGTTTGGTTATAGTTTTTCCCCTATATTGTGATAATTATATATTCTTTCCAAACATCTGTATAAGAAAAATAAATGTCTTTTTTTTTCCCCTCCCAGTACAGAGAATAAAGAAACATTCACTTCCCTGTTCTGGTCACACGATGCCCACACTGTTTCTTTCTTGGCAGGCAGCCGAACCACATCATCCCTCTCCACACACCCTCCCCCCCCCCCAACTCCCCTTCCACCCCCACGCCCCCCCCCCCCTCCAACCCTCCAACCCCGCCGTCCCTTCCTACCACCCCCACACCCCCACACACTCCTTCCCCCGCTATGTGTGTGTGTGTGTGTGTGTGGCCAGCAGACACAACATATCGATCTCACTGCACCCGACGGCACAAAAAGGCTTGCAATGAATGATGTCAGTCAGCCATCGATCACCACTGACCTCATTTCATGACACAGATCAGGTCGTTTCAATGCCCGCTCCATTTAGATCCTGGTCGATACCGGATACTATGTGACTGTTCGCACTCACGTTTGAAGCTGAGTGATACTGGAATGTACCATAACTGTCTTTAAAAAAAAAATAAAGAAAAGAAAAGAAAAAGGAAACCTTGTCAGTTTCGAAGAGAGAGAGGCAGACAGACAGAGACAGAGAGAGAGACACACACACACAGACACAGACAGAGAGAGAGAGAGGGAGAGACAGACAGACACAGAGAGAGACACACACACAGACACAGACAGAGAGAGAGGGAGAGAAAGAAAGACAGACAGACAGACAGAGAGACAGACAGTCAGACAGACAGACAGACAGACACAGACCGACACACAGAATGACAGAGAGAGAGGGAGAGACAGAGACAGAGAGAGACAGAGACAGAGAGACAGAGAGAGTTGATCAAACTGAGTTGTTGGTGTTGATGTTGTCGGGCTGAAGTCGTGTCGTTGTTGTTGGCTGTTGAGGATTGTTACGTAAATATGTGGGATACAGCCTTGACCTGAATCCCCACTGTAAATGGTTCTGTGTGAAAGTGCGTCTGTGACCTAGTTTTGGTGGGATTTGTTGTTGTTTTTGGTGTGTGTGTGTGTGTGTGTGTGTGTGTGTGTGTGTGTGTGAGAGAGAGAGAGAGAGAGAGAGAGAGAGAGAGAGACACACACCTCGTGCAAAACATGTACAGATTCAAGTCAACATTGGGCGAGTAAGAAGTCAAAATCAATGAAGAAAAGATTCTCTCTCTCTCTCTGTGTGTGTGTGTGTGTGTGTGTGTGTGTGTGTGTGTGTGTATGTGTGTGTGTGTGCGTGTGTCTCCCAGTAACTCTAATAATACATCTCTCTCTCTCTCTCTCTCTCTCTCTCTCTCTCTCTCTCTCTCTGTGTGTGTGTGTGTGTGTGTGTGTGTGTGTGTGTGTGTTTTGTTTTTTTCTATTTTAACAGATGGTTTGATGTATAAAAAAGAACCAACAGTAAGGTAGTTGTTGCTTATTCAATTTACCATCCTGAAACTGGAAAAAAAAGACTTTAGTTCATGTCACGGCTCGTGGGCGATCTGCGTGCATGCCTGTCTACATTTTTTTTCCCCTTCTCTTTTCCCCCTTTCTCTCTCCCTTCTTCCCCCCCCCCCCCCCCCTCTCTCTCTCCCTTCTCCTCCTCTCTCCCCCTTGTTCTCCTCTCTCTCCATTCTCCCCCTCTTTCCATCCCTCTCCTTCACCTCCCTCTCTCCTTCGTGCTTTTGCACGTGTGGCATGTCCCTTCTCCTGAACGGTTTTTTTTTTTTCGAACTCTGAGCGAGTTCAGGAGTCAATCTGGTTAGGAGAGAGAGATTGCTCTGGGCTGTTGAGGCCAAGCTTCGCAGAGAGACGGGTCGCCGTTCCAGCGTGCGTGCTGTAGGGCGCCGTCGATGAAGTAGTGGGGGCGTTTCCCTTTGTCACCCCTTCTTCTGTATTTGTCTGTTTCACTCTGGGCCAGTGACGTGCCTGGTGACAGGTTTTTCCGGTGTTTCTTCCCCTTCGTGCCGCTGCCTTCGACGGTCCCCAGAACACAAGCCTGGAAACTCCCTCACTCCCGTTCCCACTCCCGCTCCCACTCCATACTTCCATCTACCCCTTTCCCACCTTTCCACTGTCCCTCTGGCCGACCAGCTTTAGCCATCAAGCTACGAGTGTCCGTTTTCGGCTGTCAGCACGAGTTTGAACTCTGGCAGTGGGGTTGAGCAGCACTGGTGCTGCAGGTTGACTGTAACTTGTAGAATTGTGCTGTGTTTAGATAAAGGTTATTTTTTTGGTTTGTAATGCCTTGTTTTGTGGCGTGTATTTATTTATGTATTTTTTGCATCACCACAGTAAAGCAACGAGCTGAACTCTTCTGTGTCTCTGTGTTTGTGTTGTCGGGACGTTAGCTAGTCTGGGAAGGGGTGGGGGTTCATGGGCAACCCCTTACGGGTTGTGACAATGGTGGAGATGCGGGGTAACTGATAGGTTAGTTAGGAAGGTAAGGTGGGGAGGGTGTCTTTGTCCTGTTTGTCCCATCATTTGTTTCGTTGAAAACACTCCATATTTGGTTGTGGGTGCCGTAAAGATTGTTTGGACAAGATAGACTGGGTGTTTGTAACTCACTTGTTGTTGCTGAAGGTCGTGGTGTCCGCAGACTATTTTACGTAGGAAGAGTAGTCACTGTCGTGTGGCGGAAGTGTATTCAGACTGTATCCCTTGAAGAAACGTGGCACTATGTTGACACGGAGGCAAGCCGCTAACGCTGCCACACCAGGGCATAAGACACCAGCACCCAAACGGGATGATACGAGCCGTTCTCCAGGGACCCTTGAGAAAACAGAATTGTCTGGTTGGGTCAAAGAGCAGTTAGGCAAACAGCTTCATGGCTCGCCCGGTTCAGCAGGTAAGGGTGAGGCCAAGTCAGAGACTGCTTCCACTCAAGACCCTTATTTTAAGTTCCGGACCTTGGGCTCTGATCTAGGACTATCTGGTGAGGCTTTGGCTCGGTTCGTGATAGATGCAATCAAAGAAGAGAAAGAGGAGGCTAGGCGCCTCAGAGAAGAAGAGAAAGAGGAGGCTAGACGAATCAGAGAAGAAGAGAAAGAGGAGGCTAGACGAATCAGAGAGGAAAGGCGTATCCAAGAAGATAGGGAGGAGGCTAGACGTGCAAGGGAGGAGGACAGGTTGTTCAGAGAGAGACGGTTGGAAGAGGAGAGGCAGAGGTTTGAGAGGAAGCTCGAGCTTAAGCAAGAAGAGATAGAGGCCAGGTCGGTACAGCAGCTCACCCTCACACCCTTCGACGGGAAGGACGACCTGGACTCGTTCTTAAGCCATTTTGAGAGGGTAGCTCTCCTTAACAGATGGAAACGTGAGTCTTGGGCAGCCCGTCTAGTTACCGTGCTTCAAGGCCGAGCTAGAGATGCCTGTCTACGACTCTCTGAAACTGAAATTAGGGATTACGATTCGCTGAAGGCCGCACTGTTGCGCGTCTTCCTGTTGGATGCTGACTCATACAGGAAGAAGTTTCGTTCCATGCGGAAGCAGGCCGAGGAAACTTTTGAGCAGTTCCTTGATCGCCTTAAGACGTGTCTATCTCGTTGGTGCACTGCGAGTGGACGGGACGAAAATCAAGTGGAGGACATCAAGGATCTCTTCCTCCAAGAGCAGTTCTTTGCAATCTTGACTCCCGAATTGGTTACGGAAATTCGCAAAGAAGAACCACGTAGAGTAGAAAATGTGGCCCGTATCGCAACGAAGGTCGCTCGTGCTAGGAAGGCAGGGCGTTCAGCCGAAGCAGATTTCAAGGCCTCCAAGAGGTTGGAAAGAGAACAGGACATAGTTTCCAGGCCAGTTCAGGCCAATGAGAACCTTTCAAATCAATCTGGCACCGGACAGCCAGGGGCTCAGGGAACCCACAACCCCAAGCCACCAACCTGTTTCAGGTGTGGCAACATCGGACACTTCGCTCGGGAGTGTAATCCTCCTAAGCGAGTTTCTATGGTGGTCACTCGCTTGCCTTCAAAGGAAAAATATCTCCCTCCACCCCCTACTCTGTGCGTCCCTTGCGCTTCACAAACATACTCCCCCCGTTGTGAGGTCGTAGTCAATGGAGAGACTGTCCGAGGTTTGCGCGACACTGGGGCTCACATGATTGTCGTGGCCCGTCACTTGGTTCCTCCCACTTCGTTCACGGGATCTACTGTCCGAGTCCTCTTGGCAGAATCCAGATGTTCATCTTTGCTGCCGATAGCTTTGGTGAGTCTGCAGTCGCCTTTCGTTTGCGGCAGGTTTCATGTGGCCGTAATGGAGGCACCAGTTGAGGACGTCCTTATTGGGAACACGGCATGGAATGCTGATGGCACGTCCGTGGACGTTCCCGTCTACGCTGACTCCAAGATCGTGGGTACTGTGAGGAGTAGAGCCCAGCCCAAGCGTAGTTCCAAGTCTGTCCTTCCACTTCCCCCAGATAGTGTAGATGGTCACATGACTCGAGAGGAACTCATAAAGCAGCAGGGCCAAGACTCAGACTTGCGAAAGGCTAGAGAAAGTGCCGACAGGAAAACAGTTCAACGAACGGGGTCTGGAGAGGTAACCTATCGCCGTAAGCAGGGTGTGCTTGTCCGCTGTTTCAAAAACCACTGTGGAGAAGTCACACAAGTTTGCGTTCCAAAGACTCTGCGAACTTCCGTGTTGAGTCTAGGTCATGACGCCGCCATGTCTGGGCATCTCGGCATGCAACGTACTCGGGACAGAGTTTTTCCCCATTTTTATTGGCCCGGCATGTGTGCCGACATCAGGCGTTATGTCCAGTCATGCGAGAGGTGCCAGAAGGCAGTCGCTACACGAAGAGTCCCCAGAGTCCCTTTTGGGGGGATGCCTAGAGAGCTTGTAAAGGGCGGCAAGGTGTTGCTCCGTCCCAACATGCAGAACAAGCTAGAGATTATAAAACGTGCACACCGCTAAAAAGTAAAGTCTGTATTTGGCCTTTTCATTTTTGCTTTGTTTGCCACGTGTACATATTCAAGTTTTAGAAAATGTGGGGGGGTACTATCTAAACAGTTTCTACAATTTCTTTTCTTGTCCTTTTCCTCTTATTTTCAAAATGTGTATGACCTGATTGATGGAATTGTTGTGCTGGGTACACGTTGAGACAAGTTCCTTTCTGTTGAACATGTGTGGGTGTTTCTGGCCTCAGGCGAACTATTTTTAGAATGGGGAAATTCGGGGAAAATCTGTCACTGGGGTTGGTTGAACGTTTTTGTGTGTACTCGCCGCGACATGTGGTCAAGGGTTCAAACCATGTGGTTTGAATTTAAGAAGGGGGGTATTGTCACGGCTCGTGGGCGATCTGCGTGCATGCCTGTCTACATTTTTTTCCCCTTCTCTTTTCGCCCTTTCTCTCTCCCTTCTTTCCCCCCTCTCTCTCTCCCCTCTCCTCCTCTCTCCCCCTTCTTCTCCTCTCTCTCCATTCTCCCCCTCTTTCCATCCCTCTCCTTCACCTCCCTCTCTCCTTCGTGCTTTTGCACGTGTGGCATGTCCCTTCTCCTGAACGGTTTTTTTTTTTTCGAACTCTGAGCGAGTTCAGGAGTCAATCTGGTTAGGAGAGAGAGATTGCTCTGGGCTGTTGAGGCCAAGCTTCGCAGAGAGACGGGTCGCCGTTCCAGCGTGCGTGCTGTAGGGCGCCGTCGATGAAGTAGTGGGGGCGTTTCCCTTTGTCACCCCTTCTTCTGTATTTGTCTGTTTCACTCTGGGCCAGTGACGTGCCTGGTGACAGGTTTTTCCGGTGTTTCTTCCCCTTCGTGCCGCTGCCTTCGACGGTCCCCAGAACACAAGCCTGGAAACTTCCCTCACTCCCGTTTCCACTCCCGCTCCCACTCCATACTTCCATCTACCCCTTTCCCACCTTTCCACTGTCCCTCTGGCCGACCAGCTTCAGCCATCAAGCTACGAGTGTCCGTTTTCGGCTGTCAGCACGAGTTTGAACTCTGGCAGTGGGGTTGAGCAGCACTGGTGCTGCAGGTTGACTGTAACTTGTAGAATTGTGCTGTGTTTAGATAAAGGTTATTTTTTGGGTTTGTAATGCCTTGTTTTGTGGCGTGTATTTATTTATGTATTTTTTGCATCACCACAGTAAAGCAACGAGCTGAACTCTTCTGTGTCTCTGTGTTTGTGTTGTCGGGACGTTAGCTAGTCTGGGAAGGGGTGGGGGTTCATGGGCAACCCCTTACGGGTTGTGACAGTTCACCAGTTAATTCTATGTGAATTACATTAACATTATTTTCTAGCCGATGCATTCGGAGGTGGTTGGTTATAAATACACTTCTAGTTTTAGCATTGCACTGGTGTTGATGATCACAGTACGTGAAACACGACGTTAACTCTCTCCATACGAACGGCGAAAGAGACGACGTTAGCAGCGTTTCACCCCAATTACCATCATCAAAATATTACAAGCGGAATGCTCTTACACTGAAGAGGTGAATGTTGACAAAGACTACCACAATTCTGATGACGGAAGCTAAAGCTTGGGTCATTCAGACACCCACTGGACATCCGAGGGGTCTGTGTAGAGGAGAAGAGAGGACTGGCCGTACTGAGTGAGTTAAAACCTCCACGTTGTAACTCAATAAACACTCACTAACATGCAACAGTTTGCATGACCAAAACAAACGCGCATGCGCACGCACGCACACACACACACACACACACACACACACACACACACACACACAGAGTGTATCCAGTGCATGTAATGAATATTCCACAAATATCGAAATTCCTTAGAGAGACAGACAGACAGACAGACAGACAGAGATATTTGTTTCTTTCTTTCATATTTTCGTTTTTTAAATTTTTTTTAAACTGAGAGACAGAGAGACAGAGCCACAAAGAGACACAGAGAGAGTTAGAGACAGAGAGACAGATACAGAGAGAGACAGAGACAGAGATAGAGACAGTGACAGAGAACACGAAACAGTGCATACACATCATCATCATAATAATAATAATAATAATAATAAAAGGACATTTGGTACGCCCAATCTCATTATACAAAAACCTTGGGCGTTTACTATATTAACAAAACAAAAAACAACAACAAAAAATCAACAACAAAAAAAAGCAATGACGCGTGCATACTAAAAACACACAATACACCCGCACGCACAGATCATCCCGTTCCACCTCCATCCCACAAACCCATACCCACTCCACACAACATGGAAACACACGCTCGCGCGCACACACATCCGTCCGTCCTAATCGTTCAAAGCATATGAACTTCTGAACGTTTAAAAAGAAAGGAGAAAAAAGAAGTAGTAATAATTTAACTTAATGAAAACCTAAAAGTGAAGATAAGGAGTTGTTTACTGATTTGAATACCTGGAAATAAATGAGCTTTCAAAGAGGTTTTGAAAGAAGGGCAAGACGGGCGCAATAGCCGAGTGGTTAAAGCGTTGGACTGTCAATCTGAGGGTCACGGGTTCGAATCACGGTGACGGCGCCTGGTGGGTAAAGGGTGGAGATTTTTACGATCTCCCAGGTCAACATATGTGCAGACCTGCTAGTGCCTGAACCCGGACCCCCTTCGTGTGTATATATACAAGCAGAAGATCAAATACGCACGTTAAAGATCCTGTAATCCATGTCAGCGTTCGGTGGGTTATGGAAACAAGAACACACCCAGCATGCACACCCCCGAAAACGGAGTATAGCTGCCTACATGGCGGGGTAAAAACGGTCATACACGTAAAAGCCCACTCGTGTGCATACGAGTGAACGCAGAAGAAGAAGAAGAAGAAAGAAGGGCAAGAAACAGCAGGACGGACAGGAAACGGGAGTGAGTTCCATGCGGAAGAAACCTGGAAAGAGAAAGTGTGTTTTCCATAATGATCTGGTTCTGTAGGAGGGAATTTTTAAGAGACGGTCATCACCTGATGACAGGAGCTGGCGAGATGGAGAGTAGCAAATGCAGAAGCTCTGAAAAGTAAGAAAAAAAAAAGACATGCCAATCAATCATAAATTTGTAGCACAGGCGAGAGAGAGATTGTTGTAATCTATTCTTTTCTCAATAGGTAGCCAGTGGAGGGAGTGAAGGAGAGGAGTATTATGAGCAGATTGTCATTATATAAGTGACTTAACTCCTCCCACCCACCCCCACCCCCCAACTTTTTTTTTTTTTTTTTTTTTGGGGGGGGAGGGGTTGAGGTGAGGTATGGGTTTGGGGGAAATTGCTTTGTTCCAGCATATCGATGTTGTTACGAATGCGAGAGTGAGAGCTTTAGGTTTTAGCACTGATTCAGTTCAGTCACCACCACAATAACACTGTTTGACTGATAAAAAGGCGACGGACTGTTTGCACTAAAAACTTGAGGCGGACGGGTCATGACCCCAACTTGATACGTCCACCTGCTCAACACCCCTCCCCCCCACCCCCTGCCCCCCCCCCCAACCTAACCCCCCTCCCCACCCAATTATCACACCCACACCCCACCCTTATCCCTTCCTACTCTACTTCGACACCAACCGTCCCGACGCCCCTCCTCCCCCTCAACCCCAACCCTCTCCCAACCCCCTCCCCCCCCCCACACACACACCCACCACCGCACCCCCCCCCCCACCTCCCCCCCTTCCTACCCGACTTTTTCTCTCCCCCCCCCCCCCCCCCCCCGACTACAACACTCATCGTGTAGCCACGCGCCAGGCACGCGCGACAACTGCACGCTATGCAAATCAAGGACTGCACTGCTTTTTAACAATTTTTTTTTTATATTCCTGTGGCCATCTCTGTGAGCAATTCCTCGCATAATTAGGCATTGGGACTCACTACTACTATTATAATGTGTTCCTTCCCCCCCCTTTTCTGTTGAGTCGTGTTGTGTCGTGCCATGCTCCTACTTGCATGCTGGCCTGGATTTTTAAAGCCTTTAATTGAGAGTAGTGTAGTGTTGTTGGTTTTGGTTTTGGTTTTGTTTTTTTTGTTTGTTTTTTTTCGCTATGATAGAAATCATTCACATTCACACGCACGCACGCACGCACGCGCGCGCGCACACACATACACACACACGCACGCACGCACGCACACACACACACACACACACATACACATATACGCACGCACATACACACACACACACACACACACACACATACGCACACACGCACACACTCACGTGCACACACACATGCACGCACGCACGCACGCACGCACACACACTTGTAAACACACACACACACACACACTGGAAGAGACAAGGGAGCCCTGGAGTTGGGAGAGAGGGTGTGTGTGTGTGTGTGTGTACAAGTGTGCGTGCGTGCGTGGGTGCGTGCGTGCGTGCGTGTGTGTGTGTGTGTGTGTGTGTGCGTGTGTGTGTGCGTACGTGCGCGTGAGTGTGCGTAAGGTGGAGAGATCAAATCAATTTGCTGACCAGCCTGAACTTCCTCTGCATTCTGCATCAGTATAATAATTATTCTGAACACCCGGACGTGTGTAGTGTGTTGTCTCCTCCCAACACGAACAGCACTGAGCTTTTCAGGAAAGAGATTGGGAAGGATCATTCACTGTGTGGTTTAGTTGGGGGGGCTGAGTAGGTGACAGGCACCAATTATTGACCAACATGTGCAAAGCAGTGTTATGTTGTTCACAACCCACCTTTTTTTTTTTTTTTTTCTCCTCAAGGCCTGACTAAGCGCGTTAGGCTACGGCCGCTGGTCAGGCATCTGCTTGGTAGATGTGGTGTGTGTGTGTAGCGTATATGGATTTGTCCGAACGCAGTGACGCCTCCTTGAGCTACTGAAACTGAAACCACCTTTTTTTTCCTTCTTTTTTTTTTCCTTTTTTCTTTTCCTTCTTTCTTTTTTTTCCGACAGGCACCATTTATTGACCAACATGTGAAAAGCAATGTATGTTGTTTACAACCCACCTTTTTGTTGTTGTTGTTGTTGTTCTTGATATTCTTCTTTTTAAATTAAAAAAAAAAAAACATTGTGAGTTGTGAGCGAGCTCACCCGCACGCATCTACACACCCTTGTTGCACACACACACACTCACACATATGTACACAGACACATAGACACATAGACACAGATACACACACACACACACACACACACACACACACACACACACACATGTACATATTGAGACACAGACACGGACATAGATGCACACGAACACGTCTCTCTCTCTCTCTCTCTCTCTCTCTCCAACACCACCACCAACACCCCTCTCTCTCCCCATCCCCTAAAAAAAACAAACAAACAAACAAAACAATGATGACCATAGAGTTCTGGAGTTAGGTGTGTGTGTGTACAGGGAAGTGGGGGGAGGAGGGTTTGGTTTTGAGGGGGATTGGATAGACGAGTGCAGTGTACTCGCTCCATTCAGCTTCCTGATCGACCTTTTTACGCATTCTGAATGACCATAATTATACCCCGCGTGTTCGGATGAGAAGAAACTGTCTTATCCATTACACTGTCGTGGCTCCTTAAAGCAAATTAAGCCCCATAGCATTAATTACAGATCAACTTCCCTTTTTTTTTTTTAAATATCTACACCAAAGGCATGCAAAATAAATATAACTTCCATGCTTAGCAAAAGAAGTTCCTGTTTGAACAAAAAATGATAAAAGTGACTGCTTTTGTTGTTGTGTCGAATATCAGATCAAAGTGCCAAGTTTAGAGAATGAAAAAAAAAATATATATATAACAGTAAATTCAGTTTGCATATAATTTGTCTTCTTTAAAAAAAAAATTTGTGCCCATCCCAGAGGTGAAATATTGTTTTAAACAAGATGACTGGAAAGAATTGAATTTTTCCTATATCTATGCCAAATTTGGTGTCAACTGACAAAGTATTTGTAGAGAAAATGGCAATGTTAAAGTTTACCACGGACACACAGACACACACACACACACACACACACACACAGAGAGAGAGAGAGAGAGAGAGAGAGAGAGAGACAACCGAACACCGGGTTAAAACATAGACTCATTTTGTTCACACAAGTGAGTCAAAAAAAGGACAATAACCCCCTATCTCTTTCGTACAAGCTCTCTCCATGAACCCCCCTCTCCCCCCCCCCCTCTTTCTCTCTCCTCCCCCCCCCCCCCCCCCCCCCCCCCCCCCCCCCCCGCATCTCCCCCCTCCCATCCCCCCCTCCTCCCCAACACTGTATCTCTCGTTGTCAACCTACCCTTGTCAAAAGACCTTCGACAAAATAAAAAGTATCAAAGTGTCAAAATCTCTTTCTTTCTCTCTCTGTTTCTGTCTGTCTCTGTCTGTATCTCACTCTCTACCGTTGTCACCCCCTTGTCAAAAGACCTTCCAATGTAATGGAAATAAAGTGGCAAAAAATCTTTGTCTCTGTCTTTCCCTCCCCCCCACCCCTCATCTTTCTCGTTGTCAACACCCCCATTCCCACCCGAACCCCCACCCCCCACCCCCACCCCCGGTAATGAAAATAAAGTATCAAAGTGTCAACATTTCTGTCTCTGTCTCTGTCTCTGTCTCTCTGTCTCTGTCTCTGTCTCTCTCTCTCTCTCTCTCTTTAGAGATGTAACATCCCCTTATCAAAAGACCATTCAAGGTAATGAAAATAAAGTATCAAAATTTCTCTCTGTCTGTCTCTGTCTCTGACTCTCACTTCTCCCTCTCCCCCCCCCCCTCTCTGTCTCGTTGTTTCCACCCCCCTTATCAAAAGACCTTTCAAGGTAATGAAAAAAAAGCATCAAAGTGTCAAAATCTCGCTCTGTCTCTCTGTCTCTGTCTCTGTCTCTCTCTCGTTGTTACCCGCTTGTCAAAAGACCTTTCAAAGTAATGAAAATAAAGTATCAAAGTGTCAAAATCTCTGTCTCTGTCTCTGACTCTCTCTCTCTCTTTCTGTGTCTCGTTGTTACCACCACCCCCCCACCCCCCTTATCAAAAGACCTTTCAAGGTAATGAAAATAAAGTATCAAAGTGTCAAAATCTCTGTCTCTGTCTCTCTGTCTCTCTCTGTCTCTCTGTCTCTCTGTCTCTCTGTCTCTCTCTCTCTCTCTCTCTCTCTCTCTCTCTCGTTGTTACCCGCTTGTCAAAAGACCTTCCAAATTAATGAAAATAAAGTATCAAAGTGTCAAAATCTCTGTCTCTGTCTCTCTGTCTCTGACTCTCTCCCTACTCTCTCTCTCTCTCTGTCTCGTTGTTACCACCCCCCTTATCAAAAGACCTTTCAAGGTAATGAAAATAAAGTATCAAAGTGTCAAAGTCTCGCTCTGTCTCTCTGTCTCTGTCTCTGTCTCTCTCTCTCTCTCTCTCTCTCTCTCTCGTTGTTACCCGCTTGTCAAAAGACCTTCCAAAGTAATGAAAATAAAGTATCAAAGTGTCAAAATCTCTGTCTCTGTCTCTCTGTCTCTGACTCTCTCTCTCTCTCTTTCTCTCTCTCTCTGTCTCGTTGTTACCCCCCCCCCCCCCACCCACCCCTTATCAAAAGACCTTTCAAGGTAATGAAAATAAAGTATCAAAGTGTCAAAATCTCGCTCTGTGTCTCTGTCTCTGTCTCTCGCTCTCTCTGTCTCTGTCTCTCTCTCTCTCTCTCTCTCTCTCTCTCTCTCAGTCTCTCTCATATGCGCGTTTACCATGGCGACTGTGCTGAGATTCACCAAAGATCGTGGGAACTATCCTTACCCTTTCCATTTGTCATTTCCCTCCCCACGACCCTTTATTATCATTAGGGATTTCCCCCACCCCCCACCCCCCACCCCCCTTTTTTTTCAATGGCACTCAGAATAATAATTCCTCCAGAACTCATTTTCCTCGCTCCCCCCCCCCCCCCTCCCCCTCATCTCTCACGCACCGCCCTCCGCCCCTTCCCCCCCTCTCACCCCTTAAAAAAAAAAAAAAAAAAAAAAAAGCGAGAGTGCGCGACGGGAGATAACTCTGGCTGACAGTGATGGATGAGGAAGGGCTCGGGGAAGACCACGTGACCAACGACACGCCACAAAGCCGCTGGGCACGTGGCCGGAAAACGCGCTGCCTTCATTTTAAAGGGAGAGGATAAAAGAGAGGGTAGGGGGAAAAAAAGAGGTAGAGAGAGGGTGGGGGAGGCAGTGGTGGGGGTGGGTTGGTGGGGGTGGGGGGAGTATGACAATTACAGCGCGTAGTGGAGCGAGAGGACTGTCACAAGGATTAGAACTAATGCTCTTCTGGCCCTGGCCCGTTCGCAGCCCCCACCCAAGCACTCCCCCCCCCCCCCCCCCACCCTCCCCCTTGCCCCCCGCCCCCACACACAACCCCTTAGCCCTCCTCCCGTCCTTCCCCCTCCCCTCCACACACACACACACACACACACACATCTCCCCCACCCCCACCCCCACCCATCCCTGGCACACGATGCATTTGTAGTCAAGGAGACAGGAGCGCGGTTAGTGTTGTGGAGGGGGAGGGAGGTGGAAGTGGAGGTGGAGGGGGTGCGGGAGAGAGGACTGAAGGTGGGGTGGGGTGGGGAGGACGAAGGTGGAGGTGAGGTGGGCGGATGTTTATCAGAGTGAATTTGTGATAATAATTAGCGGGATTTAAAAAAACAAAAAAAACAAACAAAACAAAACAAACAAAAAAAACGAACTTATATAATGCCATACATTGTGATCAGATGCGCATTATATTTTATACATTCTTTCTTATCGCGCGTGCGCTGTGTGTGTGTGTGTGTGTGTGTGTGTGTGTGTGTGTGTGTGTGTGTGTGTGTGTGTGTGTGTGTGTGTTCTTCTACTTAGTAGTAGTAATAGTAGTAGTAGCAGCAGAAGTAGTAGTATTGTTGTTGATGTTGTTATAAATACGATTATCATTTCTTTCCATCACTATAATTATTGTTACTATTGTTATTATTCTTATCAGTAGTAGCAGCAACAGCAGCAGCAGCAACAGTAGTAGCAGTAGCAGTAGCAGTAGCAGCAGTGTCCATGGAAGATCCTCAGACCATGGTCAAGCAATCTTCGTCAGGGTCAGCTGGGCCATGGAGTTAGACATGGAAGGAAGGGACCTTTCCCAAGCCTTCCATATCTCCAACGGGGTGAAACAAGGCTGCGTTCTGCTCCCCCACCCCCTCCCCCCTCACACCTCCCTGTTCATCAACATGATGCTGGAACAAGCCACTCACAGGGGACCCGGATGAAGCTGAATGGGGTGGGGTGGGGGTGGGGGTGGGGGTCTACATCCGCTTCCGTAATATCAGGACGTGAACCTCTCTGAACTTGCGTCAACTGTAAGCCCATACCATGACATCAGGGAGAGTTTGCAGACCCACTTTCGTCTGATTGTCGTGGAGGTTCCCAGGCAGGTTTTTTGTTGTTGTTTTTTTGTTTGTTTGTTGTTGTTGTTTTGTTTTGTTTTGTTTTTTTTTGGGGGGGGGGTTCTTTTTAGCGAGAACCGTGTGAGCATGCACGTCTCTGCTTTCTGCTTGTTTGCTTTTTTCCAGGTCACCAAAAAAAAAGCTAAAATTTCGTCATGGAAATCGCTGTTCTGACGAAAGGATTTTGAACATTGCAATATATCGCTTCATGTTTTTGAGAGGCTACTGACCTGTTTGGTATTGAGCTTGACGATTACTGAAAAGTCCACCCCCAAACCCGCCCAAACACACTGCAAGCGTGGAACCCACTAAGCTTCTCCACTGAGCAGACGAAAGTGAACACCGCCCATCACGTTTGCTACCTCATCGGGAGCATCATCTCAACTGATGCCAGGTTTAACTCTCTCCATACGAACGGCGAAAGAGACGACGTTAACAGCGTTTCACCCCAATTACCATCATCAAAATATTGCAAGCGGAAGGCTCTTATACTGAAGAGGTGAATGTTGACAAAGAATACCACAATTCTGACGACGGAAGCTAAAGGTTGGGTCATTCAGACACCCACTGGACATCCGAAGGGTCTGTGTAGAGGAGAAGAGAGGACTGGCCGTACTGAGTGAGTTAAGTGGACAACAAACTGGACAAGGCCACCAGTGCCTCTGCTTCGGTACGTCTCACAAGAGGGTTGGGAACAACAATTCTTTCATATCACATGCTGTTTCCTATCCCAAATACTTTATCTTTGTGACTAAAAATTTGTAACGCGCTTCGTCAGACTGTGAGTGCATGCGTATGTAACTATATAATTGTGTACCTGTCAAAGAGTGGATTTCCTATGCAGAATTTTGCCAGATGACAACCCTTATGTTGCTCCATTGCGCCAAGTGTGTGCTGCACACGGGATCTCGGCTTATCATCTCATCCGAATGACGTGTGCTAAGGTTGTTGTTTTTTTTGTTGTTTTTTTTTTCCCAGTCAAACTTGGGAGAAAGGACGGGAGCGGGAAGCGAACACAGACCCTCCCGGACGCTGTATTGGCAAATGAGCGTCTTAACCATTCTGCCACCTTCCTCAGACCTTCGACCTTTGATGTTAAGAACTAGTAGTCTATTATAATTATGCAGGAAGTTCCGTCAGGAATCGATTTGATCTTTACCCCCTTGGCCCCTTCCATCTCTCAGTGTGTGTGTGTGTGTGTGTGTGTGTGTGTGTGTGTTCGCGTGCGTACGTATGTGATTTGGAAATGATTTCTATATGCCAGTTAACCAAACTGAAAAGACACTCAACAACACACTACTACTCTCAATTTCTTGCTAAAAGTTCAGGCAAGCATGCGGGAGCATGTATGGTATAAGAGCCCCTGACAGAAAAGAGAAGGAACGCGCAGACTCAATCACAATGCCTAATTATGCGAGGAATTGTACACAGAGACCTGTCTAAAAAGGCAGTGTGACCTGATTTGCATAGCGTGCAGTTGTCGCGCGTGGCTGGCGCGTGGCTACACGATGGTGGGGGGGGGGGGGGGGGGGGTTGGGGTTGGGGTTGGGGGCGGGGGGGGAGACGTCGGGGTGGGGTAGGGATGTATCGGTGGTAGGCTTGCGGAGGGTTTAGTTGGAGTTGGAAAAGGAAGAAAAGGAGAAAGAAGGAGAGGGAGGGGGTTTGAGAGGGGGTAGGGGTTTGGGCGGGGGGGGGGGGGGGGGGGGGGGGGGGTAAGCAGGTGGACGTATCTGGTTGGGAGTTTTATATTGTGACCCCTCAGTACAGCGAATGATTCCAAACACTCCCGTCATAATTATTATTGAGGTGAGTGAGCTCAGTGTCTATTATTATTATAATAACTGACACTCGTCTTTGTAACGAAGATACATGCAAGAAACAAATTATCAACAACAAAACAACAACAACAACAACATCAACAACAACAAAATCGAGCTTAGTTACTTATACAACACTTTACTTTTTATACGCATTCTACCATGTGTCGAGATATCAGGTACATTTATAAATGGAACTTTATGATGTGTGAAATCACACACACACACACACACACACACACACACACACACACACACACACACACACACACACAAGCAGAAAAAAAAAGAAAAAAATCTTTCTACCTAACAAAAACCCAAAAGACAAGAAAACAAAACACAAAACAAAATCATAGTGTTCACAGTTTAGAGGACCCCGTTTCGGCATAGTGGGGGTATCCCTGGGAAAGGCACATTACTCCGAGTTTTCGAGCTTCCTCGCTCTAAGCAGGTGTGAAAGGGCACCTGCATAAGTGACAGAAAGAGAGGACTGGGCCCCGCCTGCCTATCCTGTGCCGACCGAGCCGAGGACACGAACCCACTGCCCCAAGGTGTATTGTTTGCCAAACAACGCGCTTCAATTGTGATCGCAAAACAAAAAAACAACAAACATGTTACGGTATAATATTATTGTCTATGTCGAAGAACAAGACGCTGGATATATGTAGTTTTACAACAGTCTAACTGAGGTACTACAAACGCTATTTTGACAGAGATAGTTAAAGTGATAAGAAACTCCAGGGAGAGTTTCAGTTTCAGTAGCTCAAGGAGGCGTCACTGCGTTCGGACAAATCCATATACGCTACACCACATCTGCCAAGCAGATGCCTGAGAGAGAGCTGGACAATACAACAATACAAGGTCTTCAGAGAGGAACCCCCCCACCCCCCCCCCCCACCCCCCCCCCCCCCACCCCCCCGGCCCCACCCCCAACACACACACTCCCCTCAGTCAAGTGTTTTGGCACTTAAGAGATAGTTAAAAAAAAAAGTGGTGATTCAAGTCAATGCTACAGCATCCTTGAACTACATACATGGGCATGCGACAGGTCTCAAAACAGCCAGCAAACTCCGACCCGATTTCAACCGAGAACAACAACAACATGACTTGATAATATGGAACAAGTCATTACATTACTGATACAGTGATAGAATAGAACTCCAAGCTGAGGTCAAACGACATAATCCATGCAGTTGACCCCGTCCGTCCCTTCCCTCACTATAAAATGGAACAACCTGATCTGTGTCATGAAATGAGGTCAGTGGTGATCGATGGCTGACTGACATCGTAAGCCCAAGTCGGTCAGGTCAGTGCAGTGGGATCGATACTGTTAACAGTGTCTGCTGACCGAACATTGCGCAGTGGGGAGGGCAAGGGAGAGGGGGTGGGGGGAGTGGAATGTGTGTGTGTGTGTGTGTGTGTGTGTGTGTGTGTGTGTGTGTGTGTGTGTGTTTATTTTTAGATAACTGTCATCCAACAGTCCGTCATTTTTCACCACCACCATCGATTACGTAAGCACAGACCCCCCGACACTATGTCAGTTACCGGGGCTTTTTATTTTACCTTAATGTCAACCATGTGGGCGAAATTTCATCCAGGAAGAAGAAGGTTTTGTTTGTCTAATTTTAGATTGTTTGTTATCTGCCACCCCCAACCCATCTCTCCATCTCTCATTTCATTTCTCTGTCTCTGTCTCTGTTTCTCTCTCTCTGTATCTCTGTCTGTCTCTGTCTGTCTCTGTCTCTCTCTCTCACTCTCTCTCTCTCTATTGATAGTGATATTAAACTATCCTGCGTCTATGGATAGTGATATTAGTAGTGATGGTTGTAGTCATCGTAATATTAGTTGCAATTGTCGTAGGTGGATTTGGTGAATTTCGGTTGTTTGTTTCCTATAATAGATACTGATGACATTATTTCTCTTCTTCCCCTTCTCTCTCTCTCTCTTTCTTTCTGTATTTCTCTCTTTCACGTCCTCTCTCTCACGCTACTAACCACCTATCAATCTCCCTCTGTGTGTGTGTGTGTGTGTGTGTGTGTGTGTGTGTGTGTGCGTGCGTGTGTGTGTGTGCGTGCGTGCGTGTGTGCGTGCGTGCGTGCGTGAGTGTGTGTGTGTGTGTGTGTGTGTGTGTGTGTGTGTGTGTGTGTTCTTCATCCTGATTATCGAATTATCATCTGTCTTTCTGCACGAAGATTTTTTCTCTCTCTCTTTCCCCAGCTCTCCATCAGATATGTGTGTGCTGTTGTTATTGACGTAGATCAGCAAAGAGCTGATTGGAAGATTAAGCCAATCCTTGAATGAAAAACGTTTGGAGTTCTGAGTTCTGAGTTCTGAGTTCTCTTCTCTGTCTCTGTCTCTCTCCCTCTCTCTCTTTCTCTCTCTGAGTTCCTGTTTCCTCCTATCTGTCTGTCTGTCTGTCTCTCTGTCTGTGCCTCCGTGTCTGTCTCTCTCTCTCTCTCCCCTCTCCCTCCCTCACTCTCTCTCTATCTCTGAATTCCTGTTTCTTCCTCTCTGTGTGTTTGTCTCTCCCCCCCCCCCCACCTTCTTCTACTCATCCTCCTCCTTCCCGTTCTTCTTCCTCTTCCTCTTCATCATCATTTTCTTCTTCTTCTTCTTCTCCCCGTCATTAATGAGGGATGGGTGAACGAACACACACATTGACTGATGTGACAACAGAGCCTATAGTGTGTGTGTGTGTGTGTGTGTGTGTGTGTGTGTGTGTGCGCGCGTGTATGTGTGTGTGTGCGCGTGCGTGTAAGTATGTGTGTGCGTGCATGCGTATTTGTGTCTCTGAGTGTGTGTGCGTGCATGTGTGTTTGTGTCTCTGAGTGTGTGTGTGTGTGTGTGTGTGTGTGTGTGTGTGTGTGTGTGTGTGTGTGTTGTGTGAAGAAGACAGACAAGGAAGGAATGACAGGGAAAGAGGGATGGAGAGAAAGTGAGAGAGAGAGTGAGAGAGAGGGAGAGAAAGAGTAGAGAGAAGAATGAATGATCAACACAAACACACAGAGAAGGAGCGAGAGAGACAGAAAGAAAGAAATGACGAATGAGTGACAGAACGAGGGTGAGAGAGAGAGAGAGGCAGACAGAGAAAGAGACAGAGAGACAGAGACAGAAACAGAGAGACAGAGAGAGACAGAGAATGACTGAACGCGAGCGATAGAGTTTGGGAGATAGAGGGGGATGTGTGTGAGAGAGAGAGAGAGAGAGAGAGAGAGAGAGAGAGAGACAGACAGACAGACAGACAGACAGACAGACAGACAGACAGAGCTTTCAGGTAGAGTTCAGTAAAGGAACACACAGTCTGAAACAAAAGTGTTGAGAACGGGTTTCATACAGACAGACGTACAGACAGGCAGACTCCCCAAATGATCTCAGCTATGGACGGACGGATGGACGGACGGACAGACAGCCAGCCGCCAAAACACGCGAGCGCTCCACTCTGGGCACGCGAACGTGTCCTAGTTTCCCTCCCCCAGTCTGGCCCGCCTCACGGCCCCTCGCTCGCTCTAAATCGAGCTAGCTCTAAAAGCTGCGCGCGTGAGTCATAAGAAGGCGGGGCTAAAGCGGCGGGAGGGGCCAAAGTGACTGCCCGCGCGCGGCGGCTATGTCACCAACATCACCAAGCAAGCGGCTGTGATTGGTCCCAGGCTGTTCGGGTTCAAGGTTTCTGGCACGAGACGTTCGTGATTGGTTGTGGCAATCTGTACCCTGGGGGGACTCGCCGCCTGTATATAAACTGGGGCACGCGCTCGACTCGCTCATAGTTTGGATCAGCTGTTGTAGAAAGTTGCAAGTATCAGAAAATTTTTTAAAAATGATGGAAGTGAGTAGTCAGAGTGCGCCCTTGTTTGTGTCTTTGGACGGTATCACCATGGGGCCTTCTTCGATGTTGTGTTCAGACAGTACGACAGGCACGCAGGATCTTTACGAGCCACTGAGCCCGCTCAGCCCAGACTTCAGTCTGAACATGAGGGCCGATATTTCATGGCAGGCGAGTTCGCCTGAAGAAGATCGGATCGACGGCTACCAGGACAATGTGCAGTTCATTTCTTCAACGAAAGTTGAATGTGATCTGGAATTCTACAGATCCTTAGCAGTGGGGTCGCACGAAGCGGTGATTCAACACCGGGACTACATCGAAAACAAATTCGACGCCGGATTGTATCCGCTGCCGACCAAAGGATGTGTGGACCCCACCAGTGAAACGCCGTATTCAGACATTGCCAAACCAAAGAAGAAGGGAAAAGCAGGCTGCGTGAAGAGGCCCATGAACGCGTTCATGGGCTTTGCACAGGGGGAGAGGCAGACTTTCATGTCTGTGAAGTCCACCATGGACAATGCCGCCATTTCCAAGCACTTGGGGTGTGTCTGGAAATTGTTGGGGGAAAAGATAAAAACCCCCTTCAAGGAATATGCGGCGCTGCTGAAAGAGCTCCACAAGGCCGAATTCCCAGACTATAAATACCGCCCCCAGAAAAAGAAAAGTGCTGCAGCACCATCCTCATCCCCTTCAGCCACATCCTCCTCAAGAAAAGCCTCCAACCCCAGAGGCAGGGCCCGCAAAGCTAAACCTTATGACAGGCAGCCAGATCAGGTCAGTGGAGTTTTCTTGTTTTCTTCTGTCGAATATTCATATCGAAATGTACATGATCAGCTATAGCCTGTGTTTATAATCTAGTGTAGATAATGTCGAGCGTGCGTAAGACGAACCACAGCATCTTGCTATGTGGCAATGTTTCCCGAAATGCTATAGAGTTTGTTTTATGTTGTTTCCAGTTTCAAACGAATATCTGGCGCTGTGACACAAAGCACGACTTTACGTCCCTTGCACGTTGTTAATTGTTGTCATTGAGATAAGTAGGGCAGTGGGCGTGTGAATGGGGGGCGAACATCCATTGGCTGTAGCCAGTCACGTGGCTTCTCGCTGGATTTCATGAATGGATGACCCACACGCTGCGTGGGAACTTTGCCCACTATATTCCCACGCTGTTCTGTCCACGGAACATCGCGGGTCAAGATTGGTATCGATTGCGCTTGTCATGTTATAGGAAAAGTGGAACATATAGGATATTAGTATATCTTTATCCATGTTTGTCAGTCTGTTATGTCTACTTTCAGTGCTCTCTCTCTCTCTCTCTCTCTCTCTCTCTCTCTCTCTCTCTCTCTCTCTCTCTCTCTCTCTCGCTGAGATCACTGGGTACCTGTAGGTCATGTCAAGGCTGAGGCATGGGTAGGAGGTACTCTCAGTATTAACATGTTGTTGTTGTTTTGTCAGGTGTTAGGGTAAATCTGTCACATCTGGACTGTCACTTCCTCAAAGCCTTTGATTCGGTTTCATGCGGATTGTTTGGTTTTCCTTGCAAAGCAGCCTGAAGTTTATTGTACCGTGGAGAGTAAACAGACATGTCGTTTGAAACGCTGTCTTGTTCTCTGTTTGTCAGTTGTGACTTGATACGCTCACGCGCAGTGACTTTGGTAGCAGGCTTCTGCATGTACAATAGTTAATACCCCCGCCGTTTATTAGACAGCCATTCTCTTGTGGGTGCATGTTTTTTTTGGAAAGGTGGGTAGGGTGGGGTGGTGGTTCCTTGGGGGTGGAGGTGCACGGGGATGTACATGCTGGGTATGTTCACGATTTCATAACTGAACCCACCGATCGCTGAAATGGGATTCCGGGATCTTGATGTGCTGATCTGATCTCCAGCGTATACATGAACACGTGTGAAGGGGATGGTGGTATACCACTAGCAGGAGTCGGGGCGTCTGTTAGTGTTTCAACACAGCCTTGGTTAACTTGTGTCTTCTTCGCTTGTTGTGTAGACGGTCTTGGTTAACATATCTCATCAGTTCACCTGTTGTGTAGACAGTCTTGGCTAACGTGTCTCCATCACTTGCTGTGTTGAACTTGACGAAGACATCCGAGTGATGTGTGTGAACACCTCCTGAAAGAGAACCGTGCTGTGTGTGTGTGCAGGACGTGGCCAGCCCTGACTGTAACTCCCAGACAGCAGCCATGGTGGCCTTGAGGGGGATGGACATAGCAGCAGCAGCAGCTACAGACCTCCAGCTGTCGGGATCCATGACGCACGCCCCACTGGGAGTCCCCAGCCCGCAGCAGCAGGAGTTGGTCCTGAGGATGGACTTCAGCCCGTCCTCCATTAAGCAGGAACCGGTTGCCTTGTCGCCCGAGGCACCACAAGCCCACAGCCCGGCTGCTGCCCATCAGGCGCCGGTCGTCCGTGCTGCCACGGTGCCCAGCCCGACCACCCCGGTGATGCAAGACCCCTCCCCGCCCCCGGCGGTTCCGGGATCTGTGGTGGGGGTGGTTGGTGTGGTTGGGGTGGCGGTATCTGACCTGCAGGACCCCAGCCCGTCGTCCTCCCACGTGCTACCGGGGCCCGTCCTGGCTGTGGACTCGTGGCGGTCGTCGCTTCTGGACGGTCTGCCGCTCCCCAACAGCGCCGTCAACAGTGACGCGACGGACATGCTGCCCTTCCCCATCCAGCTGGACAGTGAGAGCACCATCCACCTGGACGGATTTGAGCAGCTCCTGCAGGAGCCAGGGTTCCTGGACACCTTGGAGCTGAAGGAGGAGGAGTTGGACACGTACTTGTAGTCATTGTGGTCTTCTTTTTTTTAATTTTAATTTTTTTTTTTTTTTAAACATAAACTTCTTCACATTTGTTGGCGCAGTGATGCTGGCAGTCGGATGAATGTGTGTGAGAGAGAGAGAGAGAGAGAGAGAGAGAGAGAGAGAGAGAGAGAGAGAAATTCCTCGCTGCCTTTTTGACTTAAAACTGTTTTTTGAACGGACCAGGACATGATGTCCTATTGAACTGTTGTGTCTGCGGCTAAGCAGCCACTTTTTTTTCCTTGCTCTGACTTTCGTACTGGAAAAAAAAACAAACTAAGTCTGGAACTGAGTGTATCTGTGTGTGCTCGCGAGCTCAAACTATTGGGAAACCTGGCTCAAAAAAAAAAAAAAGTGCGTGTTTGTGCATAAATGTATGCTGTGAGCGCAAATCTCATGGACCTCATCTCTTGTGTTGGGCTGCATCTCATGGACACCACCTGATCATATGAACGAATTGTGAGATCTGACGAGCGAAGCGGTGGCTGTTCTGGCATTGAGGAGTATATATAAATAAAGCAAAGAGTGTTGGATACTACATTTTTTTTTTTTTATTTGGTTTGTTGTGAAACTGATTGAAGCGCTGGTTCGTTTTTCTCTCAGTATTGTACAGTTGCATAAAGTGTGATGATGACTGATGATATAGGTCATGATTGTGATTCACGTTGTGAGGGCATATGTGTGTGTGTGTGTGTGTGTGTGTGTGTGAGTGTGTGTGAATGCTTGCATGTGTGCAAGAGCAGTGTGTGTTCGTCTTTCCGGGTGCACTGGTAAAACGCATTGGTAATATATGTTTGTGCTGGAATGCCCACTCGCACATTAAGTACAAGCAGTTGTCAGGTTTCTCCTCAAACATGAGATATGATAAGACCATTTCCCCACCCACGCCCCCCCACCCATGATTACCGACCGTACCCCAGTCCAAACTAGCCGCTAAGCCCTCTGTGCGTAGGGCTCGCCACTTCAACGGCAGGAGGCTCGCCGCATCCCTGCAGTCTTATCTTCCTGTATTGCTGGTCTAACTGATGTCTGGCCAGTCGATAGCATGCAAAGCCGCCCCAGTTTCAATCTGACCGAAACAAATTTATACAAAAACATAAACGGTGAACTGCGCGCATCAGCATACATACGCCACCTCCAAATTCAGTTCGCCTGTGTTAGTCATTCATTCAAACACTTCTTATAAAGCTGAGCTGAATGAACAAATTTGGCTACAATTCATAGACTTGTAACCCCCCCTCCTACTCCCCCCCACCACCACTTAGCCCCCACCCCCACCCCCACCCCTAGCCCCCGGCCCCCCCCGACAGCCATCCTCATACGCACGAGTTACAGCACTGCAGGCAGTGTAAGTGACAGGACCAAGTCCAATTTGTAATAACGGTACCGTCGGGGATTCTACTGAACCGTATTCCAGAGTACCAGACTTCCCCACGTCTTGCACCAAGGACTAGGTCCCTCTCCATCCTGACAGCCTCTGAAAATGATGCCAGTGCAGAGAACTGCCCCCAGCCAGGTGTCTGCTCTCTAGTGTCGGGTGGGGTAGGGTGGGGTGGGGTGGGGGGGGGGGGAATCCCTTGGAATTTTTCGCCTGTCTTTAGTGAGCCTATTTTCCCGCTCGTTCCTACAGTGACGAGTATTTCCCCACATCAACGAGCACCCTCCCCACCTCTCCTCCTAGAAAATGCCTTCTTGGGCATTCTGCTACCCGTTGGGACGTCTTTTCTGCAAGCTAGTGTGCTTGCTACACAGCTGCTTGTACGATATTGGATTGTGATATTCTGCGCACACAACAAGTTTACTAATGTTTGTTTTTTTTTTCTTTAGGAATATTCTTGTCTTTGCCTGTGTAATGAACAAAGTGTACAAGAAAGTGCCTGGTGGTGTTTGTGGGTGAGCGGCCTGTTGTGCTCAGTGGCTTTTTTGGGAAAGCAAGAACAGATGCTTGCTCAGTGGCTTTGGGAGGAGCGGGGGGGGGGGACAACCTTTGGACAGAAGCTGGTCTGTGAGTGTGGGGTGGTGGTCACACAGCGAGGCTTCTGTTTTCACTTCAAAGCCTGGTGACCGACCGTCTCTGTGCCTCTTTGTGGATTATAACCATACACCCTTTTGACATGTTCTGAACGAAAAGGAAATGCCTGTACTTTTATATATATATATATATCTATATTATATACAGCTATTTTTTTGTATACATTCGAACACAGTATGTCCTCAGGTATTCATGGTTCGTACAATGCCTTTTTTTTTAAATGAAAATTTAGATGTTTATTAGAAACATTGTAGTTGCCCTCCAAAAGCATTGTTTGCTGGTGGTCGTTTTTTTTTTTTTTTTTTTTTTTTTTTTTAACCCTGTCAGGCCAGTCCTATGCCCGTTTGGCAGCGACCAGCAGCCTGTTGTTTGGAACTGTACCACTAGTGAGAAAAAAAAAAAAGCAAAAAAAAACGAAGGATTTTACGTGATCTTTCTCATGGTGGGAATCGAGACCAGTGTTTTTGTTACGTCGTTCAGATGCTGAACATTTTTTTTTTTTCATGGGACCAAATTCTTCTGCATGTTTTTGTTTGTTTGTTGTGTGTGTGTGTGTGTGTGTGTGTGTGTTATGTGAGGGTGAAAGGAGATGGACCGAGCAAGTGACCTTGACATCCGACACCCCCGAAGCATTGACCGATCGAGAGGCCTTTCTATACTTAAAAGACAGCACATACCATGTTGATCCTATGTAAGGTTGTGTGTTTGTATGTCTTTGTTTTTTTTTTTTTGTTTTTTTTTTAAATTGACCTACACCACGAATGTTCCCGTTGCCTGATCTGATGATGTCTGTCTGATTCAGTAACTACGTGCACATTTAGTTCTCGTAGGATTTCTTCTCCAGAACTGGTGACCTAAAACACCGTGTTCTTGTCAACCAACACAAAGGGAAAGCAGAGATGTGGGGTTTACGCAGTCTAGACAGAAGGACGTGACCTGTAGGAAATCAAGCCAGCAGGTCGTTAACCTCATTCCTATAGTGTTGCTTTAATTTAACTCACTCAGTACGGCCAGTCCTCTCTTCTCCTCTACACAGACACCTCAGATGTCCAGTGGGTGTCTGAATGACCCAACCTTTAGCTTCCGTCGTCAGAACTGTGGTATTCTTTGTCAACATTCACCTCTTCAGTATAAGAGCGTTCCGCTAGCAATATTTTGATGATTGGGATGAAACGCTGTTAACGTCGTCTCTTTCGCCGTTCGTATGGAGAGAGTTAACTCTTAAGTGTCAACACTCAAAAAGATTTCAGTACTTTGATGATGATGCGTATCATGTGATAATGTGCGCTTATCCGAGTCTGATGATACTGGTCGACTTCTGAATGTGTCTGTATATATATATATATATATATATATATATATATAATTATTTGTTTTATAATAAGGCGAAGTTGCCAGTATAAAGACGTGCAGGAAGAAAAAAAAACCCAAGAAAACAAAAATAGTGTTGTTGTCATCTTTTGACATGCACGGGCTAAAAGAAGGGTCACCTGTCCTGGAGAACAGATCATCAAGAAAGACATGGCATACCCCAGTTTTGCCATCTGTTCCGATACATCAAGATGTTGGTTGTTTTCTTTGTTTTTTTTGTTTTGTGTGTTTTTTTCTCTCTCTTTTTTTTCCCCACCAAAGCCTATGAATATGCCATCATGTGACTATGGATCAAATAGCAAACACAATGCTTCATTTGGACGTAAGGGGAAGAAATTAATACTGTCTACATAACGATTCATGCAAGGGTTTTCAAGCTTTCTTCTGAACCTTGACACCCCCACCCCTGAATTTATTTCATGTAAAACTGGAAAAAAAAGAGAGTGCGTGTGTGTGCGCGCATGCGTGTGAGAGAGAGAGAGAGAGAGAGAGAGAGAGAGAGAGAGAGAGAGAGAGAGGACTGTGTAGAACAAGTCTCGGTTACAAATGATCAGCCACTCAGACGAAGCAGACATTTTGATCGTACGAAGTCCAAGGGACCACCCAAGAAGCCATGAATCAGTTTTGATTGATGATTGATGTTCATTGCTCAGCCGACAACTGAGGCCACATCCCGACTGAACGGTTAGATGGCGACACCACAAAGAACAAAGAACTGTATTTATTTAGTCACCTGTCGGTCTTTCTTCTTACACAAAATGAAATTTCCTTGTTGCTCTTTGAGTTGATGTAAAGTGTTGAAAGAGCGTGCTAAAAAAAAAAAAAAAAAAAAAAGAAAAAAAAAAAGCGTTTGAAGGTGATGTGTATATGGATACTTGTCAGTGAGCGAGTGGATGAAATCCGTGTCATGTCATGACAATTATATTCATTATGCAGACACCGAATCTTGCAATAAATTTCTACGTGAAAATTGACGTCGGTATTGTTCACGATGATTGTTTTGCTCTCTCTCTCTCTCTCTCTCTCTCTCTCTGCGTGTGGTGTGTGTGTCAGTGAAAAAGAATGGTTGAACATTACCCAACACACACACACACACACACATGCACACACACACACACACACATGCACACACACACACATGCGCGACACGGATACACACCAGACACACATGGAGGAACACGTACAGACACATAAACACGCTGACATAAGCATACACATACGCGTGCACGTCTAAGTCGCAAACCTAACACGCAAACACCTAACATGCAAGCACGCACACAAATGTTCACACACACACACACACACACACACACACACGACACACGTGCCTAACTTGCAAATACACATATATGCACACGCAACAAATACACACGCGCGCTCACACATGGTATGCACACCTACAGTCATAAACATACAACAACAACAACAACCCCCCCCCACACACACACACACACACAGACACCTTACGAGCAAAACACACAACGTATGCAAACACAGGCGCGTTCACACACGCATTGCACACATGCACAAACATAAACACACGCACATACTATATATTCCCAAATTTGCATACACGCACACACGCACACATGCACACACGCACGTACGCACACACACGTCACACACACACACACACACACACACACACACACACATGTTCTCAGTGGTACCACATACATACCTAACTCGCAAAGACACAGATACGCGCGCGCGCATACACGCGTGCTCACACACACAGACACAAAGACACAGACACACAGAATCACAGACACAGACACACAGACACAGACAAACAGACACACAGACACAGACACAGACAAACAGACAGACACACAGACACAGACACACACACTCACAAACACACACACACACACACACACACACACACACACACACACACACACACACACACACACACACACACACACACACGTCCAATATCACTGATAGTGAAAAGACGCTAAACTAAAGAACGAACACACACACACACACACACACACACACACACACACACACACGTGTTGGAAACGGAAAAGTTAGCTGACATTGAATACCTGGAGATGGAACGGACTGATCAAGACACTGAGCGAGAGTTACAGAGAGAGACGGGGAGAGAAAATGAGAGACAGAGAGAGAGGGAGGGGAGAAGGGGAGTGAGAGAGAGAGAGAGGGAAAGAGAGGGAGAAAGAGAGAGAGAGGGGGGGGAGAGAGTGAGCGGGAGAGAGGGAGGGACTGCGCATGAGAGAGATGGGGAAAGAGGGAGAGAGTGGAGAGAGAGAGAGAGGGGGGGCGGGAGAGTGAGGAAGGAGAAGAGAGGGAGGGAGTAAAGGGGCTGAGAGAGAGAGAGAGAGAGAGAGAGAGAGAGAGAGAGAGAGATGATGATGATGATGGAGGGAGAGAGATGATGGAGGGTGAGAGAGATGGAGAGAGAGTGTTTGAGATAAGAGATGGAGAGAGAGATGATGGAGGGAGAAAGAGATGGAGAGCGTGTTTGAAAGGAGAGATGGTGGGGGAGAGAGATGGAGAGTGAGAGAGATGGAGAGATAGTGTTTGAGATGAGAGATGGAGGAAAAGAAAGATGGAGAGAGAGAGAGATGATGATGAAGGGAGAAAGAGATGGAGAGCGTGTTTGAGAGGAGAGATGGGGGAGAGAGAGATGGAGAGTGAGAGAGATGGAGAGAGAGTGTTTGAGATGAGAGTTGGTGGGAAAGAAAGATGGAGAGAGAGAGAGAGAGAGAGAGAGAGAGAGAGAGAGAGAGAAAGCGACCCAAGGGAAATAACTCAAGAAAATAAAAAAGCCTCATAAGAAGTAGCGATAGCGTCCCCTGAGAGGTCATTGTCTATTCTTATTACTCATCCGAGTCCGGACAGACAGCACAATGATGGCGGCCTCATTTGCCATTTACATAATTGATTTATCTATGGTATTATGCCGCGTGCTCGCTTTGAAAGAGGACAGCGTTGGAAAGTGACGGAGCTCCAGAGGAAGAGAATTCCAGACAGAAGGTGCTTGATCCTGAAAGGCTCTTTGGCCAAGTGTATTTGAAGAGGTTTTTGGGGACTCGAAGGAGCTTTTCAGCAGAAGACCTGAGAGAACGGGAAGGGGTGTAAGTGTAAAGGACAGCAGATAAGTAAGAAGATAGATAGATAGATAGATAGATAGATACAAGTCATCAATAAACATGAGGTCCATATCAATAGTATCTAGCATTTCGAGATAAGGTGGAGCATGATAGGCATCAACCTGTCACTTCATTATCACGTCAGGTATTAGTCCCTATTATGATATTATTTCTCATGTTATCACATAGATATAATCATGTAACTTTTGTAAAGTAAGAGAGAGAGAGAGACAGAGACAGAGAGGGGGAGAGATCAAGGAGGAGACCGGCCCAAGGGAAATAACTCAAGAGAATAAGAAGCCTCATTAGAAGTGGCGATAGTGTCCCCTGACAGGTCGCACTTGTAATTACTTCGCTCAGTGTGGATAAAAAAAAAAGCACAATGATCGTGACCTCATTTGCCATTGTGAAATTAATCAATGTGTGTGTGTGTGTGTGTGTGTGTGTGTGTGTGTGTGTGTGTGTGTGTGTGTGCCCGATGTACCACCCGCTTGCACGGACCGACGGTGGTGTGGTGGACACACTCAGTGGGCCGTGGGCACATTGAAGAGTAGCCACATCGGTACGCTCTCATCACGGGTACCTGGGGGAAAGAGTTTAACCTGCCTGGCAGTCTCATCTAACATGATTTATATAATTTTTTTTTAGGATAGTTAAGAAACGAAATACAATAGGCATTTCCGCCCGGGGATCGTAGGCACATTGGTACGCTCCTATCACGGGTGCCTGGGGGAAAGAGTTTAACCTGCCTGGCAGTTCATCTAACATGATTTATATAATTTCTTTTAGGATAGTTAAGAAACGAAATACAATAGGCATTTCCGCCCGGGGATCGTAGGCACATTGGTACGCTCCTATCACGGGTGCCTGGGGGAAAGAGTTTAACCTGCCTGGCAGTTCATCTAACATGATTTATATAATTTCTTTTAGGATAGTTAAGAAACGAAATACAATAGGCATTTCCGCCCGGGGATCGTAGGCACATTGGTACGCTCCTATCACGGGTGCCTGGGGGAAAGAGTTTAACCTGCCTGGCAGTCTCATCTAACATGATTTATATAATTTTCTTTTTAGGATAGTTAAGAAACGAAATACAATAGGCATTTCCGCCCGGGGACCGTAGGCACATCGGTACGGCTCCCACGAAGGTCCGTATCTGGGGAAACAAAGAAGTTAAGCATAATAATAATAATAATAATAATAATAATAATAATGGGTACTTATATAGCACATTATCCAGAAATCTGCTCTAGGTGCTTTACAAAAACGCTTTGTTAACATAAAACATCATATCTATGTTACACACAAACACCAAAATGTGACTACACACACACACACACACACACACACACACACACACACACACACACACACACACACACACACACACACACACACACACTCGCACACACTGCATACATACATTTTAACGATACATGTTTATCTAACAGCTACCCTAACACATACGCACACATAGGCAGGCACAAACTTACATAAACTCACGCGCACACAATACACATTCATATACATGCATGTAGTTATGTACACATACATATGTATACACACATAGTCAAGCACAGCTAACGCAAAGGAAGTGGACCTGCCACAATTGAACTTACTGCTGACGGGGGAAAAGGTGGGTTTTGAGACGAGATTTAAAAGATGCGAGGGAATCAGAATGACGGAGGTTATCAGGGAGCTTGTTCCATGTCTTCGGCGATCGAAAAGAAAACGATCATGCTTGACCCAACATTTTTTTTTTTTTTTTTTTTTTTCCAAACATGATCTGTCTTTTTTCTCTCAGATGATGAAGTACAACCGAAAAGCGTATACTGCATTGCACTCTTAAACATGCAAGTAGTATATTGCCTGTACTTCATGGTTTCATGATTTTGCATCAGTGGTGTTAGAGGTGGGGGTTTTTTTTGTTTTGTTTTGTTTTTTATCCGGCAAATTGTATTTATTTCTCTGTGTGAAAAATTCAGGCTGCTCTCCAACCGGATAGAGTATTGCACGCAATGGAGTGTAACCTTTTCTCCCTCTCTCTCTCTCTCTCTCACTGTCTCTGTCTCTTCTCTTTTCCTCCCTGCAGGTGTACTGAAATGAAATGAAATTATGGTGCTTAGAGCCTCGCCGACCACTACTAAGGCCATCTCAAGGCTATCGCCACGTTAATAACTACTACAAGGGTAAAAAAAAAACCCAACAAACAATTAAAACGAATCACCACTTCAAACTTTCCACTCAAAGTTAAAAAAACAAAAACAAAAAAACCTTCCATAGTTTAAAACCTTCAAATCTGATTAAAAATGTTCACTTTCTTCAAGAAGTCCATCAGCGTCCACGGAGGAAGATCACGAAACAAGATCTTCAAAGAAAGCGCCGTGTAATATTTGTGTCTAACGTCATGCAGTTCCCAACAGTTGCAGCTGTACTATTTGTCTTATTCTCAAGTTTATATATATATATATATATATATATTTATACAGTATTTGCCAAGGAAAAGCCTGGTGTCCTTATATATATATATATATACGCTAAGTACATGCTGTACAAGAGACCTCGGTTTATCGTTATATCTGAAAGACTAGAGCCCGAACCACCACTCGACAGGGGCTAGTGGAGGCGGGGTTGAGGGGGCGCTGGGGGGAGGGGGGGGTTAGATATCAGTCACACACACACACACACACACACACACACACACACACACATATATATATACATATGTATATTTGTATAATTTATATATATATATACAAGTCATCACTATCCACAGGATCCAGCATTTCGAGATAAGGTGGAACATGATAGCCACCGATCTGTCGTTTCATTATTGTATCAGGGTTTATTTCTTGTTACCCAATTATTTCCCATGTTATTTATCACATAAATGTATAATCGTTTCACTTTCGTTAAATAACAACAAAATGAGAGGAGAGAGAGAGAAACGTGAAAACGTGAAAAGTCATTTATTGTCCATATAGCAATACAGCCCTCAGGACAAGGGGGATATCATATTAAGCATATTGTTGCACCTCTTGAATGGTTCTAACATCACACACACACACATACACACGCGCGCGCGCGCGCAAAAATACATACTTAACAATGCACGCACTCACATGCGTACAGATATTTACATGAAACGTGCGGTTAAATGTGGATCATCATTGGATTAGTTGTCATTTTGTTCCATTATCTTTTTTCTCACAAGCATTGCTTCTGCAATGAATCTAGCTAGAGCTTTCAAAGAGTTTTCATTGTCATTCGAAATAATACTCAGAACATGATTGTGGCTAGGATTACCAAAGAAAGAATTTATCATACTACAGTTTTTTCGTTTATCGTCGTATGCGGTACAATGAAAAAGAAAGTGAATTTCAGAGAGAGAGATGTAGATGTAGATGTTTTATTCATATAGGCCATAGCCCCTTAGAAGGGGGTACACATGGAATTGACATTAAGTCGCATATTACTACAAAGAAAAATTACGTTACATAAGCATTGCGTTGTTTAAAAGCTCTATGCAAATATAAGCAAAATGTTGTACAATAGTTTCGTTCGTAGACGACAATAACAAAATGAGTTTAAATAAACAAGGCTGTCTATAAAATTTGAGTGGAATTAATCGTTCTCTAATATTTCTCAATGCTGGACAACTAAGCACAAAATGGACCTCATCTTTGCATAATGGGCATAACAAATTACAAATGTTTGACTGCCTATAACGATACTGATGAGTAAAAATATCAGAGACACCGAACCTAAATTTCGTTATTAAATACTTCAAACCTCTAGCAATATGCATACGCATATAAATTGGAATATTATGCAAATTATTGATCATTCTGTATAGCTTAAATCTGTCACTGTCCTGTGAATTTCAGAGAGAGAGAGAGAGAGACGGAGACAGAGAGGGGAGAGAGGGAAAGAGAGTGTGTGTTTGACACACACAGCGTATGTGTACGGTCCAAGGGAAACAATTCAAGCAATTCCACATGTGAGGTGATAGCGTCCCTTATGGCGTCATTCCTACTTTCGCCCTTTTAACCAACCTGGAGAGATAGAGAGAGCGTAAAAAAGGGAATACACAGGGATGCACACTTGATATCGTTTAGCCATTAACGATGATGTCCTTACTGTATTAAGAGCTTGCTTTTTTTTTTCTTTTTCTTTTTTTTTACCTGTTGACTGTATCATTAATTTTTGACTCACTTGTGTAAACAAAGTGAGTATGTTTTAACCCGGTGTTCGGTTGTCACTGTGCGGGTGTGGGTGTGGTAAACTTTAACATTGCCATTTTCTCTGCAAATACTTTGTCAGCTGACACCAAATTTGGCATAAAAATAGGAAAAAAATCAATTCTTTCCAGTCATCTTGCTTAAAACAATATTGCACCGCTGGGATGGGCACAAAAAAAGAAAAAAGAAGCCAAATCATATGCAAACTGAATTTACTGTTATATTTTTTTTTCTCTCTAACCTTGGCACTTTAATCTGATATTCCAAGCCGATAGGTCGTTAAACTCCCCTCTACCTGATATTCAGACACAACAACAAGAGCAGTCATTTTTGTCATTTTTTGTTCAAACAGGAACTTCTTTTGCTAAGCATGGAAGTTATATTTCTGGTGCATGTCTTTGCTGCAGATAGTAAAAAAGGGAAATTAATCTGTAATTAATGCTAGGGGGGTTAATTTGCTTTAAAGTGATCTTTCTCATCTTAAACATTACATTTTGAAATTATACTCAATACATAAAAAGCTTGTGTGTTTTACTCTCAGTGTACAGGGCTTTCACTATGTTCATTCGCCCAAGTAGTCTTTTTCGGAAAATATTAAAATCAATACGACGAGTGGACTTTATAGATCTATTGGCTGAGCCCTGAAGGTCATGGGCAAAAATCAATTGCGTACACATATTGATACATATTCAAAGCACGTGCTCATATTCCTTGCGAACGCGAAGGACGCCATTTTATTTCAAGTTGTTGGCCTGCCCGTTCAATCCTATATTCAATCGGCAATACACGCCATAACATGTGATGGAAAGTTGGAGAAGGAGACCGTTAAATATTTATTCAGAGAAAGATTTGTGAACGCCTCATCACTTACTGGATTATGCTCCAAACTGCTATAAAAATATCCACAAAATCAGTCGGAATTCACAGTTAAAAATAATAAACCATGAGAGTTAATACCCTTGATGAAACGTAAAAGTTTCCAGTCTTGACTTTTCTCAAAATGAAGTTCTTTTCACTTCATACAACGTTTAGAAGTACTTGTACTTTGCTCTACATGTTATTAGTTTCACAAAATACTCAATTTTCATATCAACTTTAAAACTATAAAACTAGAATGAACATAAAAGAGAAATTGAATCGACCGTGTCGTACTGTTGTGAAACACGGTTAGCGGACGCCGGAAGTTCAGCACCAAGGGGCGGTTACTCTTGCTAGAAGAAGAGGGGCGCTGCAAACAACTCACTGGTGTTTTGGTCACCCTGCAGCATCAGCAAGCCTGTGCAGTGTGCACTTCACCTTAGAGGAGAACACATCCCTCTCAGCGCAAGCTCTAAAAAGATACTCAACCACGACTTTCCGCCAGTACCGGACTACTACCCGACGGCGGCAGTCATTTTTAACATGACTACCCAAACTGAACCAGTGGCCGAGCAGATACTGCGGAGGAAGTGGGGCCGGATCGGACACACCCTCAGGAAGCCAGCGTCCACCATTACACGCCAAACCCTGACCTGGAACCCGCAGGGAAAGAGGAAGAGAAGCCGGCCTCGCAACAGCTAGAGGCGAGACACCGAGGCAGAGCTGAAGCAGCAAGGGACCAACTGGACTGGAATGGCCCAGAACAGCCCAGAACAGAGTGCGATGGCGAGGGGTCGTCGATGGCCTATGCTCCACCAGGAGCGATGGTTATAATGAATGAATGACCCAAACTGACCCAGAACGCCAACACCCTCCCACTACGAGGACGACTACACTCACGGTTACGCCTGCCCACCAATATTGACAACCCTGCCCCAAAACAAGAAGCAACGGTTAGTAGCCATTGGTGAATGTCCAGTTGAAGTGTGTTGCCCCACGACCGGCCATCTTAACAAATTGTTTAGGGCACTGACACTTTAGTACATTCCTAGCGGATGTAACTAAACTTGTACGTCTATCTGGATCCAGAGAAAACGGCTAAATGTTGCAGTGTGATTGCGGCGATAGCCACGTCTCCTTTACCGCGGACTTAAAAAAAATTGTTAATTGTCCTTAAAGATTTTTTGAGTGTCCAAGATACACCAGAATATTATGATTTAAACAGCGTTCTCACTGCGAATACCGCAATCGATTTATCGCCCTTTAAAAACGCATGTTTAAATATTGAATTTTTGAACGTCAGTTAAGGAGCCACGATTGTGTACTGTGTAAGACAGTTTCTTCTCACCCGAACACGTGGGGTTCGAATCTGCCGTCAGTACTTTTTTAAATTTTTTTTTTAACCCGAAGCTTTATGATAACAAATACAGAACACATTCTAACGATTAGATTTTTTTTTTTTTTTAAGTGTATCACAAGTGAGTCTTGAAGGCCTTGCCCCTCTTGTCTATATATATAAGAAGAAAAAAAAGAAGCAAAAGCTAAATTTTTTTTTCCAGTTTGGTTTTTCACATCATTCTACTTTTTGGGGGATCATGTTTTATTTTTTCGCCTCCTATTTCAACCGGTTTTTTAATTTATTTTATTTTTGTTTGTTTTATTTTGTTTGGCTTTATTTTATCCTACATCCCTACTATGCACATCTTGGGTGTGCCTGGAGACTCGAACTCACAACCTTCTGATTGAGAGAACGGTGATCACCCAACTGAGCCATGCAGGCACCCGATAAACAGGACCAAAAATAATTCATATAAAGATGAACTGTGCTCACAAGGAACTGATGAAGTGAAGTGAAAACTTAACGATCAGTTATTATAGTCAGAAGACAGGCAAGAGGTTTGTTGAGGGGGGTGACAGGGAGGAGGAGAGACAGAAAAAAGAATGAAAGAGACAGATAGGCCGACAGAGAGTAACGCAGGAAATAAAAGAGAAAGAAAGAAGTGGACAGAGAGAGAGAGAGAGAGAGAGAGAGAGAGAGAGAGAGAGAGAGAGAGAGAGTAAGGGAGGAAACTCAGTCTGTGGTAAGAGCAGGGGTAGTTTTATATCGATAGTCTCCCTTACATGAACAGGAGCTGGGCCTCCCGTTCACTGAGTCTCTCACCACCCCCACCACCTCCCAAACTGTGCTCTCCTTCCCCACTCTACCCTTTCCCCCCATGAAAAATATACAACATGAATAGTAGAGTCCGTATGCGTGCATCATACATTCTCTCTCTCTCTCTTTGTGTCTCTCTCCTGTGTCTGTCTGTCTGTCTGTCTGTCTGTCTCACACACACACACACACACACACACACACACACACACACACACACACACACACACACCTACCCTCTGTTTGCCCTTTCCCCAACAAAACATATATGACATGAACAGCAGTTTCTGTGTGCGTACATCATGCACACACACACACGCACGCACGCGCTCACTGGCACACAAACACACACACACACACACACACACACACACACACACACACAAACATACACAGCACACTACAGATGCACACCTCGAACTCAAACTCAACTCAAGATTTATACACAGTGTGCCTTTACAACTATCTTTTCACGTCATCATTACATTGCCATACAACATCAGTTGTTGCTTCATGTGAAGGAAATGCGCAGGAATATGTTCCTGTTCCTCCCCCCACTCAGATGTCATTGGTATTGGTATCGATTTTGCCCAACATCATTTCTTCTTTGAAGTGGGTGTGAACAGGATCATCTAAAGTCATTATCAATAGAATAGTAGTGTTTCATGAGTGCGATAAAATTTGCTGGAACTTTGTACTTTATAATATTTCTTTGTTTCTGCTTTTCTCTCTCTATATATATAATTTGACATGATTATAATCATGTTCACCTAGCGTGATCAGAAATGGCGCAATAATTTGATATGATTATAATCATGTTCACCTAGCGTGGTAAGAAATGGCGCAGTGATTTGATATGATTATAATCATGTTCAACTAGCTTGGTTAGAAATGGCGCAGTAATTTGACATGATTATAACCATGTTCACCCAGCTTGGTAAGAAATCGCGCAGCAAATTTGGTATGACCATAATCATGTTCATATATATATATATATAAAAGAAAATAGAAAAAAAAGCTTGCATTTCTTTTTTACCTGTCGACTGTATTATTATTATTTTTTTTTTTTTCAAATCAGTCACATGTTTTATCTCCCCTTGTTACCAAGTCCAATAACCGGCGCCAATATGTCAGTCAGTGGTGCTCTGAACCCCTGTTCGCTCTTTCCTCATCTTCTCTCATTTCTCAACTCAAACAGAATAATGTCTTTATGATAACAAATACAGAACACATTTTAACGATTAGATTTTTTTTTTTTTTTAAAGTGTATCACAAGTGAGTCTTGAAGGCCTTGCCTCTCTTGTCTATATATATAAGAAGAAAAAAAAAAGAAGCAAAAGCTAATTTTTTTTTCCAGTTTGGTTTTTCACATCATTCTACTTTTTGGGGTATCATGTTTTATTTTTTCGACTCCTATTTCAACCGTTTTTTTTAAATTTTTTAATTAAATTTATTTTATTTTATTTTATTTTGTTTGGCTTTATTTTATCCTACATTCCTACTATGCACATCTTGGGTGTGCCTGGAGACTCGAACTCACAACCTTCTGATTGAGAGAACGGTGATCACCCAACTGAGCCATGCAGGCACCCGTTAAACAGGACGAAAAATATTTCATATAAAGATGAACTGTGCTCACAAGGAACTGATGAAGTGAAGTGAAAACTTAACGATCCGTTATTATAGTCAGAAGACAGGCAAGAGGTTTGTTGAAGGGGGGTGACAGGGAGGAGGAGAGACAGAAAAAAGAATGAAAGAGACAGATAGGCCGACGGAGAGTAACGCAGGAAATAAAAGAGAAAGAAAGAAGTGGACAGAAAGAGAGAAAGAGAAAGGGAGAGAGAGAGAGTTTAAGGGAGGAAACTCAGTCTGTGGTAAGAGCAGAGGTAGTTTTATTTCGATAGTGTCCCGTACAAGAACAGGCGATGGGCCTCCCGTTCACTGAGTCTCTCACTACCCCCACCACCTCCCAAACTGTGCTCTCCTTCCCCACTCTACCCTTTCCCCCCATGAAAAATATGCAACAGGAATAGCAGAGTCCGTATGCGTGCATCATTCATTCTCTCTCTCTCTCTCTCTCTTTGTGTCTCTCTCCTGTGTCTCTCTGTCTCTCTGTCTGTCTATCACACACACACACACACACACACACACACACACACACACACACACACACACACACACACACACACACACACCTACCCTCTGTTTGCCCTTTCCCCAACAAAACATATATGACATGAACAGCAGTTTCTGTGTGCGTACATCATGCACACACACGCCGCACAGACGCACGCACGCGCACACTGGCACACACACACACACACACACACACACACACACACACACACACAAACACATAAACATACACAGCACACTACAGATGCACACCTCGAACTCAAACTCAAACTCAAGATTTATACACAGTGTGCCTTTCCAACTATCTTTTCACGTCATCATTACATTGCCATACAACATCAGTTGTTGCTTCATGTGAAGGAAATGTGCAGGAATATGTTCCTGTTCCTCCTCCCAATTGATGTCATTGGTGTTGGTATCGATTTTGCCCAACATCATTTCTTCTTTGAAGTGGGTGTCAACAGGATCATCCAAAGTCATTATCAATAGAATAGTTTATTAACTGTGATACAACACACCGACAAATAAGCCTGCCTGCCTACTCATCCGTCGGTCCGACGGGAGACTCCATTGCGATACATAGTATATCTTAAATCCATTGACATTTATAGTGTTTCATGAGTGCGATAAAATTTGCTGGAACTTTGTACTTTATAATATTTCTTTGTTTCTGCTTTTATATATATATATATATATATATATATATATATATATATATATATATATATATATATAATTTGATATGATTATAACCATGTTCACCTTGCTTGGTAAGAAATGGCGCAGTAATTTGATACGATTATAATCATGTTCACCTAGCGTGGTAAGAAATGGCGCAGTGATTTGATATGATTACAGTCATGTTCACCTAGCTTGGTTAGAAATGGCGCAGTAAATTTGATGTGACCGTAATCATGCTCATATATATATATATATATATATATATATATATATATATATATCTATATATATATATCTATATATATATATATAAGAAAATAGAAAAAAAGTTTGCATTTCTTTTTTTATTTGACCTGTCGACTGTATTATTATTTTTTTTTTTTTTTTTTCAAATCTGTCACATGTTTTATCTCCCCTTTATCCCCAGTTTCTGTGTGCGTACATCATGCACACACACGCCGCACAGACGCACGCACGCGCACACTGGCACATAAACACACACACACACACACACACACACACACACACACACACACACACACAAACATACACAGCACACTACAGATGCACACCTCGAACTCAAACTCAACTCAAGATTTATACACAGTGTGCCTTTGCAACTATCTTTTCACGTCATCATTACATTGCCATACAACATCAGTTGTTGCTTCATGTGAAGGAAATGTGCAGGAATATGTTCCTGTTCCTCCTCCCAATTGATGTCATTGGTGTTGGTATCGATTTTGCCCAACATCATTTCTTCTTTGAAGTGGGTGTCAACAGGATCATCCAAAGTCATTATCAATAGAATGGTTTATTAACTGTGATACAACACTACGACAAATAAGCCTGCCTGCCTACTCATCCGTCGGTCCGACGGGAGACTCCATTGCGATACATAGTAATCTTAAATCCATTGACATTTATAGTGTTTCATGAGTGCGATAAAAATTTGCTGGAACTTTGTACTTTATAATATTTCTTTGTTTCTGCTTCTCTCTCTCTCTCTCTCTGTATATATATATATATATATATATATATATATATATATATACAATTTGATATGATTATAATCATGTTCACCTAGCGTGATCAGAAATGGCGCAATAATTTGATATGATTATAATCATGTTCACCTAGCGTGGTAAGAAATGGCGCAGTGATTTGATATGATTATAATCATGTTCAACTAGATTGGTTGGAAATGGCGCAGTAATTTGACATCTTTATAATCATGTTTACCTAGCTTGGTTAGAAATGGCGCATTGATTTGATATGATTATAATCATGTTCATATATATATATATATATATATATATATATATAAGAAAATAGAAAAAAAGCTTGCATTTCTTTTTTACCCGTCGACTGTATTATTTAATTTTTTTTTTCAAATCAGTCACATGTTTTATCTCCCCTTGTTACCAAGTCCAATAACCGGCGCCAATATGTCAGTCAGTGGTGCTCTGAACCCCTGTTCGCTCTTTCCTCATCTTCTCTCATTTCTCAACTCAAACAGAATAATGTCTTTATGATAAGAAATACAGAACATATTTTAACGATTAGATTTTTTTTTTAAAAGTGCATCACAAGTGAGTCTTGAAGGCCTTGCCCCTCTTGTCTATATATATAAGAAGAAAAAAAACAGAAGCAAAAGCTAAATTTAATTTTTTTTTTCCAGTTTGGTTTTTCACATCATTCTACTTTTGGGGGATCATGTTTTATTTTTTCAACCGGTTTTTTAATTTTTTAATTTAATTTATTTTATTTTGTTTTATTTTGTTTGGGTTTATTTTATCCTACATCCCTACTATGCACATCTTGGGTGTGCCTGGAGACTCGAACTCACAACCTTCTGATTGAGAGAACGGTGATCACCCAACTGAGCCATGCAGGCACCCGATAAACAGGACCAAAAATAATTCATATAAAGATGAACTGTGCTCACAAGGAAGTGATGAAGTGAAGTGAAAACTTAACGATCAGTTATTATAGTCAGAAGACAGGCAAGAGGTTTGTTGAAGGGGGGTGACAGGGAGGAGGAGAGACAGAAAAAAGAATGAAAGAGACAGATAGGCCGACGGAGAGTAACGCAGGAAATAAAAGAGAAAGAAAGAAGTGGACAGAAAGGAAGAGAGAGAGAAAGGGAGAGAGAGAGTTTAAGGGAGGAAACTCAGTCTGTGGTAAGAGCAGAGGTAGTTTTATTTCGATAGTGTCCCGTACAAGAACAGGCGATGGGCCTCCCGTTCACTGAGTCTCTCACCACCCCCACCACCTCCCAAACTGTGCTCTCCTTCCCCACTCTACCCTTCCCCCCCATGAAAAATATACAACATGAATAGTAGAGTCCGTATGCGTGTATCATACATTCTCTCTCTCTCTTTGTGTCTCTCTCCTGTGCCTGTCTGTCTGTTTCTCTCTCTCTCTCTCTCTCTCTCTCTCTCTCTCTCACACACACACACACACACACACACACACACACACACACACACACCTACCCTCTGTTTGCCCTTTCCCCAACAAAACATATATGACATGAACAGCAGTTACTGTGTGCGTACATCATGCACACACACGCCGCACAGACGCACGCACGCGCTGACTGGCACACACACACACACACACACACACACACACACACACACACACACACACACACACACACACACATACAAACACACACACACACATAAACATAGTCAGTACTCTACAGATGTACACCTCAAACTCAAACTCAAACTCTAGATTTATACACAGTGTGTCTTTCCAACTATCTTTTCACGTCATTACATTGCCATACAACATCAGTTGTTGCTTCATGTGAAGGAAATGCGCAGGAATATGTTCCTGTTCCTCCCCCCCCCCCCACACCCTCCCCCCACTCAGATGTCATTGGTTTTGGTATCGATTTTGCCCAACATCATTTCTTCTTTGAAGTGGGTGTGAACAGGATCATCTAAAGTCATTATCAATAGAATAGTGTATTAACTGTGATACTACACACCGACAAATAAGCCTGCCTGCCTACTCATCCGTCGGTCCGACGGGAGACTCCATTGTGATACATAGTATATCTTAAATCCATTGACATTTATACTGTTTCATGAGTGCGATAAAATTTGCTGGAACTTTGTATTTTATAATATTTCTTTGTTTCTGCTTTTGTGTGTGTATATATATATATATATATATATACTTTGATATGATTATAATCATGTTCACCTAGCGTGGTAAGAAATGGCGCAATAATTTGATATGACCATAATCATGTTCATATACATATATATAAGAAAATCGAAAAAAAAGCTTGCATTTCTTTTTTACCTGTCGACTGTGTTATTATTATTATTATTCTTTTTTTTTTTCTTTTTTTTTTCAAATCAGTCTCATGTTTTATCTTCCCTTGTTACCACGTCCAATAACCGGCGCTAATATATCAGTGGTGCTCTGAACCCCTGTTCGCTCTTTCCTCATCTTCTCTCTTTTCTCAACTCAAACAGAATAATGTCTTAATGATAACAAATACAGAACACATTTTAACGAATAATTAATTTTTTTAAAGTGGATCAAGTGAGTCTTGAAGGCCTTGCATCTCTTGTCTATATATATAAGAAAAAAAAAGCTAACCTTTTTTTTCTAGTTTGGTTTTTCACATCATTCTACTTTTTGGGGGATCATGTTTTATTTTTTCGACTCCTATTTCAACCAGTTTTTTAATTTTTTTTAATTTATTTTATTTTATTTTGTTAGGTTTTATATCCTACATCCCTACTATGCACATCTTGGGTGTGCCTGGAGACTCGAACTCACAACCTTCTGATTGAGAGAACGGTGATCACCCAACTGAGCCATGCAGGCACCCGATAAACAGGACCAAAAATAATTCATATAAAGATGAACTGTGCTCACAAGGAAGTGATGAAGTGAAGTGAAAACTTAACGATCAGTTATTATAGTCAGAAGACAGGCAAGAGGTTTGTTGAGGGGGGTGACAGGGAGGAGGAGAGACAGAAAAAAGAATGAAAGAGACAGATAGGCCGACGGAGAGTAACGCAGGAAATAAAAGAGAAAGAAAGAAGTGGACAGACAGAGACAGAGAGAGAGAGAGAGAGAGAGAGTTTAAGGGAGGAAACTCAGTCTGTGGTAAGAGCAGGGGTAGTTTTATATCGATAGTCTCCCTTACATGAACAGGTGCTGGGCCTCCCGTTCACTGAGTCTCTCACCACCCCCACCACCTCCCAAACTGTGCTCTCCTTCCCCACTCTACCCTTTCCCCCCATGAAAAATAGACAACATGAATAGCAGAGTCCGTATGCGTGCATCATTCATTCTCTCTCTCTCTTTGTGTCTCTCTCCTGTGCCTGTCTGTCTGTCTGTCACACACACACACACACACACACACACACACACACACACACACACACACACACACACACACACCTACCCTCTGTTTGCCCTTTCCCCAACAAAACATATATGACATGAACAGCAGTTTCTGTGTGCGTACATCATGCACACACACACACGCACGCACGCGCTCACTGGCACACAAACACACACACACACACACACACACACACACACACACGCACACACACACACACACACACACACACACACACACACACATAAACATGCACAGCACACTACAGATGCACACCTCGAACTCAAACTCAAGATTTATACACAGTGCTTTCCAACTATCTTTTCACGTCATCATTACATTGCCATACAACATCAGTTGTTGCTTCATGTGAAGGAAATGCGCAGGAATATGTTCCTGTTCCTCCCCCCAACTCTGATGTCATTGGTATTGGTATCGATTTTGTCCAACATCATTTCTTCTTTGAAGTGGATGTCAACAGGATCATCCAAAGTCATCATCAATAGAATGGTTTATTAACTGTGATACAACACACCGACAAATAAGCCTGCCTGCCTACTCATCCGTCGGTCCGACGGGAGACTCCATTGTGATACATAGTATATCTTAAATCCATTGACATTTATACTGTTTCATGAGTGCCATAAAATTTGCTGGAACTTTGTACTCTATAATATTTCTTTGTTTCTGCTTTTCTCTCTCTCTCTCTCTCTCTCTCTCTCTCTCTCTCTATATATATATATATATATATATATATATAATTTGATATGATTATAATCATGTTCACCTAGCGTGGTAAGAAATGGCGCATTGATTTGATATGATTATAATCATGTTCATATATATATATATATATATATACAAGAAAATAGAAAAAAGCTTGCATTTCTTTTTTACCTGTTGACTGTTTTGTTGTTTTTTTTGTTTTGTTTTTTGTTGTTGTTTTTTAAATCAGTCACATGTTTTATCTCCCCTTGTTACCAAGTCCAATAACCGGCGCCAATATGTCAGTCAGTGGTGCTCTGAACCCCTGTTCGCTCTTTCCTCATCTTCTCTCAGTTCTCAACTCAAACAGAATAATGTCTTTTTGTAAGAGGGCAGTGAAAACTTTTGCTCTAGTAATGATGCTCAGTGGCGTCTGGATTTATCTCTTCACTCCTGTACGCAATCAGTGGAGTCAGTTATGATTAATTTGTCAGTCCCATGTTTAGAGGGAAATCGCTTTGATTATATATAAAGTAAACGGTTTAGCTGCCTAAGAAACGGCGCAGTCATCTGATATGATCATAATCATGTTCACCGAGCTTGGTAAGAAATGGCGCAGTCATTTGATATGACCATAATCATGTTCACCGAGCTTGGTTAGAAATGGCGCAGTCATCTGATATGACCATAATCATGTTCACCTAGCGTGGTAAGAAATGGCGCAGTAAATTTGATATGATCATAATCATGTTCACCTAGCTTGGTTAGAAATGGCGCAGTCATTTTTATATGACCATAATCATGTTCACCGAGCTTGGTTAGAAATGGCGCAGTCATCTGATATGACTATAATCATGTTCACCGAGCTTGGTAAGAAATGGCGCAGTCATTTGATATGACTATAATCATGTTCACCGAGCTTGGTAAGAAATGGCGCAGTAATTTGATATGACTATAGTCATGTTCACCTAGCTTGGTTAGAAATGGCGCAGTAATTTGATATGACTATAGTCATGTTCACCTAGCTTGGTTAGAAACGGCGCAGTAATTTGATATGACTATAGTCATGTTCACCGAGCTTGGTTAGAAATGGCGCAGTAATTTGATATGACTATAGTCATGTTCACCGAGCTTGGTTAGAAATGGCGCAGTAATTTGATATGACTATAGTCATGTTCACCGAGCTTGGTTAGAAATGGCGCAGTAATTTGATATGACTATAGTCATGTTCACCGAGCTTGGTTAGAAATGGCGCAGTAAGTTGATATGACTATAGTCATGTTCACCTAGCTTGGTTAGAAATGGCGCAGTAAGTTGATATGACTATAGTCATGTTCACCTAGCTTGGTTAGAAATGGCGCAGTAAGTTGATATGACTATAGTCATGTTCACCTAGCTTGGTTAGAAATGGCGCAGTAATTTGATATGACTATAATCATGTTCACCGAGCTCACCTGTAAGAATTGGCGCAGTAATTTGATATGATTATAATCATGTTCACCAAGCTTAGTAAGAAATGGCGCAGTCATTTGATATGACCATAATCATGTTCACCTAGCGTGGTTAGAAATGGAGAAGTCATCTGATATGACTATAATCATGTTCACCAAGCTTGGTTAGAAACGGCGCAGTAATTTGATATGACTATAATCATGTTCACCTAGCTTGGTTAGAAATGGCGCAGTAATTTGATATGACTATAGTCATGTTCACCTAGCTTGGTTAGAAATGGCGCAGTAATTTGATATGACTATAGTCATGTTCACCTAGCTTGGTTAGAAATGGCGCAGTAATTTGATATGACTATAGTCATGTTCACATAGCTCACCTGTAAGAATTGGCGCAGTATTTTTTTTTTTTTTTTTTTTTTTTTTTTTTTTGTGTGTTTGTTTGTTTGTTCGCAAAATGATAGAGGAATGTTAAGTTTTCAGTGATCGTTATTTTATTATTATTTTATTTTATTATTTCTGTCCATCTTTTGTACCTCTCTCTCTGTGTCTTTGATTTGTATTTGTATTTGTATTTCTTTTTATCACAACAGATTTCTATGTGTGAAATTCGGGCTGCTCTCCCCGGGGAGAGCGCGTCGCTATACTACAGCCACCATTTTTTTTTTTCCCTGCGTGCAGTTTTATTTGTTTTTCCTATCGAAGTGGATTTTTCTACAGAATTTTACCAGGAACAACCCTTTTGTTGCCGTGGGTTCTTTTACGTGCGCTAAGTGCATGCTGCACACGGGACCTCTGTTTATCGTCTCATCCGAATGACTAGCGTCCAGACCACCACTCAAGGTCTAGTGGAGGGGGAGAAAATATCGGCGGCTGAGCCGTGATTCGAATCAGCGCGATCAGATTCTCTCGCGGACGCGTTACCTCTAGGCCATCACTCCACTTGATGATGTTATCAGTACCCCAAATGAAATTAATGATCTTTTTTTTTTTTGTCACAAGTAACATTATCTGTCTGTCTGTTTTCTCTTAATGATTTTTTGTTGTTGTTTTGTTGTTTGTTTGTTGTTGTATTGTGTGTGTGTGTGTGTGTGTGTGTGTGTGTGTGTGTGTGCGTGGAGGGGTGCGAGGGGAGGGGGGGTTCCCTCTATTTTTTTCTCCTTTTTTGAGCTAGTGCGCGTGTGTGTAAGTGTGCTAGAGAGAGAGAGAGAGAGAGAGAGAGAGAGAGAGAGAGAGAGAGAGAGAGAGAGTGTTCAGTCATAGTTTTGGTTTGTAATTATTGAATGAAACCAACACACACACACACACACACACACACACACACGCACGCATGCACGCACGCACGCACGCACGCACGCACACACACACACACACATGTTCGCGCATGTGCGCGTGCATGCTCGCGTGCACACACACACACACACACACACACACACACACACACACACACAGAGGCAGACACAGACAGACGAACAGACAGGGAAACAGACATTCTGTCTCAAACAGTTCCAATCAATTTATTAGAATCCGGAGAAGAAAAAAAACCCAAAAAACTGTTTCGACCTTTCATTATCATTTTATCACATTCGGGGAATCCAAATGATAGTAGCTTTAAAGCTTCACCCACGCAGACACAGCACTGAGATTAAGACATAGAACAAACAAAAATGACTGAAGAACGGAAAACTGAGCTGGGGTGCTTCAGTTTTCAATGGAGAGGAAATCCTTGTAGCATTTGGCCTTCTCCACCTTCTCGGTCAGACCTCCGGCCTTGAACTTGCGACACAAATCAATGGTGCGACCAACTCTCTCACAAGACTCGTCGTTCTTGTAGCCACTGCAGACCCAGTCCACACAGTCCTGGGACACAGAAAACACAGAGAGTTTCATTGAGGCACAGTGTAAAGTTATTTCAGTTCATGGAACGCTTACAAAATCCTCGTTTATTAATGGGAACTGTGTCGACAGAGCGCCGCTGTCCAGAGCAACAATTATGTGTGTGTGTGTGTGTGTGTGTGTGTGTGTGTGTGTGTGTGTGTGTGTGTGTGTAATCATTGTAGACCTATCCCCTTGTCAGTGTATTTTCTACTCATTTAGAACCAGATCAAAGGATGGAAACTGGGAAAGCAACAACTTTCGAGACAGAAGATGATGCTGAAGAATGAACTATGCAGCCAGTGACAGGGTTCATATACTGTACAGACAGTTCTGAGAAACAGAAAACACACAGCAACGCACCGAATAACAGTGGAGGGTTTGTTGTTTTTTTTTTGTTTTTGTTTTCCACACAACACACATTCAGTTGTTTCACTCAAAATTATCATGTTATATTATCTTACCCAAATGTCTTTTTCTTTTCACATAATAATTAATATGTGCAGGGTGATCAGTGAAGGGTGTGTCAGTTGTTCGTTTTTGTTTTTTGTTTTTTCTCTCTTTGATATTTTGCTAACGGGCATTTTAATTAAATGAGCTGAAAGATAATTTTCCTTTTTTTTTTTTTTTTTTTTGTTGAAGCAGACAATAAAGTGTTTTTGAATTGAATTGAAGTTTGCATTCTCGTTTAAGTAAAATTGAGTCGGCATAGTTCTGTCCAGAGTATCAGGCTATGTAAGTATCATCACTAGATATTGTGGACTTACCCTTATCACATTCATGTAAGTATCATCACTAGATATTGTGGACTAACCCTTATCACATTCATGTAAGTATCATCACTAGATATTGTGGACTTACCCTTATCAAATTCATGTAACTATCATCACTAGATATTGTGGACTTACCCTTATCAAATTCATGTATCATCACTAGATATTGTGGACTTACCCTTATCACATTCATGTAAGTATCATCACTAGATATTGTGGACTAACCCTTATCACATTCATGTAAGTATCATCACTAGATATTGTGGACTTACCCTTATCACATTCATGTAAGTATCATCACTAGATATTGTGGACTTACCCTTATCACATTCATGTAAGTATCATCACTAGATATTGTGGACTTACCCTTATCACATTCATGTAAGTATCATCACTAGATATTGTGGACTTGCCCTTATCACATTCATGTAAGTATCATCACTAGATATTGTGGATTTACCCTTATCACATTCATGTAAGTATCATCACCAGATATTGTGGACATACCCTTATCACATTCATGTAAGTATCATCACTAGATATTGTGGACTTACCCTTATCACATTCATGTAAGTATCATCACTAGATATTGTGGACTTACCCTTATCACATTCATGTAAGTATCATCACTAAATATTGTGGACTTACCCTTATCACATTCATGTCAGTATCATCACTAGATATTGTGGACATACCCTTATCAAATTCATGTAAGTATCATCACTAGATATTGTGGTCTAACCCTTATCACATTCATGTAAGTATCATCACTAGATATTGTGGACTTACCCTTATCACATTCATGTAAGTGTCATCACTAGATATTGTGGACTTACCCTTATCCAATTCATGTAAGTATCATCACTAAATATTGTGGACTTACCCTTATCACATTCATGTCAGTATCATCACTAGATATTGTGGACATACCCTTATCAAATTCATGTAAGTATCATCACTAGATATTGTGGACTAACCCTTATCACATTCATGTAAGTATCATCACTAGATATTGTGGACTTACCCTTATCACATTCATGTAAGTATCATCACTAGATATTGTGAACTTACCCTTATCACATTCATGTAAGTATCATCACTAGATATTGTGGACTTACCCTTATCAAATTCATGTAAGTATCATCACTAGATATTGTGGACTAACCCTTATCAAATTCATGTAAGTATCATCACTAGATATTGTGGACTTACCCTTATCAAATTCATGTAAGTATCATCACTAGATATTGTGGACTTACCCTTATCAAATGCATGTTAGTATCACTAGTTATTCTGGACCTATCCTTAGTGATGGCCTGGAGGTAACGCTTTCGCTCAGGAAGCGAGAGAATCTGAGCGCACTGGTTCGAATCACGGCTCAGCCGCCGATATTTTCTCCCCCTCCACTAGACCTTGAGTGGTGGTATGGACGCTAGTTATTCGGATGAGACGATAAACAGAGGTCCCGTGTGCAGCATGCACTTAGCGCACGTAAAAGAACCCACGGCAACAAAAGGGTTGTTCCTGGCAAAATTCTGTAGAAAAATCCACTACGATAGGAAAAACAACAACAACAACAGCAACAACAAAAACTGCATGCAGGAAGAAAAAAAAATGGGTGGCGCTGTAGTGTAGCGACGCACTCTCCCTGGGTAGAGCAGCCCGAATTTTCACACAGAGAAATCTGTTGTGATAAAAAGAAATACAAACACAAAATACAAATCAAATGCATTTGGCTCATCTATCTGGTATCAGATGAGAATGGTTACAGCTGGGAAAGCGACCCTTCTGGATGCGAACTGAAGCTAAACAAATAGAGAAGAAGCAGCGAAAAAGTAATGGGAAAAGTGTGTGGGATCAAAGTGTTACAGAGCGGTCTTCAAGAAGGAAAACAAAACACATGGTATGTGTGTGAGAGAGAGAGAGAGAGAGAGAGGGAGATAGAGAGAAAGAAAGAGAGAGGTGAGGGAGGAAGGGGAGGGAGGGAGAGAGGGAGGGAATGGGAGGGAAGGAGAGAGAGGGTGAGAGGGGAGGGAGGGAGGGAGAGAGGGAGGGAATGGGAGGAGGGAGGGAGAGAGAGAGAGAGGGAGAGAGAGAGAAAGAGAGAGAGAGGGAGGGAGGGAGGGGAGGGAGGGAGGGAATGGGAGGGAGGGAGAGAGAGGGAGAGAGAGAGGGTGAGAGGGGAGGGAGGGAGGGAGAGAGGGGGGAGAGAGAGAAAGAGAGAGAGAGGTGATAACTAGACAGAGAAACAGAATAACTGCAAACACTAAAAAGTTAGACAAATAGACGTAGATAAACACACACACACACACACACACACACACACACACACACACACACACACACACGCTCACACACACACACACACACACACACACACACACACACACACACACACACACACACAGAAAATAAAACACGAGATAATGAGAGAAATGAAAAGAACTAACCAGGAAGGTGTCCATGGGGTCACAGGAGTACTTGGTGACACACTTGGTGTGCTTGTAGCTGGCCAGGATCTGTGTGCACGTGATCATCGCCTCACGTTTCTGTTTGTCACTGCACTTCTCAGTCATGAGCCGGGTGGCGTTCTCACACTTAGGGTTCCTGGGGGACAGGACACAGACCATTCACTTACTGACGTCTTTTCTCTTGTGAGGTCATCCACCATCAGGCGTTAGGGAAGGGTGGGGAGGGGGGGCGCATTCCGGCGCTTTCGTGGTGGGCTTTTCGTCGTTCGCAGAGCTCGACAACACAGGGAACCCGCCACCGTAACAGGCTTCTCTGAGTTTGCACAGGTTTTGTTCGGACAGCTTTACGGCAGATTTTTATAAATGGACCAGTTCGAATACGGGTTTTTTGTTTGTTTGTTTTTTTTTTTTTTTAATAAGAAGTTCAACTGTTTCCATTCTGGGATGTTGTCCTCCCATCTCTTCCTCTGTCTGCCTCTCCTTCTCCCCCCTTGCACTGTGCCCTGCAGGAATGAGCGATACAGTCAGGAGGTCAGAAAACCGAGAGGATTGGAGGTTGCTGGTTGCCAGATCACCTGTGGCGCCCCAACGGTCCACAAGACTACGGGATAGGTGAGGTGAGGTGAGGTCAACTGTTTGTATTGTAAGGATTTTAATGTTACTGTGATAGTAATTTTAGTTTTCTGAATTTGATTTTGAGCTGAGATGTTTAATTTTTACTAAAGGGATGCTTATTTTAGTGATGATGTGGTTGATTTTTTTTTTTAATTGATGTTAAGATGCCTGTGGTTAATGCTCTCATGCCATGTTTGTTTAAATTTGGTTGAATGTTTTACAGATCAGTATCAATATATATTGATTTTACCATTATATTAATCTGATCAAGTGTATATATCAATAAGTGTGCACGGGCGGGTGTGTGCGTGCACGCGTGCATGTGTGTGTTTTAAATGAGGGAAAGTTTATCGGACTTGCTTTGCTATGACTGAGCTGAGTGTTATTTTGTTATGCATATGTTGTATGTCAAATTTTACCGTTTTTTTCTTATAATCTGTATGTATCACAGACTTCACCACACTTAATTTCTCTACGAGATAATAAAGGTATTCTGGTTCTGATTGTGATTGTGATTCTGAAACAAAGCTCAAAGTAAGCAGAAGACTAAAGCAAATAATGGGTGTAATTATAAAACCAAATATACCTTGTAAACTTGCGCTTCGTCTTCCGGATGGATAAGCCACTTTATATGTTCAGATGGCATGAAGGCTGCAAGGGGGGGAGGGAGGGAGAGAGGGTTGGGGTGTGGGATGGGGGGCTTTACCAGAGTAACTATCTCGGAGGGGGGGTGGGTGTGGGGTGTGGGATGGGGGGGGGCTTTACCAGAGTAATTATCTCGGAGGGGGGGGTGTGGGGTGTGGGATAGGGGGGCTTTACCAGAGTAACTATCTCGGAGGGGGGGATGTGGGGTGTGGGATGGGGGGCTTTACCAGAGTAACTATCTCGGAGGGGGGGGTAGTGGGGTGTGGGATGGGGGGCTTTACCAGAGTAACTATCTCGGAGGGGGTGGGTGGGGTGTGGGATGGGGGGGGGGGCTTTACCAGAGTAACTATCTCGGAGGGGGGGGGGGGTGTGGGGTGTGGGATGGGGGGCTTTACCAGGGTAACTATCTCGGAGGGGGGGTGTGGGGTGTGGGATGGGGGGCTTTACCAGAGTAACTATCACGGAGGGGGGGGTGTGGGGTGTGGGATGGGGGGCTTTACCAGAGTAACTATCTCGGAGGGGGGGTGTGGGGTGTGGGATGGGGGGCTTTACCAGAGTAACTATCTCGGAGGGGGGGGGGGTGTGGGGTGTGGGATGGGGGGCTTTACCACAGTAACTATCTCGGAGGGGGGGTGTGGGGTGTGGGATGGGGGCTTTACCAGAGTAACTATCTCGGAGGGGGGGTGTGGGGTGTGGGATGGGGGGCTTTACCAGAGTAACTATCTCGGAGGAGGGGTGTGGGATGGGGGGCTTTACCAGAGTAACTATCTCGGAGGGGGGGTGTGGGGTGTGGGATGGGGGGCTTTACCAGAGTAACTATCTCGGAGGGGGGGTGTGGGGTGTGGGATGGGGGGCCTTTACCAGAGTAACTATCTCGGAGGGGGGGTGTGGGGTGTGGGATGGGGGGCTTTACCAGAGTAACTATCTCGGAGGGGGGGTGTGGGATGGGGGGCTTTACCAGAGTAACTATCTCGGAGGGGGGGTGTGGGGTGTGGGATGGGGGGGGGCCTTTACCAGAGTAACTATCTCTCCAGCCCTGATCCTCTTGACAGTGTTCCATACACAGGAACTGGGTCAGCTTCTTGCGCTTCTTGTGTAGCTTTACTGAATCAGAAAAGTGGGATGAAAAGTTGGAGACACAGAGGATTGAGAAAAAAAAACACCCTGAAGATAGATATACAAATAGATACATACATAGACAGGCATACAGAGGATTGAGAAAAAAACTGAAGATAGATATACAAATAGATACATACATAGACAGGCATACAGAGAATTGAGAAAAAAACTGAAGATAGATATACAAATAGATACATACATAGACAGGCATACAGAGGATTGAGAAAAAAAAAAAGAAGATAGATATACAAATAGATACATACATAGACAGGCATACAGAGGATTGAGAAGAAAAAAAAAGATAGATATACAAATAGATACATACATGGACAGGCATACAGAGAATTGAGAGAAAAAACTGAAGATAGATATACAAATAGATACATACATGGACAGGCATACAGAGGATTGAGAAAAAAGAAGAAGATAGATATACAAATAGATACATACATAGACAGGCATACAGAGGATTGAGAAAAACTGAAGATAGATATACAAATAGATACATACATAGACAGGCATACGGAGGATTGAGAAAAACTGAAGATAGATATGCAAATAGATACATACATAGACAGGCATGCAGAGGATTGAGAAAAACTGAAGATAGATATACAAATAGATACATACATAGACAGGCATACAGAGGATTGAGAAAAACTGAAGATAGATATACAAATAGATACATACATAGACAGGCATACAGAGGATTGAGAAAAAACTGAAGATAGATATACAAATAGATACATACATAGACAGGCATACAGAGGATTGAGAAAAACTGAAGATAGATATACAAATAGATACATACATAGACAGGCATACAGAGGATTGAGGAAAAAAATGAAGATAGATATACAAATAGATATATACACAGACAGAGACATACAGCCAGACAGATGGACAGAGTAATGAAAAGTAGGAGACGCAGAGAAGTGAGAAAGATGAAGATAGACATATAGATCGATACATAGCCCTACATACACAGACAGACATATCGTCATATAGATAGAATGGATAGCCAGACAGACTAATGTTTAGTAACATGATTTGCATACATGCATGTGTGCTTGTGTAACTGATATCATGTTCTTCTTCTTCATCATCACCATCATCATTGCCGTCTCCACAACACTCCTAACATCATCATCATCATCATCATTACCCATATCATGAATACTACCTGCTATGAGAATGAGGAGGGTGACTCACATCTGTCTGATCGCTTTGTTGGTGAAGACATCGTAGAAGATGGTCTGCTCACGGCTCTCCAGTCCCAGCTTCTTAGTGCGGGCAGCAACCTCCTGGTCGTCCTCTCCACCTGTTGGAATGGTCAGAGAGAAGAAGAAGAAGAAGAAGAAGAAGAAGACAAAAAAAAAAAAAAAAGATGAAAAGTAGAAGTAAAAAAAAGAACAGTGACATTAATATTTCTTAACTGAAAGAAAATGTAACATTGTTATTTACCATTCTTGCTTACCGCCCATCTAACCGTATCAGTATCAGTATCAGTAGCTCAAGGAGGCGTCACTGCGTTCGCTCAAATCCACATACGCTACACCACATCTATCAAGCAGATGCCTGACCAGCAGCGTAACCCAACGCGCTTAAACCAGCTGACCACACAGAGCCATATCAGGGCCAACATATTGTTCATGTTAAAGAAGCAGCGTAAGGTTGTTGAAGGGGACTAAATCATAACGAATTGGTCTCAATAAGAGATCGCAAAAAATTAAAGGAGTAATATTTCAAGATTGAATCACAATTTTGTTCGCAAGAACTGGAAAAGACCCCATAACTTTTCCCACAATTTCCACATGTTTCCGATGATGCGTAAATTTCTTAAACTTTATAATAGTATTTTAAAATCTCTGAAAAAATATAGGTGTTATCTTAGGAACGAGCTTTTTATTTTGGAGTTCGTCATTCGCCATCACTTTTCTCACCTGCAAATAACAGAAGCTATACCCTGCAGTTTACCACAGAAATAATGTATGTATTTGAACTCATCCCACCTGAAAACCCTGATCATACGAACGGCGAAAGAGACGACGTTAACAGCGTTTCACCCCAATTACCACCATCAAAATATTGCAAGCGGAAGGCTCTTATACTGAAGAGGTGAATGTTGACAAAGAATACCACAATTCTGACGACGGAAGCTAAAGTTTGGGTCATTCAGACACCCACTGGACATCCGAGGGGTCTATGTAGAGGAGAAGAGAGGACTGGCCGTACTGAGTGAGTTAACCCGTGTCCTCCAGTGTCATCCTGCTTACCGCAGACTTGTTGAGGGTAACCAGCAGGGGTGAATCCTTTAGCGCGGCACTCGAAGCTCCACTGAGACATTGGGAAATCCTTGTTCTCTGGGTCCCAGGGCACGAAGGTCACCTTGAAGTCTCCGTTCTTGGCCTCGACCCACGTCTTGGAACAATCCTTGCCGAACCTCAGCACGTCCTCGGTCTTGAGGTTCCCGTCTTTCTTGTTGAACAGATCGCCTTTCCAGCCGTTGAAGTACTGCAAAGGTACACGTTATAGTCTTGATTTTATATCGTTTTTACTGTATACAAACAACAAAATTGGTGCTGACTTATAAGTGGTTAAAAATTTACGTTTTTTTGTTGTTGTTTTTTTGTGTGTATATTTGAATGTAAATAACAGAACATGTATTCACGTATTACCAAGTATGATTATGATTTGGTTTCTGTGTAACTTTGTGCTAACTTGCAATCCATTCTTGTTTCGACTTAAGCATTCTCATCATATGCTTTTCTCTATCGCTGTGTTCTACCTTCCTGATCACGAAATCAGTCCCTTCTACGCAAACAAGTCTTATTCTGTGGAAATCAGCTGACGATTTACACCAAGAATCGAAAATATAATGTGCAAAAGAATATTTTGTTTAACTTTGCCATCCTTTCGGTCGTTACTATCTCGCCGTTGTTACTGATTCCTACACACACAGCCACTACAAAGCGCTTCCAGCCGTGATCTCAGCGCCAGTCCAGGAGGGGCTATCAGTATTGTCATGTCCCATTAAATCACACACAGGGCATACACAGAGGACAATAATTGCTTGCTCACAGTTTCAGACAGAGCGAACGCCTGTCATGGAGAGAAGACCTCCACAAGATCCCTCCAGTGATAGTCATCAGTACAACAGTGACACTGAAGACTGACAGCCCCCACCCCTCAACCTCCCGCTCTCCCTCCCCTTCCCTGACTGACGACAGTCACTGCTCAGCGGCAGAGATCCAGAGTGAAGAAAGCGTCCTGCCAACCTTGACAGCGATCTTGTTGTCCGTGCGGCCCTCCCATCTCTTGCCTCCCCTGCCAGTCTCCCGCAGCCCCATCCACAGCGAGTCCAGGCGGTACTTGGGGTGCAGGTAGACGTTGCCAGGGGTCAAGGTCACCATGTACTTGCCGCACTGCTGCCGCACGGCGTGGTACTTGCAGGGCATCAGGGTGGCCTCTTTCCTGCCCGCGAACTGTGTCACGTCCCGTCCGTTGCCGCTGCACGTGTCACTGACACTTGTCTTGTCCACTTTGGTCTCCTCTTGTTTCTTCTCGTTTGGTTTGGCCAGAGCTGGAACACGTCACACAGGGGGGTTGTTGGTGTGCTGTATTGTGTTGTGCTGTACCCTGCTGTGTTGTGCTGTGCTGTGCTGTGCTGTGGTGTGTGTGTGTGTGTGTGTGTGTGTGTGTGAATGTGTGTATGTGTGTGTGTGTGTGTGTGTGTATGTGTGTGTGTGTGTGTGTGTGTGTGTGTGTGTGTCCAGCTCCTGGCATGTGTGTGGAGCATAGAGATTGGTGTGGAGGAAAGAGGTTGGTGGGGAGGGTGGAGTGGTGTTTGTGTGGATGGGGGATGGGGTGGTGCGATTATGTCGAGTCCGTCGGGATGCTCTGAGTGAGTGAGTGTGCTGTGTGTGTTGGGAGGGTGTGAGGATGGGGGGAAAGTTGGGAGATGGGGTGAGGAGGAAGGAAGAGGATGATATGTTTTCGTGGGTGGGGAGATAGTGTCGTGGTGGTGGTGGTGATGGCGGTGGTGATGGTGGCGTGTTTGTGTGTGTGTGTGTGTGTGTGTGTGTGTGTGTGTGTGTGTGTGTGTGTTCATGTATGTGTGTTGCGTGTACATGCATGTGTGTGTGCACATGTGTACACATGCGGTTTGTACGTGTATATATCGATATATGTGCCTGTATGTATGCATATGTCTGTGCGTTGGTGCATGTATTTGTGTTATGTATGCATATCCGTGCAAACACGTGCTTCGCATCTCCAATCTTCACTACACTCTGACAGGCTTACGTGTACTGTGGATAGTAGATGTCTTCTAGGAGTAACCACATCGCATGATAGTCAGTCATGTCCGACTATGACCATCAGAACAGCAGAGGAGGTAACTGCTGTCCCGACTATCTGACCTAGAAAGTGATTATAGTGTAGAGTGTCTTGCCCAAGTTACATCCCCACTCTCTCGGCCAAGAGGGTTTTAGGACAGTCGGCATTGGGATGGTTCCCAAAGGCCAACTAGCCCCACAAGGCTGCAGCACTAAGAGCCAGTGCAATTTCGCCTCCTAGTTTTAGAGTTATAATCCTTCACAAAAAGACTAAGCTGTAAAGGATTTCCCACTGCAATGGCCCAACTGTAATCTTAGTAACCATATCAAGGTGACACTTACCAACAGCCGCTATGGTCAACACCATCAGAGCAATAAACACCTTCATGGTCATCCTCGTTATTCTGACAGCTCCTCTGTTGGGATCATAGGTTAGAAAAGGACAGTGAGAATACATGATTATCTCTCAGGTATTACGAACAGCGAACTCATATTTCTGACTTGTCTGTGTAGTAAAAAAAAAAAAAAAAAAAAAAAAGTTATTCGCAAAAGAAAAATTGGAAAAAATGTTTATCATACGTGGGAAAAGTGTTTATCATACGTGCCCCATCATCATTTTTAACCTTATCCTACTCCTCCTCCTCTTAATCATAATCATTATTGTCATCATCATCGTTTTCTTCTTCTTCATCGTCGTCGTCGTCGTCGTCGACGTCATTGTCTTCTTCTTTTTCTTCTAAAGGTTTGACCAGCGAGTTTGGTCTATGTTTAGGTCAAACACCTGCTCGCTTTCCTCTTTTCTTTCTAACAGATGTGGCTTGGAATCCAAGGATCTTTCAGTATGTTTTGATGCCTCCTTGTATGTTTTCCGATCTCCCAGGTCAACATTTGTGCAGACCTGCTTAGTGCCTGAACCCCCTTCGTGTGTATATGCAAGCAGAAGATCAAATACGCACGTTAAAGATCCTGTAATCCATGTCAGCGTTCGTGTGGGTTATGGAAACAAGAACATACCCAGCATGCCCACCCCCGAAAACGGAGTATGGCTGCCTACATGGCGGGGGTAAAAACGGTCATACACGTAAAAGCCCACTCGTGTGCATACGAGTGAACGCAAAAGAAGAAGAAAGAAGATGCCTCCTTGGAAATCAGACTAAATCTTCCCCTTCTTCTACGTACGTCTTCTTCTTTGCCATTATCGTTATCGATATATCGTCCTTGTCAACAGTATATACTTCTCCTTTTGCTGTTACTCAATCTTCGCGATTTCCTTGTATTCTCTTTTGTGTGTGTGATTATCATCGTTGGTAACATATTACTTACATCATCAGTTGTTGTTTTTTTTTCTTTTACACCTGCTGAGATTGATTATTAGGTGGTGGTTCACAACTGTTGCGATTAGTTCAAGAAGAAACGTACAAAAATATTGAGAGTTTATGTTGTCGTTGTCATTTTCATCATTGTTTTCGTTCGCACATCATTATCGATATTCCAAAATATTGAAAGTTTATGTTGTCGTTGTCATTTTCATCATTGTTTTCGTTCGCACATCATTATCGATATTCCAAAATATTGAGAGTTTATGTTGTCGTTGTCATTTTCATCAATGTTTTCGTTCGCACATCATTATCGATATTCCAAAATATTGAAAGTTTATGTTATCGTTGTCATTTTCATCATTGTTTTCGTTCGCACATCATTATCGATATTCCAAAATATTGAAAGTTTATGTTGTCGTTGTCATTTTCATCATTGTTTTCGTTCGCACATCATTATCGATATTCCAAAATATTGAAAGTTTATGTTGTCGTTGTCATTTTCATCATTGTTTTCGTTCGCACATCATTATCGATATTCCAAAATATTGAAAGTTTATGTTGTCGTTGTCATTTTCATCATTGTTTTCGTTCGCATATCATTATCGATATTTTCATCATTCTCATCTCACAGATTATCAGATTGAAAAAAAAACAAAAAACGTGGATATATCAAATCATAAAAACAATGACGTGTCAATCTTCCAGACCGTTGTTAATTAATTTCCGCTTACTCCTCCCATTCTTCAACCACTCCTGCTTGTTATTTGAACGTCAATTCTGCCAAATTTTCAACGTCAGTCTTCTTCACGTTTACCTCAAACGGTTTTGGTGAGTACAATATAATTTTTCTTTCTCTTTGGAATCAACGCGATATATATATATATATATATATATATATATATATATATATATATAGAGAGAGAGAGAGAGAGAGAGAGAGAGAGAGAGAGAGAAACTCACCTGTTGATTCACCTCAAATTAACCAAAACCAGAAAAAGTTTTTATTTCTTAGTTTCTTCAAGGAAGTACAAAGACTTGTCCACAAGTCTCTCTCGCGCAAAGCCACATCACCCATTGCAAGTAAGATGAACACATATTTTTTTGAAAACGCTTTTTCATAGACCTTCCAATCCCTTTCTAATGACATTCAGTTATAATCCATGCAGATTTCCCGCGTGCGTGCGTGCGTGCGTACGTGCGTGCGTACGTGCGTGCGTGTGTACGTGTGTGTGTGTGTGTGTGTGTGTGTGTGTGTGTGTGTGTTATGTTTATTGTAAAGCGCTTTGAGCTCCATTTCAAGGAGGAAAGCGCTAAACAAGTATCCATTATCATTATTATTTGTATTTCTTTTTATCACATCAGATTTCTCTGTGTGAAATTCGGGCTGCTCTCCCCAGGGAGAGCGCGTCGCTACACTACAGCGCCACCCATTTTTTTGTATTTTTTCCTGCGTGTAGTTTTATTTGTTTTTCCTAACGAAGTGGATTTTTCTACAGAATTTTGCCAGGAACAACCCTTTTGTTGCCGTGGGTTCTTTTACGTGCGCTAAATGCATGCTGCACACGGGACATCATTATTATTATTATTATTATTATTATTATTATCATCATTATTATTATTAAAATGTTAAAGAAGTAAACAAAAAAAAAGCAAACAAATCAACCAAGACACTACAAAAGTCTATATCATATTGCTAAAAAAAAAAAAAAAAAAAAAATTTCAGTAACGAGTCAGAACACCGCATTATTATATAAAACTTCTGTTTTCAGTTTCAGGTTTTAAAGGAGGCATCAATTCTTTCCAACAAATCCATATACGCTACACCCCGACCTACTGGGCGGATAGATGACTGACCAGCAGCATAACTCAAGGCGCTTGATTATATTAATGAGGCCTTGAGTACAACGCTTTCATATTTTAAGTACCGATCTGTGTATCTATCTGTTTCTCTCCCTATCTTCCACAGAGTTTGCCAGAGGACAACATTGATGTTAGAGTGTGTTCTTTTTCAGTGTGCTGATTGCGTGCAGCTGCACAAAGGATCTCGGTTTATCATATCATCAGAATAACTACACGCTTCGTTCGATTCTGCAAACTTAGGAGGAGAAAGTAGGAGACCTGGATTTGAACCCAGATCCACACGGACACTGTATTGGCAAATAAGCGTCTTGACCACTCTACCACCTCCCTCCTGAAGAAGAGAAACGAAAAGTAAAGAAAACAAACCACCGGACTTGTCGTGCTGAAACCAGGAACTGACCCAGGGAACGACGGGCGCAATAGCCGAGTGGTTAAAGCGTTGGACTTTCAATCTGACGGTTCCAGGTTCGAATCTCGGTAACGGCGCCTGGTGGGGGTAAAGGGTGGAGATTTTTCCTGATCTCCAAGGTCAACATATGTGCAGACCTGCTAGTGCAAGCAGAATATCAAATACGCACGTTAAAGATCCTGTAATCCATGTCAGCGTTCGGTGGGTTATGGAAACAAGAACATACCCGGCATGCACACCCCCGAAAACGGAATATGGCTGCCTACATGGCGGGGGTAAAAACAGTCGTACACGTAAAAGCCCTCTCTTGTTCATACGAGTGAACGTGAGAGTTGCAGCCCACGAACGAAGAAGAAGAAGAAGAAGAAGAAAGCGAAGACCCAAGGAACTTTAGATTATCAAACTAACACTCTCCCAACTGTGCTGGGTTTGTTTGTTTTTTGTTTTTTTGTTGCTTTTTTTTTGCTGAAAAGCATCTTAAATGAAGAAAATGAAAATAACATTTTTTTTTAATGAGACAATGTTTAAGGAAAAAAAAAAACCGCACGAACAAAATGACAAAATAATAAACAGTTTGTGAATCTTTACGGCTGTGAAGAGGAACTGCGGCGTACAGCTGCCTTCATAAGGGGGGTGCCCATCTAAACGAACCAGAAAAGGAGAGAAAAAACAGTCCCAAACAAACAAACAGTCAAAATAAAACACCAATGAATCCTAACAATACGAAGAAACACCGCACAAACCTTAGACTTACCGTCTGCTTTCCAAAGATGTATGAATAATACCCTCTTTCAACAGATGGCTAGGGAGTTGTGAGGCAGTGGTTGAAATCCTTCCGTATTTATACACGTCTCTCCTGCTGGTCAAAGCAATGGAAAAGATGTAACAATAAAATGTACTTCAGAGGAAACTCGCAGTGACAGATGCTGCTGTCGTATCACAACCCCTGACTTACCAAACAGCCCTCTTTGACAAGCTCTCGCGTGGGCAGGGGACATCAATACTCACAACAGAATATGTAAATAAGCAATGTCCTTTTTCCCCCTTCTTTCGATTTCCGAAACGATGTTCTTTTTGAACAGAAATGACAGCTGGCAAAAAAACCCCAAAAAACAAAAAAACATTTCCGCAGCGAATGTATAATCAACTACACAACCATTTTCACACACACACACACACACACACACACACACACACACACACACACACACACACACACACATACATACATACATACATACATACATACATACATACACACAGACACGCGCGCGCGTACGCACATGCACACATACACATCATCTCCCCCCCCCCCCTCCTTCTTTTTCTCTGTTCCTCTTCTCCCTCCCTCTCTCGCTTTTACCTCTCTTTCTCCTCCTTCCCACTCTCCCCCTTCATCCTCCCCCTTTTCCCTTCCCCTTTCTTTCCCTCTTTCTCTCTCTTCCGTTTACTCTCTCCTTCACACTCTTCCTCCCTCTCTGTCTCCGTTTGGCTGTCTCTCTCTGGCTCTCTGCCTTTGCCTCTGTCTCTGTCTCGCTCTGTCTCTCTATGATTCTGTCTCTCTCTGTCTCTCTCTCTCTCCTTCTCTTTCTGTGTGTGTGTGTGT
>NC_134895.1:16708524-16716024 GCF_041734735.1 Babylonia areolata
TTATTCAACGTATGATCCCAACAGAGGAGCTGCCAGAATAAAGAGCATAACCATGAAGGTGTCCATTGTTCTGATGGTCTTGGCCGTGGCTGCTGTTGGTAAGTGTCTCCTCAATGCGGTGATTGCTAGAACAACACATCTCTGTTCTCTTTAGTTTTGTTACTTGGAAAACCGGAAATGTGAAGCACAAGTCTGCACGTGTATGTGTACGTACACAAATACATGCACCGATATACAGACATGAACATACACACAGGCACAGGCATAGATGATATACGTACAAACCGAATGTGTGCATATGTGCACATGCACACATGCACATACATGCACACACAATGCAAACGCATACGTGCACGCGCGCGCGTGCGCACACACACACATACACACAACAGAGGATCCATCCTCTCTCTCTCTCTCTCTCTCTCTCTCTCTCTCTCTCTCTCCCCCACACACACACACCACCCAAACTCACACAAACATTGCAAGACAGCACAACACCACATAACACAGCACAGCACAACACAGCACAACACGGCACAATACGGCACAGCACAGCACACCACAGCACAGCACGGCACAACACGGAACAACACAGCTCAACACAGCACAGCACAGCATGGTACAACACAGCACAGCCCAACACAACATGGCACAACACGGCACAACACAGCACAACACGGCACAGCACAGCACAGCACAGCACAACACAGCGCAGCACAACACGACACGGCACAACACGGCACAGCACAGCACGGCACAACACAGCTCAGCACAGCACAGCACAGCACAGCACAGCACAACACAGCACAGCACGGCACAACACGGAACAACACAGCTCAACACAGCACAGCACAACACGGCACAACACAGCACAGCACAGCTCAGCTCAGCTCAGCACAACACAATACAACACAACACAGCACAACACAGCACAGCACAGCACAGTACGGCACAATACAGCACAGCACAGCTCAGCTCAGCTCAGCTCAGCACAACACAATACAACACAACACAGCACAGCACAGCACAGCAGGGTACAGCACAACACAATACAACACACCAACAACCCCCCTGTGTGACGTGTTCCAGCTCTGGCCAAACCAAACAAGAAGAAACAAGAGGAGACCAAAGTGGACAAGACCAGTGTCAGTGACACGTGCAGCGGCAACGGACGGGACGTGACACAGTTCGCGGGCAGGAAAGAGGCCACCCTGATGCCCTGCAAGTACCACGCCGTGCGGCAGCAGTGCGGCAAGTACATGGTGACCTTGACCCCTGGCAACGTCTACCTGCACCCCAAGTACCGCCTGGACTCGCTGTGGATGGGGCTGCGGGAGACTGGCAGGGGAGGCAAGAGATGGGAGGGCCGCACGGACAACAAGATCGCTGTCAAGGTTGGCAGGACGCTTTCTTCACTCTGGATCTCTGCCGCTGAGCAGTGACTGTCGTCAGTCAGGGAAGGGGAGGGAGAGCGGGAGGTTGAGGGGTGGGGGCTGTCAGTCTTCAGTGTCACTGTTGTACTGATGACTGTCATTGGAGGGATCTTGTGGAGGTCTTCTCTCCATGACAGGCGTTCGCTCTGTCTGAAACTGTGAGCAAACAATTATTGTCCTCTGTGTATGCCCTGTGTGTGATTTAATGGGACATGACAATACCGATAGCCCCACCTGGACTGGCGCTGAGATCACGGCTGGAAGCGCTTTGTAGTGGCTGTGTGTGTAGGAATCAGAAACAACGGCGAGGTAGTAATACTACTGTGAAGACCGAAAAGATGGCAAAGTTGGTGTTAAATAAAATATTCTTTTGCACATTATATTTTCGATTCTTGATCTAAATCATCAGCTGATTTCCACAGAATAAGACTTGCTTTCGCAGAAGGGGCTGATTTCGTGATCAGGAAGGTAGAGCACATCGATAGCGGAAAGCGGATGAGGAGAATGATTGTCGAAACAAGAATTGATTGCAAGTTTGCACAAAGTTACACAGAAACCAGATCATAATCATACTTTGTAATGCGTGAATACATATTCTGTTATTTGCATTCAAATATACACACACACACAAAAGAAAACAACACCACACGTCGATTTTTAGCCACTTATAAGTCAGCACAAATTTTATTGTTTGTATATATATATATATATATATATATATATATATATATATATATGTATATATATATATATATATATATATATAGAGAGAGAGAGAGAGAGAGAGAGAGAGAGAGAGATAAAACGATATAAAATGCTTTTATTTGAGAACATATGTTTATTACTCTTGTTTAATCAAGTTAGCCGCGTGTGTGGGGTGGGGGGGCGGGGGGGGGGGGGGCGGTGCGGGTGTGTGCTGATTATCTGGTTGTGGTTTTCCGCAATTCATCTTTATTCTTATCTTATCTGTCTATTATAATCAATGTGCAGTATAGTAGGCTATGTTTATAATTATATTCAAATAATGTTTCTTAATTCTTTCTGTTTTTACATTAAGAATACTAGTTATTACCTGCAGTGTGTGGATGTATGTATGAAACGATGTATGTGATATTTTTTACATTTGTATCTTCGTAATATTTGTTGGGGCTGTTGTTGGCTTTTACAGTTATGGTCCCCATGTTGTTTACTTGTCTATGTTGTGATAATGCACCTGACCAAATTTCTCCAGTTGGAGATAATAAAGTTATTCTTATCTTCTTATCTTATCTTATCTTATCTTATCTTATCTTATCCAGACTATAACGTGAACCTTTGCAGTACTTCAACGGCTGGAAAGGCGATCTGTTCAACAAGAAAGACGGGAACCTCAAGACCGAGGACGTGCTGAGGTTCGGCAAGGATTGTTCCAAGACGTGGGTCGAGGCCAAGAACGGAGACTTCAAGCTGACCTTCGTGCCCTGGGACCCAGAGAACAAGGATTTCCCAATGTCTCAGTGGAGCTTCGAGTGCCGCGCTAAAGGTTTCACCCCTGCTGGTTACCCTCAACAAGTCTGTGGTAAGCAGGATGACACTGGCTGATACTAGTTGGTAATTATGTGGAGTGATGGCCTGGAGGTAACGCGTCCGCCTAAGAAGCGAGAGAATCTGAGCGGGCTGGTTCGAATCACGGCTCAGCCGCCGATTTATTTTCTCCCCCTCCACTAGACCTTGGGTGGTGGTCTGGACGCTAGTCATTCAGATGAGACGATAAACCGATGTCCCGTGTGCAGCATATACTTAGCGCACGTAAAAGAACCCACGGCAACAAAAGGGTTGTGCCTGGCAAAATTCTGTAGAAAAATCAACTTCGATTGGAAAAACAAATGAAACTGCACGCAGGAAAAAATACAAAAAAAAGGGTGGCGCTGTAGTGAAGCGACGCGCTCTCCCCGGGGGAGAGCAGCCCAAATTTCACACAGAGAATTCTGTTGTGATGAAAAGAAATACAAATACAAATAATGAGATTGACAGGTGGCAACTGCGGGTCGGCTTTTTTTTTTTTTTTTTTTTTTTTCACACGTGCTGGTGGTGAACGAACGAGCATACAGTTTTCAGTCGTTTGCAGGTGAAAAAACAACAACTACAACAACAACAACAATCAATGATGTGTGGAAAGTTCATTCCACAAGACAGGGATAAATGTCTCAAAAGACGTTTTGTATCATTTTGATACTGATAAGAAATCCACAAACAAAGTGTGATTTAATCCCGAAATATAGCCTAACATTTTGCACTCAAGTTTTTAAGTCCATGTTACCACCAAAAACTTTTCGTTGCTTCTTTTACTTAGCATTACTATTATTGTTAATTTTCATTTAGTCTTTTTTTGGGGGTGTGTGGGGGGGTGGGCAATTCTGACAAGGCCCTTTGTGGGTAGCTGGCAATATCCCACAATTATATATAACACCTTTATGTCTACTTCCGTTCATTATCCCAAGCAGTAGAAGTATAAACATTACAATTGTTATTACTGTTGTTGCTGTTGTGCAGTGCTGGCCTAGAGGCAACGCGTCCGCCTAGGAAGCGAGAGAAATCTGAGCGCACTGGTTCGAATCCCATAGTCGCCAGTAATCTCTCCCCCTCCACTAGACCTTGAGTGGTGGTCTGGACGCTAGTCATTCGGATAAGACGATAAACCGAAGTCCCGTGTGCAGCATGTACTTAGCGCACGTAAAAGAACCCACGGCAAAAAAAAAAGGGGGTGTTGGCCTTGGCAAAAATCTGTAGAAAAAAACACTTTGATAGGAAAAACAAATAAAGCTGCAGGCAGAAAAAAATGCGTTACGCTCACAGTGTCGCGACGCGCTCTCCCTGGGGATAGCAGCCCGATTTTCACACAGAGAAATGATACAATACAATACGATACAATACAATACAATACGATACAATACAATACAATACAACCCAACAGGTGGAGAGGACGACCAGGAGGTTGCTGCCCGCACTAAGGAGCTGGGACTGGAGAGCCGTGAGCAGACCATCTTCTACGATGTCTTCACCAACAAAGCGATCAGACAGATGTGAGTCACCCTCCCGTTTCTCATAGGTGGTAGTTTTTCTTTTGTTGCAAGGGCGATGCTTATGGTGATGTCGTGATTATAGTGGTGACGCCGACGACGGTGGTGACGTTAATGCGGCTCATGATGTTATTATTCACATACGAAGATGCACACTCGCATGCAGCCGATCTTGGTACCAAACGTGTGGGCATGTGCATGTTCGTTTATATGATATCTACGCTTACATGAATACAATGCACGCCATGAATATCTATGTGGGACGTTCATGAGAGACTTTAATTCAGACTGCAGATCCTAGTCAACAGTAAATCAGTGTGAATCAGATTAAAACACTAATACTTTCATTTTCTCTCCCCCCCCCCTCCCCATCTACCTTAGTATTACCCATTCTCCATATCTCTAGATGCCAATGCCTCTTTCACTCCCTTCCCTTCTCCCTTGGTACATATTATATCATAGTATCCACCTCTCTCAGTAACGGCAACGACGAAGCGCAAGCCAAAAGGCCTGCCAGTGGAGCCAGTTGCATTGCTCGGAATGAAGAGCATAGTATGGTCATAACCCGCTACTAACTGTGTGTAGTATGGAACTGACCAATAGCGTGGTTCGGTCAACGAAGGCATTTAGTCACGTGTAACTGTCAAAACGTTAGAACCAAGCAATGCAACTGGCACCAGCAGGCCGGGCGGGGTTGCATGAAACGATCTTTGCAGCGTTAGAGTTAAGAATGTTCAAAGAATATGGACTTTACCGTGGAGTTAGAACATTCTCAACGAAAAGCAAACTTAGTGCTGCTAAGTTTGCTCACGCAACCCATCCCCTGGTTTATGTGTATCGATCAGCATCTGAAGGTTCAGATGCTGGATAAAATTAATATATCTAGGAAACCCAGTGGTTGCTGAACGTAAAGTGGCCAGTCATCTCTGGACCGTTATCACACGGTGTGCCACTAGTGTGCCTCGTGCTCCACACCACTGTCCGCTTCAGCTCCACGTGCTCTCTGCACGAGGCAAGTTGCACGGAAATATTTGTGTACCCATCCGAGTAGATTTCTTCTACTGAATTTTGACAGCGGGCAACACTATCGTTGCCATGGTTTTTTGTTTGTTTGTTTGTTTTTTGTTGTTGGTTTTTTTGTTTTTGTTTTTTTTGTGTGTTTGTTTTTATCAATGCGCCAAGTGCGTACTACACACGGGACCTCAGTTCATCGTCACATCCAAACGTCTAGATGCTCAGTTCGATTTTCCAGTCAAATGTGGCTTGAAAAGGTTGAGCGCAGGATTCAAACCCAGACCCCCAGGGACTCTCTGTATTGATAGACGAGCGTCTTAATTAACCATTCTTCCACCTTCACTCTTACAAATGTTAAGTGAATGGTCTGTGTCCTGTCCCCCAGGAACCCTAAGTGTGAGAACGCCACCCGGCTCATGACTGAGAAGTGCAGTGACAAACAGAAACGTGAGGCGATGATCACGTGCACACAGATCCTGGCCAGCTACAAGCACACCAAGTGTGTCACCAAGTACTCCTGTGACCCTATGGACACCTTCCTGGTCAGTTCTTCCGTCTCCATTGTTGTTGTTGTTGTTTCTTTGTCTGTCTGTCTGTCTGTCTTTAGTCCTCTGTTTATCGTCTTTCCACTTTAAGTGATATAAGCAAACAAACACAAAACAAACAAACAAAAAGCGACAACAAGACAAAAACAAACAAACAACAACAACAACAACAAAACAACAACAACAGTCAAACAAACAAATAAACACACACACGGAGGGGATGGGCTGGGGGGGGGGGGGGGTAGTGTAGGGAAGAAGTGTGTGTGTATATGTGTGGAGGAGGGGATAGGGAGAGACAAAGATGAAAAAAAAGGAAACGCTATAAACGCCAATGTCAAACAACTAATAACAACTATAACAAATGTCCTATTGGATTACGAAGCAAACCTGCTGCAATAACAAATAGTATATTGGAACTGGTTAAAAAAACAAACAAAAAAACAACAACAACAACAAACCCAAAACCACACAGAGAGAGAGAGAAAGAGAGAGAGAGGTGATAACTAGACAGAGAAACTACAAACACTAAAAGGTTAGACAAATAGACGTAGATAAACACACACACACACACACACACACACACACACACACACACACACACACACAAGAATTTTCGGTGAAAATGTCTGTCTGTTCGTCCTCCTGTTCCACTGTCAGTCTTTTCACCTCTCTCTATGTCTCTCTCTGTCACTTTCTTTCTGCCCGTCTCTCCTCTGTCTGTCTGTCTGTCTGTCTGTCGCTCTCCCCCCCCCTCTCTCTCTCCCTCCTCCATGTGTTCCTTTGGCTCGTGGAAGTCACACTGGAACACTTTGAAGCTAGTATATTATATGGACCCTGTCACTGGCTGCATAGTCCGTTCTTCAGCACCATCTTCTGTCTCGAAAGTTGCTTTCCCAGATTCCATCCTCTGAATCTGGTTCTATATGAGTAGAAAATACATTGACAAGGGGATAGGTCTACAATAAGTACTCTCCCTCTCTCTCTCTCTCTCTCTCTCTCTCTCACACACACACACACACACACACACACACACACACACACACATAATTGTTGCTCTGGACAGCGGCGCTTTGTCGACACAGTTCCCATTAATAAACGAGGATGTAAGCATTCCATGAACTGAAATAACTTTACACTGTGCCTCAATGAAACTCTCTGTGTTTTCTGTGTCTCAGGACTGTGTGGACTGGGTCTGCAGTGGCTACAAGAACGACGAGTCCTGTGAGAGAGTTGGTCGCACCATTGACTTGTGTCGCAAGTTCAAGGCCGGAGGTCTGACCGAGAAGGTGGAGAAGGCCAAATGCTACAAGGATTTCCTCCCCATTGAAAACTGAAGCACCTTCAGTCAGTTTTCCGTTCTTTAGTCATTTTTGTTTGTTCTATGTCTTAATCTCAGTGCTATGTCTGCGTGGTGAAGCTTAAACTACTATCTTTTGGATTCCCCGAATG
>NC_134895.1:16726024-16728524 GCF_041734735.1 Babylonia areolata
ACCCACGATGGTCCTACACCCCCCTCGCCCCCCCGCCCCCCCACTCCCTCCCCCTCCCCTCACCCCCGGAATAAGCGGTGTTCACGACAAGGGTGCGGACGTTCACAACGCCAGACACACAGAGGAGTGGACAGGAAGGAGAAATGTGGATAATACAGGGAGGGTTTTGCGGGCCCGTTTTCGTGGTGGACGTTTCGTCGCTTGCAGAGCGAGAAGCAGTTTATACGAAGTTATGGGCAGCACATCACCGTAACTGGCTTCTCTGAGTTTGCACTGCCTTTGTTTGGACAACCTTTTCGGCAGATTTTATAAATGGATCAATTCGACTACATAATGGCAGAGTTGTGACACAAAATACACTAAAAGTAAACATAGAAGACTACAACAAATAATGGGTGTAATTATAAAACCAAATATACCTTGTTAGCTTGCAAAAAAAAATAGTCACCGAAATTGTTCAAAATTCTTTCGTCACAACAGCGATTTCCAGGATGAAATTTTAGCTTTTCGATGACCTGGAAAAACAGGAAATGGAGACGGACATGCGCACGCGGTTCTCGCTAAAAATACCCGGGGGAACCTTCACGAAAATCAACGAAAATGGGTCCGCAAATCCTACCAAATGCCCTACAATAACAAAAGGGTTGTCCCTGGCGAAATTCTGAAGGACAAATCTCACTCTGATAAAAAAAAACAACCAAAAAACAGCAACAAAAAACGAATACACATGCAGAGAGAAACAAAAGGGTTCCGCTGCGCTATGTCGACGCGCTCTCCCCGGAGAGAGCAACCCGATTTTCACACGAGAAATCTGTTGATACTTAAAAAAAGTAACACAACACGACACAACACCACACAAAACAAAACAATGCAACAGTCAGAAAAATGTGTCTTTTCTCTCTTCCTCCTCGATCCTTGATGATCGACTGATAAGGAAGGAAAAACTACGCAGGAAAATAACCCCATGTGCTGTGTGTGTGTGGTATCCGGTTGGCGTGGAAAGAAAGGAGGTAGGTGTAAGGCTACGTTCAGGTAATCTTCACTATAAGCCCAGCCAGTTGATGCCAGCAGCTGACAGCGACTGGCCGAGAATTGTGTGCACGTCATTTTGCGCTTTCCTGCCATGTATGCCTGTGGTAAGGGTTCATACTGGCCACCAGTCATCTCCAGCCAGGTTTGTTGTTGTTGTTGTTTTGTATTTGTGTGTGTGTGTGTGTGTTGACAGTCGAACCAGATGGTGGATAGCTGGTCCAAGGGTCAGAACTCTTCAGTGATACTGGCAGCGTCAATCCCAATAATATTCGTTTCTTCTATCTGGAGAGCGTGTATTGTTTCTGGCTGACAGGAACTCTCTCTCTCTCTCTCTCTCTCTCTCTCTGTTGCTGTTTCAGGCTGACAGCTGCTGGCTATCAGGCAATAGACTTGTCTTGACGTGAACTAAGCCCAGCCAGTTGTCACTTTCCGCCATCTATAAACTCACTGCGGACGACAGGCCCTGATGGAGGCCTTACCGTTTCCAACTGTTTCAGAAAGTTTTAAATTTTTGATGTGGCACCTAATTTGCATAATGACGTTATAGGCTAAGAATATCTTAACTGACCTTATCACCCTCCAATGCGACCAGTGAATGCAGTGTGTTGCTCTGCTCGCGAGCAGGAGAGTTATTTTCTTGTGCGTTTCTTCTCAGTCACAAGGCAGACAACAGAATCAGACGAACGGGCCCTATTGGGGCTATATAACGTTCTGAATTCAATTTGTTTCAAACTCTATGTGCTTTCATGGAATCGTTTATAAGTCACCAGCGTGTGCAAGATTCGAACCCAAAATATGGATACTTTCATTATCTCACTGGATGATAGCATGAAAAATGGAGGAAGTTATGAATTTTTGTCGCTAACTAACTCGTTATGTTACTGATCCGTTTTGAAGTTTTCAGTTCCTAATTTCTAACATTTTGTTTTTCTGGCGATTTTATTCTTTACCCATGCAGACAGTAGGGAAAATCAGGGGAACTAACCGGCAGTAGTAATTAATGAGAGGAAAGAGACGTTTATTTCTCCCCCTCCAACCCCCACACCCCACACACCCTAAGCCGCCACCCAAAGTTACCCTGTTATTAACAAACAGTAAAGAGTGGTAACTCTCTCCATTACACAAGGTACACAACTTCAAGTCAGTGATGCTTACGCTACCGATTCAGCTAGCACACAGGTACATAAAAGGTACATTGGAACAAACCCAGACACTTCCTCAAAAAAAAAAAAAGCGCCGGGCCTGCTCTTATACCAATCATTTGACATGTGCACACAGCAGCAAAGACAGAAGAAATGTGCGAACACAAACTAGCTTTTATTCAAGACTGGCATAGCCTCTTTAGTCCTGAATAAGCAACACAGAACACATGAACAATACAGAACAAATACATGGTTGCCTCGGTAGTTTACCCTGTTATTCTTTCCTATTCTTTGATTCCAGATTTCACTCTCTCTCCCCATCCTAT
>NC_134895.1:16738524-16743524 GCF_041734735.1 Babylonia areolata
CAACGGGGTTTTCCCCCCCAGCGACTGGAGGTCACCCTTTGCCCTTTGGCACGCCCGGGGGCGGGGGAGGGGAAAGCAAAATACAGCCCCCAAACAATTTTTATTCCCAAGAAGCGTCCCAAACCCTTTTATGGTTATCATTGGAATGCAAAGGGTCCTGAACAAAAAGACGGGGGGCTAAAACCCTCCTTCATGAGGGAAAAAAATTTAACAACTGCTGCCTTCAAAAACCCACCTGCAAAACGGAAAAGCATTCAAAGTAGGGCTTTTCAGTGCTTTTTAGGGGCGGGCAGAGGGAAAAGGGCGCAAAGGGGAAACCGGGCCCTTTTTAGGAAAAAACATTAAAACCCCGGGGAATCAGGCCCCCCCACTGGAGAAACCGATTTTCCCAAAAGAAAATTTTGGGGGAAAACTGAAAAACCCCAGAGTTGCACATCCCTAACTTCTTAACCCGCCCCGACGACCTTTCCACTGTCCCCGGGCCCATAGAGGTCCCAACGCAAGTTTTTCTTTAAGGGGGGGCCTTTAACCCGCCAAATCCCAAGTGGGGTTTTTGACCCTTGGACCCCCCCGGGGGTGGGGGGGGTGGAAAACTGGCAAAAACGCCATCATCCCCCTTCTCTTTAACTCCCAAGCGACCCCCCAAAACCCTTCCCAATTCCCGACGTTGGGGGCTCCACCACTTTCCCTGGGGCCTTTTCCTTTTTCACTTGGACCTCCACGGGACTTTGGAGGGGAAAAAAAGGGGAACAGCTGGGGGGGCAGCGAAACACAGGGCCTGTTTCTCAAAAATCAACAGGAACACCAAACCCAAACACCCTGTGGCCCCCCCAACCCCCTGGAATTACAAGAAGGCCAAAATTTGGGGCTTCTTCAAGACAAACCCCACCAATGCTTTTTACCAGGGACATCCCCCGTCCCCGGGAGATGGGCTTCCAAAAAACATTGTAGAGGCTGAACGGGTTTCTTTTTCAAAGGGAGCCCCCAAAAAAATGAAAATTCCACGTTTTTGGGGCGCAAAGACTACAAACCCCAAATGTGTCAAAAACCAAGCCAAGAAACTTTCCAGGGCGAAAATGGGCAGAACCAGACCGGAAGCAGAAAAAAATCCCTCAAAAGAACCACCTGCGACTTCAGCAGCGAAAACCCAAAATTTCCCCAAGGGGAAAAGTACAAAACGAGACCCAGAGGGGGAGGGGAGAAAACGCCCCGCTGAACCGTTTAGAAGGATGGAAGGAAGGGGTGGGAAAGTTGAAAAGGGCAACTCAAATGATGGGAAAGGGGAGGGGGGCTCAAACCCCTACGCGGGGGAAGAACGGAGAAATTTTCTGACAGGACGGCGCAAACAAAACCCCTTTTCGGAAAAATTACGCAGAGGGGGAGCAATGTACCTGTCTGCCCCCCCCCAAAAAAGGGGAAGCAAAAAGGGAAAAAGAGGGGAACGGACCCACAACCCGAAGGGGAAAACTCATGAAGGGAGCCCCTCACTCTTCAAAGAGTTCAACAGGGTCTGAGGGAAAATAAAAAAAACCGGAAAAACCCCCCGGCCGTGGGGGGCACTAACCCGGGGTTTTGAAAGGGGCCCGGCAAACCAAACCCCTGTCCGAAACTTCCCGGAGGTTTTTCACCACAGTCGGAAACTTGGGGCCTTGGCCCAAGTCTGGCGAGAACCATCATGAATTTCCCATCCTTTAAAAAGGGAAGGAAAGAAGGAAAGGGGGGCCAGCTTTCAGACCCAAAAAAAACCGACCAAACGCGTTTTTAAGACCCCAAAAAGGTGGTTGGGGCCCGGGGGCCAGCTTTGGTTTCTCCCAGACTGAAAAAAATCCCCGGTTTTCTGAACAGGGAGGCCTTTCGGCCAAATTTCCCCACCCCAGAGGACCCAAACTACCCCCTCGCACAAGGGAAAAGAAGATGCGTTCCAGGAGCAGAAGGGGAGTTCTTGTGCCCTGGATTGGAAAACCTTTTGCAATTTGGCCTTTGTTTTTTAGTTTGGGTGACGGCCTCCTCGTGAAGGGTGCAGGGGGATTTTGGGGGGCGCCGGGGAAAAGAAAGCGCTGGAACAGATTTCCTTTCCCCCCCAACCCCAAAAAGGGGAAGGGTCACAGTTTGACGGAAAACAAAGGCAAGAAAGTAAATGCGCGACACGGATTCCACAGGGGGGATCCTCTCCCTTCCCTCTTTTTGGGTCTTCATTCAATACCTCATTGGAAAACACCCTTTCCCCAAAAAATCCTTGCTAAATTACGCTGATGACCTAGTGATGTGGTGTAAGGGGGAACATGCCACCCACCGCCAAACCAAAAGAAAAGGGTGGGTAGGGAGCAGAAAAAAACCCCTTACAGCATTTTGGGGGAAAGGGGTGGTGGTGACCATCAACAAAGAAAAGTCCCCCCTACAAACCCCCTTCACACTGTCACCCAAAAAAAAAAACCAGGGCCCTCAAAAATGGACGGGCAAAACCCTGAACGTACGAGGAGGCTTTCCTATTTTTGGTGTCACCTTCGGGAAAGGGCAAACCTGGGAAGGGCCCCACATCAAACGGGGCGAACCCAAAAGGGCCCCGACCAAGTTGGGGCCATTTGGGGGAAAGCTAGCCGGAACCCGGGGGAGCAAATAACCGGCATAAATAAGCGCGTCTACCAGGGAAACCCTCAGGCCCCCCTTGAGTCGGCTCAACAGGGGTGGCTACTGGCAGCAAGGCCACCACATTCCCGGATAGGGTCCCCAAAAACAACCCCCACGCTTTATACCGGAAACCATTCGATCCACCCAATCAAGGCCTGGAGGGGGGTTACTTCCATACACCCCCCTTTCACCAAAAGGGGAGACCCAAAATCATGGGCCCCAAACAGAAAAGTTCCAGTGCCCGCTGCATCCGATGAAGAAGGTGAACCTGACTGACAAAAACCGCCTCAAGCGCAAATACTTTATCCATGAAAGCAAGAGACTTTCCCAGGGGGCCCGGGATGGTTTTGCCCCCCATCGACGCTTCCACTGAGTCCCCAAAGGGCCTGCCGCAGCCATTTTAATGAAGATCCACAAGTTTTTCCTATCTCAAAAACATCCCTCAGGTCGCTCCCGGAGATTTTCAGGAGACAACGGCCCCAAAAGCAATCTTTCACAAACCCTGAAAATTTTGGAAAAAGGGACCCCGAAAGAATTTCCCGGATTCACGTGTACACAGATGGTCGCAAAACCCAAAGCGTTTTCTACGGGGGGGCGGATGTAACATGAAGCTCCTGAGGGACCACCATCCCAAACAAAGGGGTACCCAAAGGAAAGTACTGTTCAAACTACCCAGCCTTTTTAGGGGTTGGGGGGCTCCATACAGGCCGCATTCAATGGTTCCCGACTCGGAGAGCGAATGCCCACAAGTTGTCTTCTACAGATGCGATGTCTGTCCTGGAAGCCCTTGCAAGAGATAAACTTCCTCGTCTCAAGGAGAAACTACAAGAAGTTGCCCAGCATCGACGAGTAGTTCCTGCAATGGGTTCCAGCCCACCTTGCGGAATTCCAGGCCACGAAATTGCGGACCAGCTCGCCAAACTTGGAGCGAAAGAAAGACAACCAAAACAACAGTGTTAGCTTCGCTGAAAAGAAGACCCTCGTGAAGGCAGCACTACGACCACAAGCCACAAGGGATGCATATCACGAGCTTGAAACGCTGGCAGCAGGTAGCAATTATGCGCTTACGCACAGGGACACTGCCGCCCTTAACGCACACATGTTCAAGAAGCTGAAGCTGGCACCATCACAGACCTGTCCCTGTGGTCTTGAAGACCAAACACCAGAAATGTTCTGCAGACTTGTCCCCTCCACCAGGGGGACTGAGAGACACGTGTGGCCAGAAGCGACCCCAATACGCACCCCAAGCTTACGGCTGCAGACAAGACCTGGAAGCCACGACGACATTTGTCTCGCAGGCCAGCCTGACTCTGTGACAAGTGCGACCGAAAAGAAGAAGAAGAAGAAGGTTCTCGTTTGCACCGGAACTGCACAATCATCCACACTGTTATGATACACCCCCTCCCACACCCCACACCCACACCTTAAAAAAAAAAAGACAAAAAAAAGACGAATGAATGAAACACCTTTGAAATCTTCCCTCGTGAACAGAAGCTGCCTACATGCACGACTCCCCAGGGAAGCAGGCGAGACTTTCCGACAAGACGCTGTGCATGACAGCTGTGCAAGGAGAGAGGGGGGAGTATCGTCACTACGACGTCCACAACTTGTACGGCTACAGTGAAACCACTGCCACATTGGCGTGAGTTCATGTCACCTTCGTTACTCCTGCATCGGCCTTGCAGACTGTTATCGATTTCGTAACGGACTGAACATTGCCCTGAATTTAAGTGCATATGCATATAATGTTTAATTGTGATTCGATAAAAGCCTTTCCTGCACGAAAGTGTTTCATCACAAGTGACTGTGAACGTTGATTTTTTTTTGTGTGTGTGTGTGTGTGTGTGTGTGTGTGTGTGTGTTCACTTTTTACATTCGTTACCATTTGTTTTGTTTGTTAATTTAGCGACTTTTTTTTTTTTTTTTTTTTTTTTTACAATGTCATTTAGGTCATTTTCTTTAATTGTAACGAAATATTCATTTATAATTCCATCCTCCATCTTCCCCGTTTCCCCCAACTCACATATCATCCCCTCCGCCTCCATTCCTAAACGATAACACTCAAATATAAAATCCGATACTCTAACAAAGTGTCTCCAAGCACCAGTGTGTGTGAAGTGACATGAAACAAAATTCATCCTTATAAATATATTATTTATTTATTTATTTATTCATTTTAAATTTTTGTTATTTTTTGACTCACTTGTGTAAACAAATTGAGTCTATGTTTTAACCCGGTGTTCGGTTGTCTATGTGTGTGTGTGTGTCTGTGTGTGTGTGTCTGTGTGTCCGTGGTGAACTTTAACATTGACATTTTCTCTGCAAATACTTTGTCAGTTGACACCACATTAGGCATAAAAATAGGAAAAATT
>NC_134895.1:16748524-16756024 GCF_041734735.1 Babylonia areolata
CTACACCTTCTCCAGAAACCACAACACCTTGGGAGCTACGGTAAGTCTCATCTATGTAAAAGTGGAAAGGCAAAATGGTAGGGGATGGGGTGGGGGTGGAGGAGTGGAGGAGGGGGGATGGAGGTGGCGGGGAGGACAGGTTGGGGTGGAAGATGGGTGTGGGGGGGACAAAGTGAGATAGGAAAAGGGAAATGAAAGAAGAAAAGGTGGCAGAGAGAGAGAGAGAGAGAGAGAGAGAGAGAGAGAGAGAGAGATTCATATGATTTATTCATTTAAGGCCATAGCTCCATACGAGACATTGACACTGACGCTGATTTTAAACGTGAAGGCCACTGACCCATACACAATAGGGGAATGTCACATCAATGTGTGTGTGTGTGTGGGGGGGGGGGGGGGACAGGGGAGAGGGCAGTGGGAGATAGGGTTCGGTTTTGTTTTGTTTTTCACTTTCATAGCTCCATATGAGAGAGAGAGAGAGAGAGAGGAGAGAGAGAGAGAGAGAGAGATGCAAACAAAGTTACACAGACAGACACGCGCTCGAGCGTACTTTCTCACTCGTGCTTGCATTTCAGTTGGCATCCTTCCTTCCTTCCTTCCTTCCACCCTCCCTTCCTTCCTTCCTTCCTTTGTTCTGCCCTTCCTTTTACCCCATCTCTCTCTCTCTCTCTCTCTCTCTCTCTCTCTCTCTCTCCTCTCTCTCTCTCTCCTCTCTCTCTCTCTCCTCTCTCTCTCTCTTCTCTCTCTCTTTCTTTCACTTCCTTCTTTGTCCCCTCATTCCCATCTTTATTCTTTTCTTTTCTCTTTTCCTTCTTCTCTCCACCCCCCCCTCCCCTCGCCCTACCTTTATATTTCCTTTCCTCCCCCCCCCCTTTTTTTCCCCCTTTTTCTCGACCTGCCTTACATTCTTCTTTCTTCGTTACTTCCCTTCCTTTCTTCTCTCCATCCTTCCTTCCTCACCCCCCACCCCCCCACTGCCTTCATTGCTTACATCCTTCCTTCCTCCCCCCCCACCCCCCCACTGCCTTCATTGCTTACATCCTTCCTTCCTTTCCCCGCCCCACTGCCTTTATTGCTTACATCCTTCCTTCCTTTCCCCGCCCCCCCACTGCCTTCATTGCTTACATCCTTCCTTCCTCCCCCCCCCCCCCCCCCCCCCCCCGCCTTCATTGCTTACATCCTTCCTTCCTTTCCCCGCCCCCCGCCTTCATTGCTTACATCCTTCCTTCCTTCCTTTCCCCGCCCCACCGCGTTCATTGCTTACATCCTTCCTTCCTCCCCCCCCCCCCCCCCACTGCCTTCATTGCTTACATCCTTCCTTCCTTCCTTTCCCCGCCCCACTGCCTTCATTGCTTACATCCTTCCTTCCTTTCCCCGCCCCCATTGCCTTCATTGCTTATATTCTTCCTTCTTCCCCCCCGCCCCACTGCCTTCATTGCTTACATCCTTCCTTCCTTTCCCCGCCCCACAGCCTTCATTGCTTACATCCTTCCTTCCTTTCCCTGCCCCCCACTGCCTTCATTGCTTACATCCTTCCTTCCTTCCTTCATTTTCTTCCTTTTTCTTTCCTCTTTCCTCCTCTCTCACTTCTTTCCTATCTTAATTATTTACTTTCTCATCCCTTCTGTTGTTTTTTTTCTCTCCTTCTATCCTCCATTGCTTTCATACCTACTTTTCCTTCTTTCTTCCTTCCTTCATACCTTCCAAAGTTCCTTATATCTCTCTTTCCCTTTGTCCACGCCCTCCCCCCCCCCCCCCCCCCCCCACACACACACACACACACACACACATTCGTTTTCAAGAGGCAAGATCCTGGATACTTCGGTGACGAAATCGGCGAGATGTCACGTGAGATCCTGGAGACACGCTATTGGCTGCTGCCCTACCTGTACACGCTGTTCCATCAGGTGCACACGGAGGGGGGCACCGTCATCCGACCGCTTCACCATGAGTGAGTGAATCTGTACATTTTGTATTCATTTGTCATAATCATGACTGTATTTGGTAGAAGGCTCATGGCCTTTGTGTGAGTTGTTCGTTTCTTCATTCCCACTCTCTTGTTGAATGTTGTTGTTGATGAAGTTGTTGTTGTTGTTGTTTCTGCTACTGCTGCTGCTGCTGTTGTTGTTGTTGTTGTTCTTCTTCTTCTTCTTCTTCTGCTTCTTGTGGTTGTTGCTGTTGCTTTTGTTGTTGTTCGTGTTGTTGTTGTTGTTGCTGCTCTTCTTCTTTTTCATTATTATTATTATTATTATTATTATTATTATTATTATTATTATTATTATCATCATCATCGTCATCGTCATCGTCATCATGTTGTTGTTGTTGTTCTTCTTCTTCTTCTTCTTCTTTCATTTCCACTGGTTATTCTTTTTGTTGCTGCTATTGCACGATATTGATATTGTAGTTGTTGGTGTTGTTGTTCTTCTTCTTCGTTTGTTTGTTTATTTTGTGTGTGTGTGTCTATGCATGCATGCATGCATGCGTGTGTGTGTGTGTGTGTGTGTGTGTGTGTGTGTGTGTGTGTGTGTATGCATGTGCGTGCGTGCGCGTGCGGCGTGTAAGTGTATCAGTGAATGTGCGTTTTTGAGCATGCGTGTGGTTGTATGTCAGTGTCTCACTCTTTCTACCCGTATCTCCTATCTGCGTGTCTGTCTTTGTCTCTGTTTCTGTGTCTCTGTTTCTCTGTCTCTGTCTGTCTAGGAGGAAGGTGGCAGAATGGTTAAGACGCTCAGCTGCCAATACAGAGAGTCCGTGAGGGTGTGGGTTCGAATCCCGCTCTCGCCCTTTCTCCTAAGTTTGACTGGAAAATCAAACTGAGCGTCTAGTCTTTCGGATGAGACGATAAACCGAGGTCCCGTGTGCAGCACGCACTTGGCGCACTGAAAAAGAACCCATGGCAACGAGAGTGTTGTCCTCTGGCGAAATTACGTAAAATGAAATCCACTTTAATAGGTACACAAATATGTAAGCATGCACTCAAGGCCTGACTAAGCGCGTTGGGTTATGCTGCTGGTCAGGCATCTGCTCAACAGATGTGGTGTAGCGTGTATGGATTTGTCCGAACGCAGTGACGCCTCCTTGAGAAAGTGAAACTGAAACTGAAACTGTCTGTCTGTCTGTCTGTCTGCCTCTCTCTCTCTATCTCCCTCTCTCTCTCTCTCTCTATCCACCCCCCCCTCTCTCTCTCTCTCTTCTTTCCACCACTCCCTTTCTCTTTACCTCTATCCTCATCTCACTTTCTTCTCATCCCTCTTCTTTTGATTAATCAAGTTTGCTAACTGAGCACGGCCATAACTAAACTGACACATTTAAAATATCAGTCTGAATGATGATCAAATGTCTGATGGTGAATCATACTCCCCTACTCCCCCCGCCTCCCTGCCCCCGTATCCTCCCCTCCACCCCACCCCTCCCCGTAAAACTAACTTCAGATTCCCCATGGACGCCGCCACGCACGACATTGACCGGCAGTTTCTGTGGGGTCCTGCCTTGCTCATCTCTCCCATCCTGGAGCAGGTGGGTCCCCAGCCCAGCTCGGCTGTCCTCATGTCACCCTTCGTGGCTTGATGATGATGATGGGTGATGATGATGATGATGATGATGGTGGTGGTGGTGGTGGTGGTGGTGGTGATGGTGATGATGATGATAATAACAACAATAATAATAATAACAACAACAACAATAATAATAATAATAATAATGATAATAATAATAATAACAATGATGATGATGATAATGACAGTAATAATGATGATGATGATGATGATAAAATAATAATAATAATAATAATAATAATAATAATAATAATAATAATGTAGATGATGATGATGATGATGATGATGATGATGATGAGCGCGGAACCACCGACATGGTGTTTGCTGCAAGGCAGCTGCAAGAGAAATGTCAGGAGCAAAATGCTGATCTGTTCTCCACCTATGTCGACCTCACTAAGGCCTTCGACACCGTGAGTAGAGAGGGACTGTGGAAGATCATGGCCAAGTACGGATGCCCTCGGAAATTTATTTCCTTGGTCAGCCAATTCCATGAAGGCATGCAGGCTCGAGTCCAGGACAATGGCGAAACATCTGCTCCTTTTGCTGTCACAAATGGTGTCAAGCAAGGCTGTGTCCTGGCTCCAACGCTGTTCAGCCTCATGTTATCTGCAATGCTTACTGATGCCTTCAGAGATGGCGATGTTGAAATCGGCCTAAAGTACCGAACAGATGGCAAGTTGTTTAACCTCAGAAGGCTTCAAGCAAAAACGAAGGTCATGACAGACATCATCAGAGACTTTTTGTTTGCTGATGATTGTGCCCTCAATGCTGGATCTGAAGCTGACATGCAACTCAGCGTCGACAAGTTTGCCACTGCCAGCAGGAACTTCGGCCTTACCATCAGCACGAGGAAAACTGAAGTTCTCCATCAGCCAGCCCCAGGGAAACCCTACGTTGAGCCCAACATTACAGTCAACGGTCAGAGACGTAGTGCGGTGGAGCGGTTCACATACCTTGGCAGCACACTGTCACGAAATGCGACCATCGACGATGAAGTGAACGTCAGGATTGCAAGAGCAAGCGCAACTTTTGGCAGACTCAATGCAAATGTCTGGAACAGAAGAGGCATTAGTCTTGAGACCAAGCTAAAGGTCTACAGAGCAGTAGTTCTCCCCACACTACTGTACGCCTGCGAAACTTGGACAGTGTACCAACGACATGCCAAGAAGCTGAACCACTTCCACACAACATGCCTCAGGAAGCTACTGAACATCAAGTGGCAAGACAGGACCCCAGACACAGAGGTGCTCGCAAAAGCCACCCTTCCCAGCATCTTCACCATCCTGATGCAGTCCCAGCTTCGCTGGGCTGGACACGTGGCGCGCATGCCAGACCATCGGCTGCCCAAAAGGCTCTTCTATGGCGAGCTGCAACAAGGGAAGAGATCACACGGAGGTCAGAAGAAGCGCTTCAGAGATACTCTGAAAGTCTCTCTTAAAGCGTTTGATATCAACCCTGACTCCTGGGAGGAATCTGCAGTGGACCGTGACAAATGGCGCGCTGCTGTGCACAAAGGCGCCAAGTTGTTCGAGGCCAACAGGACTGCTGCAGCTGTTCAGAAGAGGCAGGCCAGAAAGTCACGGGCAAACAAGCTCCCTGACAATGATATGCCTATCTTTGTCTGCCCCAACTGTCAGCGATCATTTCGTGCGCAGATTGGACTATTCAGCCATCTGCGCATTCACAGATAGATTCATGAGCATCCTCCCCCCCACCCCACCACCACCCTCCCCCCAATCCCCAGCTGGATGACAACGATGGTCATCATCGATCTCGATGGACACACCACATCTTGTGTTGTGTTGTGTTGTCTTGTCTTGTCATATCTTGTACTGTCTTGTCTTATCTCATCTTGTCTTGTCTCGTCTCGTCTCGTCTTGTCTTGTCTTGTATAGTGTTGTCTTGTATTGTATTGTGTTGTCTTGTCTGGTCTTGTATTATGTTGTCTCGTCTTGTCTTGTCTTGTCTTGCCCTGTCTTGTCTTGTCTTGTCTCGTCTCGTCTTGTCTTGTCTTGTCTTGTATAGTGTTGTCTTGTCTTGTATTGTATTGTATTATGTTGTCATGTCTGGTCTTGTATTATGTTGTCTTGCCTGGTCTTGTTTTGTCTTGTCTTTATCTTTACTTGTCTTGTGTTGTGTTGTCTTGTATTATGTTGTCTTGTCTGGTCTTGTTTTGTCTTGTCTTTATCTTTACCTGTCTTGCCTTTTCTTCTTTTTTTTCTTTTTTTTTTCTTGCTTTGCCTGGCCTTCTCTTCTTGGAGTCATTCATTCTGATCAGCACTCAAGACAGACGACGTGACGTACGTCCACGTGTTCGCAACCATTGTACCTTCTCTGTCCACCGCCAGGGGCAGACTTCTCTGACGTATTACGCCCCGGCAGGCGTCTGGTACGACTTCTTCAGCGGCCGTGACTTCAGAGGACCGCGTGACGTCACAGTGCCAGTGACACCGACCAGCAAGCCAGTGCTGCTGGTGAGAGGAGGCTACATCCTGCCGTTGCAGAAACCAGCACTCAACACGGAACTGAGGTGACGTTTCTAGAAATGGGTTGGGAAGAAGGGTGTGTGTGTGGGAGTTGGAGGGTGTGTGTGTGTGTGTGTGTGTGTGTTGGGAGGTGGGGGGGGCGGGTTGGGAGGGGGGTAGGCGGGATAAGATTTTTGAGATGAAAGAAAAGAAAAGGAGAGAGAGAGAGAGAGAGAGAGAGAAGAACGCTTTCAAATGACTTGCGATACATGACCGATGTGTAGTTTTCTTTTTCCTTTTTTGCTTTGATTTCCATAATTTTTAAATATCGTTTCTTGATTTATTGATTTTTTATTTCTTTATTCTTTCTTTCTTTCTTTCTTTCTCGCTGTCTTTCATTCTTCTTATTCCCCCTCTCCCTCCTCATTTTCTGTTTATGTACATATACATGGTTTTTGACTCACTTGTGTAAACAAAGTGAGTCTATGTTTTAACCCGGTGTTCGGTTGTCTCTGTGTGTGTGTGTGTGTGTGTGTGTCCGTGTGTCTGTGTGTCCGTGGTAAACGTTAACATTGACATTTTCTCTGCAAATACTTTCTCAGTTGACACCAAATTCGGCATGAAAATAGGAAAAATTCAGTTCTTTCCAGTCATCTTGTTTAAAACAATATTGCACCTCTGGGATGGGCACAAAAATAAAAAGAAGCTAATTGTATGCAAATTGCATTTACTGTTATATTTATATTTTTTGTATTCTCTAAACTTGGCACTTTGACCTCTTATTCTGGCACAACAGCGAGAGGAGTTATTATTATCATTTTTTGTTCAAACAGGAACTTCTTTTGCTAAGCATGGAATTTTTATTTATTTTGCAAACGTTTTGGCAGATAGTAAAGAAGGGAAATTACTCTGTAATTAATGCTAGGGGACGTAATGTATCACAAGTGAGTCTTGAAGGCAGTGCCTCTCTTGTTTTCCTTACTTTCTTCCTTCTTTCTTTTCTTATTCATACATTTCTCTGTTGTATTGGGGTTTTTTTCCCTCCTGAATGCAGTCGTAAGAACCAGCTGAAGCTGTTGGTTGCTCTCAACGACCATGGCACTGCATCTGGAACTCTCTTTTGGGATGATGGAGTAAGCATCGGTGAGCATTTACTGTGTATTCGAACAATTTGTCTTATCTTCTTGTTGTTAATGATGATTATGATTTCGTTGCTCTTCTCTTTGCTGCTGCTGTTGTTGTTGTTGTTTTTATTATATTTCTCCTCCTCCTCCTCCTCCTCCTCCTGCTTCTCCTCTTCCTCCTCCTCCTCCTCCTCCTCCTCCTCCTCCTCCTTCTTCTTCTTCTTCTTCTTTGTATATTTTATTTTTCTCTATGGTTTCTTTTTGTTTCACCTGCCTCCTCCTCCTCCTCTTCCGCCTCCTCCTCCTCCTCCTTCTTCTTCCTCTATTCGTATGTTTTATTTTTCACTGTGGCTTCTGTTT
>NC_134895.1:16761024-16766024 GCF_041734735.1 Babylonia areolata
GGTATAGTTGGGCTCATGAAGTTTTAGACAAAAGAAACATTTGGAGACTAAATTGATTAAAAAAAAAAAAAAAAAAAGTCCAACTAACAAGTTCAAACGTGTCATGCAATTTCACACACACACACACACACACACACACACACACACACACGTGTGTGTGTGTGTGTGTGTGTGTGTGCGTGTATATCTATATCCCTGTATCTCTCTCTCTCTCTCTCTCTCTCTCTCTTTGTATATATATTTTATGCGGTATGTTGACATTGACATCAAGGGGATATAGCCCATTATGCAATAAGATGATTCACATTAATCTTCAGTGGTAACCATGCAGGTTTTTTTGGGTTGTTTTGTTTTGTTTTGGTTTTTTCATTATGTTGTCTGTCATACATAGATTCCCAGGTAGATATCATTTGTTCCGTGCTGGTGGTTGTAACCCTATGTCTTTTAACTTCTCCTAACATTGAACTATGTTCTTTGTTGACAAGATATGATGGGCATGTTTTCACCTTGATCTTAATGAAAGAAAAGCAGTACAAAGAACGGAAACTTTCAGAAAGAACACGTGGAGTGATGACCTGGAGGTAACGCGTCCGCGTAGGAAGGGAGAGAATCTGAGCGCGCTGGTTCGAATCACGGCTCAGCCGCTGATATTTTCTCCCCCTCCACTAGACCTTGAGCAGTGGTCTGGACGCTAGCTATTCGGATGAGACGATAAACCGAGGTCCCGTGTCCAGCATGCACTTAGCGCACGTAAAAGAACCCACGGCAACGAAAGGGTTCCTGGCAAAATACTGTAGAAAAATCCACTTCGATACGAAAAACAAATAAAAACTGCACGCAGGAAAAAATACAACTAAAAAAAATGGGTGGCGCTGTAGTGTAGTGACACGCTCTCTCTGGGGGAGAGCGGCTCGAATTTCACTCAGAGAATTTTGTTGTGATAAAAGAGAAATACAAATACAATCAAATTTGATTATGTGTTCCAGATACTGAAGGTCTTCAACGTGGCTGCACCACTCTCTGAGAGTTTCATCGTCAGCTGGAGGTTTGTGGGTGGTGTGAAACATGATTGTGTTTGTGTTGTTGTGTATGATGCTAATCAATGCGAGGAATGTGTGTTTGTGCGTGCGTGTGTGTGTGTGTGTGTGTGTGTGTGTGTGTGTGTGTGTGTGTGTGTGCTCGTTCTTTTGTTTAACGTCTGTCCACAATTTTGATTTAAGATGAAAATCCAGCACCCAGCCCCAGTCCCGGCTCACCTGTGCTTCAAGTCACAACCACCTTCCCTGTTCCTCTGTTCTCAGTTATGATGATGATGATGATGATGATGATGATAACGATAATATAATAATGATAATAATATAACTCCCCATATGATGGGCTCAAAGTGCCTCACATGAGATGATACATATACAATAGTGTATACCACACACGAGCACATGAGGACATAGAAGTGGAAAAAAAAACATCTATATACACCAATACAATTCTACAAATTGCAGATATGAGTAATCACAGGAAAAAAAGGCACTAAACACACCCCCTGCACACACACACACACACACACACACACACACACACACACACACACACACACACACACACACACACACACACACACACACACACACACACACACTGACCCACAACACAAGCACCACAGGAATACATCAATGGAGGGAGGACATAGGAGGGAGTGCAGAGGGTGGGAGGAGACATACAAGGGACTATGCTTCATCACATCGAAAGGCCATTTTGAACAGAAGTTTTCCTTTGAAAGAGGACAGAGTTGATGAGTGCCGGAGTTCCAATTATCATTAAAAAAAAAAGAAAAAAAGAATAGAAACAAAATAAACCAAACTGGTCAACCAGTAAAATTACAAAGAAAATCCAGTTGGGCTCTTAATCAACTTCCAAACTATTTCAAGCACAAATTGATTTGTCAAGGAAACGTTTCCAATGGAAGCAGATGGAACTGCAGTGTCTATTTGTCTTAGTCATGAATGTTTTTCCCTTTTTTCTTTTCCGTTTTTTTTTTTTTTTTTTAACCACCCCATGATCGGGGAAAAAAAGGGGGTGGCGCTGTAGTTTAGCGACGCGCTCTCCCTGGGGAGAGCAGCCCGAATTTCACACAGAGAAATCTGTTGTGATAAAAAGAAATACAAATACAAATACAAAATTAATACAAATTGGTGTTAATTGTTAACGCTATGGGCCTCCGTATCAAGAAGGCAGAGCGCATTATAAATACCCATTATGGTGATGATGATGATGATGATGATGAGGAGGACGAGGACGAGGAAAAAAGATAAAGAATACGATAGCAAATACGATGAAATCAATGACAGGATCCCCGCCTGCCCTTGCTGGTTCCGATGTGTTTGATAACGTTCCTTTGACCTGTCTGATGGTGATGATGAAGATGATGATTACGAGAAATACGTCAGTGATGATAAGACTGCTCCCTCTGTCTGTGTAGAAACTAAAGAAGAAGAAGAAGAAGAAGAAGAAGAAGAAGAAGAAGAAGAAGAAGAAGAAGAAGAAGAAGAAGAAGAAGAAGAAGAAGAAGAAGAAGAAGAAGATGATGATGATGATGATGATGATGATACTCCCCATGTGATGGGCTCTAGGCGCCTCACAAAAAACAAAACATATACAACAGTGCATAATAACATACCTCTGTAAATGAAAAAAACAACAACACATATCTATGTATGTATACACCAAGACAATACTACAATTTGCAAATATGAACAGTCACATACACACACACACACACACACACACACACACACACACACACGTGCGCGCGCGCACACACACACACACACACCACAAAAATACCCCCACATGCACACACACACACACACACACACACACACACACACACAAAATACCACACACACACACACACACACACACACACTACATGATGATTTCAGCTGAGGGTAAAGTGGGGATGGGTAGGAGGAGGAAGAATGGTGTGGTGAGATGATGATGATGATGATAATGATGACGATGATGATTATGATGATGTTGACGACAACGACGATGACGACGATGATGATGATGATGATGATGATGACGTATTTCATTCCAGGAGAGCAGACGAGAAGGCCGTGTCCCGCATAGACTGTTGGCCGGAGAGACAGGGTGGGGTGGATCTACCCAACCCCTCCAAATGCGCCAGGAGGGGGTGCCTGTATCAGCCTCACGAGGATCCGGCTGTACCCGACTGTTTTTTCCCCCAGCACGACTATGGCTACACGTGAGGGGTTCACTTTTCTTGGTCTGGGTTTGAGTAGGATGTATTTGTATTAATTTTTTGTATTTGTGTTTCTTTTTATCACAACAGATTTCTCTGTGTGAAATTCGACGCTGCTCTCCCCCACAGGGAAAGCGCGTCGCTATACTACAGCGCCACCCATTTCCTTTTTTTTTTTTTTTTTTCCTGCGTGCAGTTTAATTTGTTTTCCATATCGAAGTGGATTTTTCTACAAAATTTTGCCAGGAACGACCCTTTTGTTGCCGTGGGTTCTTTTACGTGCGCTAAGTGCATGCTGCACACGGGACCTCGGTATCCAGTAGAGTTGAGATTTATGAACAACTTATCGGCCGATGCCTTTAAAGGCCAAGTTGATCAGTCCTGGCTGTCGAATATAGTTGTCATGTTTGTTCTTCCGGCGTTCTTACGGGGAGTCCTGGCTGTCGAATGTAGTTCAATCCTATCTGTTGTTGTGGAGTTCTTCTGGCTGTCGAATATAGTTCAATCCTATCTGTTGTTGTGGCGTTCTTACGGGGAGTCCTGGCTGTCGAATATAGTTCAATCCTATCTGTTGTTGTGGCGTTCTTAAGGGGAGTCCTGGCTGTCGAATATAGTTAAATCCTATCTGTTGTTATGGCGTTCTTCTGGCTGTCGAATATAGTTAAATCCTATCTGTTGTTATGGCGTTCTTCTGGCTGTCGAATATAGTTCAATCCTATCTGTTGTTGTGGCGTTCTTACGGGGAGTCCTGGCTGTCGAATATAGTTCAATCCTATCTGTTGTTGTGGAGTTCTTACGGGAGTCCTGGCTGTCGAATATAGTTAAATCCTATCTGTTGTTGTGGCCTTCTTAAGGGAGTCCTGGCTGTCGAATATAGTTAAATCCTATCTGTTGTTATGGCGTTCTTCTGGCTGTCGAATATAGTTCAATCCTATCTGTTGTTGTGGCGTTCTTAAGGGGAGTCCTGGCTGTCGAATATAGTTCAATCCTATCTGTTGTTGTGGCGTTCTTAAGGGGAGTCCTGGCTGTCGAATATAGTTAAATCCTATCTGTTGTTGTGGCGTTCTTACGGGAGTCCTGGCTGTCGAATATAGTTCAATCCTATCTGTTGTTGTGGAGTTCTTACGGGAGTCCTGGCTGTCGAATATAGTTAAATTCTATCTGTTGTTGTGGCGTTCTTACGGGAGTCCTGGCTGTCGAATATAGTTCAATCCTATCTGTTGTTGTGGCCTTCTTAAGGGGAGTCCTGGCTGTCGAATATAGTTAAATCCTATCTGTTGTTGTGGCGTTCTTAAGGGGAGTCCTGGCTGTCGAATATAGTTAAGCCCTGGCTGTTCTTCTGGCGTTCCTAAGGGGGGGTAGAGGGGTGATGTTCCTAAATTTGTGTCCGTTTGCCTGCCTCCTTCTATCGCTCTTGAACTGATGTGACATTCATCCACCGTAACTTCTTTGCTTTTCAGCGTCGACGGTCCTTGGCAAGAAACAGCAAATGGCTTGAAAATCAATCTGCGCCGTACAGGAACTGGCCCATTCGGAAATGAGCTGTCGAATATCATCTTCGTAGTGGAAGAGTATGGTGATAACATCATCCGATTTAAGGTCGGTGGTTTGTTAGTTTATGATAGTTTGCCCTATTAACAAAACAAAACAAAACAAAAAAGACAGCGTCCTAAGAAGAAGCTGAGATCGCTGCATAATACCTGTGCTATTTATACACACACGAACAATATCTGGGCAA
>NC_134895.1:16771024-16786024 GCF_041734735.1 Babylonia areolata
GCGTGTAGTTGATGTGTGTGTGTGTGTGTGTGTGTCTGTGTGTAGTTGTGTGTGTGTGTGTGTGTGTGTGTGTGTGCGCGCGCGCGTTTATGTATATGTGTGTGTGTGTGTGTCTCTGTGTGTGTCTGTGTCTATCTGTGCACGTGTGTGTCTGTCTGTTGTGTGCGTGTGTACGTACCTAAGATTACGATTATGCATGCCGCTAATGTGTTGATGTGACCATAACCTTTATAACCTAAACAGATCTTGTTTGTTCTATTTGTAGTTGCTTTCGGCGGTAAAGTTACCTCTGTTGTTAATGGGTAAGGATGACTTAATCATCAATGTTTTCTGTCTGTGCTTATTGGTCTTTTGTTTATTTCTTTTGTTCTTTTGACATCACTCTTATTGTTTGGATGATATATGTAAAATATGTATGTATGTATGTAACGTTTCGATGTCCCCAGGGGGCACAAGACAAACTTTTTTTTTTTTTTCTTTTTTTTTTTTTTGCCATGGAGCGTCAATGTATTTTCTGCCCTTGCCAGCATTACCGTAACCAGTACGGCACCCACCCCTTCCTACAGTGTGTGGAAGAGGACGGGAAAGCGCATGGAATACTACTGCTCAACAGTAATGCTCAAGGTGATCATGATTACGTATCTTTTAATTATTATGTTCTTGTTCTTTTTTTTTTTTTTTCTTTTCTTCTAAATTCAATTATTTCATAGTATTAAAAAAAAGAAAGAAAGAAAGAAAAAAAAAGACAGAATCACACCAAGCGAACGAGAGAAAGTAGCATAGAACAACAGCAAATCCGTTCTCCCTCACACCCTTATCCCCACCCGCTCCCTTCTCAAGAAAATTGAAAAAGAAAAGAAAAGAAAAGAAAAAAAAAATCCCCATCCCCCACCCCCACCCATCCACCCACCCACCCACCCACCTCCGCAAAAAAACAATGCAAAACAAAACTGAAAGCAGAATAAATTTGAAAAAATTTTTTTTTAAATGACTAGACACAAACACTGTTGAATTTCAACTGGTCTCAGCATGTAACGGAGATGTAAAAAAAAAAAAAAAAAAAAGAAAGATAACAACAAGAAAATACATCAATCTATCACGTGTTTCCAACTGATAAAATAAAAGTAAACGACTAAATAGAATAAAAGAAAAGAAAAGAAACAACTGAATAAAATAAAAGAGTTGACATATACCACCATTACTGACACCAACGCCACCTCCGCTCTCACAACCAGTAGTAATAGTAGCAATCGATGTCTTCGTCATAATCGTCGTCGTCGTGGTAGTTGTAGTTGTAGCTTATATCACAGATTGACATAAGTTTACATTTGGGCCAACAGCAAAGTGAGAGCTGTATTATCAGTGGTTTCTCCAGTCAATGGGAAATCATTTACAGCTTAGTCGTTTTGTGAAGACTATGACTCCGTCAAACTAGGAGGCAGAATTGCACTGGGTCTCAGTGCTGCAGCCTTGTGGGCTAGTCGGCCTTTGGGAACCATCCCAACGCCGACTGTCCTAAAACCCTCTTGGCCGAGAGAGTGGGGATGTAACTTGGGCAAGACACTCTCCACTACAAGCAAATTCTAGCCCAAATAGTCGGAACAGCAGTTGCCTCCTCTACTGTTCTGATGGTCATAGTCGGACACGACTGACTATCATAGTTGTAGTAGTAGTGGTGGTAGTAGTAGTAGTGTTTGTTGTTATTGCTGTAATTGTCATGGAAGTGGTAGAAGTAGTGGTAGTTGTGGTGGTGGTAGTGGTGGTAGCAGTAGTAATCATCGTCATTGTCGTCGTAGTTGTAGTAGTAGTAGTGGTGGTTGTAGTCATTCTTGCTGTTGTTGTTGTTGTCGTCGCACAAGCTAGCATTCAGATCGTTCTGTCTCTGGAACTTAGTCATCATCAATATCAAACATAGCTTTGTGGGTCGAAGTAAAGTCAGATATCCAGCTGTAGTGTATTGAGGCCAAAAAGAAAGGGTGGACTGTCCTTAGCTGCGCCTTCCAGAACTGTTCCCTTTTCAGCCTTGCCTGTTTAGTTTTCACATGCACTTATTCAATGATCATGACCTTCATGTTGTGTGTGTGTGTGTGTGTGTGGCGGGGGGTGGGGGGGAGGTGTGTGGGGGGGAGAGAGATGGAGGGGGGACGTGTATGTGCGTGGGATGTCTCATGGAATTGCCGAATCCACGTAATAGGACGTGTTTTGGTCGGTTTTATGCACTTGGCAAATGGCTGCCAGTAACCGCGAGGTGAAGAACGATTTGCTGAACGAATCAATGGCCTTTCAAAATGTGTCTGTTTTTTTCACGGACTAGGCAGCAGCTAAGTCCGAGAACTCGGCAACCAATCGCATGAAATCAGCAAATTTGCCCATGAACGTTGAACGGGCAACATGGTTCAAAACACACACACACGCGCGCGCACTCACGCACGCACAAGAACACACGATCACCTCTCTCTCTCTCTCTCTATTTTTTTTTTTTTTTTTTCGTTTATTTCGTTCTATCACTGTTTCCCCTTCGAGGGCTGGATGATAAATAGCTATTTCCCTCAGAAAGTAAAATTCATTCAGTTCAGTTCAGCTCTTTTTAAAACCTGTCATCTTTCTCAAACTCTATCACTTTCTGTCCTGCCCCCCCCATCCCCCACCCCCCCCTCCACCCCACCCTCTTCCGTCCCTCTGATCTGATCTTTCTCGGGTAATATGACACAGACAGTGGGTTTCAAAAACGTACAAAGCTGCTACAAACACAACCTTCTATTTAAGATTTCTCTTTCAGTGTAACATCACGGATGTGACGTGATATGAATGTCAATTAGATGCTTGAATAACGTATAGCCATTTCGGCCAAAATAACGATATTTTTTTCCCACCCTTTTTTTTTTCTCTCTCTCCTTCTTTTTAATAGATTATACGTTCACACCCTTGCCGATGATCACATATCGCACGATTGGGGGGATTCTGGATTTCTACATCTTCCTTGGACCTTCCCCCGAAAATGTGATTCAGCAATACACTTCAGTAAGTTTTTGCGTTGAGTGAAGTGTGTGTGTGTGTGTGTGTGTGTGTGTGTGTGTGTGTGTGTGTGTAGAAGAGCGAGCAGTATGAAATAAGTAGGAAGTAAACGCAATGGAAATCTGATACCATCAAGATGTAAAACACACCCAAAACAACTGCCGTGTTTTCCGCCATGTTCTTCGGGTTTTTGTGTATTGCAAACTTTGAATTGCTTTATTTTGTTACAGACAAAACCATTCATTGCGAGACGTTGTCATTCACAATATGCTTTTACATGAGTGTGATGGAAATCAAAATGGTTATATAATCTCTGTACTAAGCTAATGGAGAACATGCAAATGGTTATCAGGTTTTCTTTGTTATCCGTTTAACATTATTTCCAGGTGGAAATTATAATAGTTATCGTAATTATCTTTGTTTTTCTTTCAAATTTCACCCACATTTTTACCCTCATTTGCCCAGTTTCCCCCAACCCTCCATTCACCCACATCTCCCACCCCTTCTAACCGATAATACTCAGATGTATTCATAAATACTTTTACAAAATGTCTTCAATCACCGATATGTGTGACGGGACATTAAACAAAAAAAATTCCTCCTTCCATTCTTGCCGTGATTACATGTAATGGTTGTTGGTTTGTGTTATAGAAAGTTTTTACAGCTCTTTTTGTTTTCTTCACGAAGAGTTTTGGCATCTCACTGCGGTGAAATCCATCTCATTTTTCACAGGCTATCGGCCGGCCCTACATGCCTCCATACTGGGCCTTGGGGTTCCAGCTGTGTAAGTACGGCTACAACTCTCTGGAGAACCTCCGGACTGCTGTGGAGAGAACCAAGGCTGCCGACATACCTCACGTGAGCTGTCTGTTTTTCTCTGTCTGTCCGTCCGTCCTGTCTGTCTGTCTGTCTGTCTGTCTGTTCGACTGCCTAGTTGTTTGTCCACCACTCTGTCTTGTCCCTATGTCTGTCTGTCTACCTGTGACATATGTTATGTGCATGCATACGGTGTGTGTGTGTGTGTGTGTGTGTGTGTGTGTGTGTGTGTGTGTGTGTGTATTTTACATATATATACGATTTATTCCATTGATGTTTTTATTAATGTATTGTTGTACAGTACCTTATGGTCTTAACGTGTGTGTGTGTGTGTGTGTGTGTGTGTGTGTGTGTGTGTGTGTGTGTGTGTGTGTGTGTGCGCGTGCGCGCATGTCATTTTTAGTAATCTATACCCTTTTTTTGTTGGATGTTTCCATTTGTAAATATTGTTGTGCAATACCCTATTGTCTTAACATGAGTATGTGTGTGTGTGCGAAGGGGTGGTTAGTCTATCGTCAGCTATTGGGAATTCTTATTTGACTAGTTTTAATCTCTTCTTATGTTGCGCATGATGATTTTTCTTTTTGCCTGTGATTGCACAACTTAATTTCCATGTGGATTAATAGAGTGTTTTTGATTTGATTGATTTGATTTGATTTGTCTCTGCACGTCTGTCTGTCTGTCTGTCTGTCTGTTTACCTGTCTCTGCATGTCTGTCTCTCTGTCTACCTGTCTTTGTCATTCTGTCTCTGTCTCTTTATCTCTCCTTGTCTGTTCACCTGTTTCTGTTTTTCGGTCCATCTGTCAGTCTGTTTTTCTGTCTGCTTGTCTGTCTGTCTGTCTATCTCTCTCTGACTGTCTATCTGTCTATCTGTCTCCGTCAGCCAGTCTCTCTCCCCCGCCTTTGTCTGTTAATCTCTTTTTTTTTTTTCTTTTTTTTTTTTTTTTTTTTTTTTGTTCTTTTCTGACTGTAAACCTGTCTGATTGTCTGTTAGTTTGGTTTAGTGTGGCTTAGTTTTGGTTTCGTTTGGTTTATCTGGTGTAGTGTTATTTGATTTGGTTTAGTTTACTGTAGCGTAGTTTAGTGTGGTTTGGTTTGGTTATTTCATATTGGCCTTTTCTTTTTTTCTTCTTAGTTTTTTAACCTCTTCTTTTTTTTCTTTCTAAGCTACCGTTTGTTTTCTTCTCTAATATTTGTCAACTTTTTAAGGACGAATTAGTGTACTGAAGAACTGATTTCCTGTTGTTGTTGTTGTTGTTGTTTTCTACTGCTATCCGGTTTGTTCGTACTTTATTATTATTTTTTTTAATTTCGTTTTATTTTATGTTTATTTGATGTTGTTTCACTTTATACTTTCGTTTTCTTTCTTTCTTTCTTTCTTTTTTTCATCCTCGTGCGGGGATGTGTGTGTGCAGGATGTACAGTATGTATTTGTCAACTTTTGAAGGACTAATTAGTGTACTGAAGAACTGATTTCCTGGGGGTGGGGGTGGGGGTGGGGGGTCGTTGGGTTTTGTTTTGTTTTTTTACCGCTTTTCTGCTACTACTATCCTATTTATTCGTACTTTTTATTTCGTTTTACAGGATGTTGTTTCACTTTATACCTTCTTTTTCTTTCTTATTTTTCTTCTTTTTTTTCATCCTTGTGCCGGAATGTGTGTGTGTGTGTGTGTGTGTGTGTGTGTGTGTGTGTGTGTGCGTGCGTGTGTGTGTGCAGGATGTCCAGTATGCTGACATTGACCACATGTCCGAGCGTCGTGACTTCACGGTGGACAACGGGACCTTCAGAGGCCTACCTGAGTACTTCGATGAGCTGAGACAGGGGGGAATGAGAACCATCATCATTCTGGTACAGCCACAAGGGAGGACAGGGTATTGTGTGTGGGGGGGCGGGGGGGAGGGGGTGGGGGTGGGGGGGAGGTGGCAGAATGGTTAAGATGCTTACCTGCCCCCCAATACACAAGCGTCCATGAGGGTCGGGGTTCCAATCCCGCTCTCTCTCGTCCTGTCCTTTCTCCCCATGTTTTTGGACTTGGAAACTTCAAACTAGAGCTGTCTGACTAGTCATTCGGATGAGACGATAAACCGAGGTCCTGTGTGCAGCACGCACTTGGGAGTACTGGAAAAAGAACACATTGCAACAAAAGTGTTGCCCTCTGGCAATATTCTGTAGAAGAAATCCTCACTGATAGGTACACAGATGTATGTATGTATGTATGTATATATATATATATATATATATATATATATATATATATATATATATCCATGCACTCAAGTCTCGACCAAGCGCATTTCGTTATGTTGTAATCAGGCGTCGGCTATGGAGATGTGGTTTAGCGTATATGGATTTGTCCGAATGCAGTGACACGCCCCCTTGAGAAACTGAAACTGGAACTGGTACAGCTGTGTGCTTCTTCTGCTCAGTTTCCAGTCTGTGTTGTGTTGTCTGAAACAAATGTGACGTCGAGGGGTTGTTAATGAATGTAAGGAACGAGGGGTATGTTCGGTATTCTTGTTTGCTTCTTCTTCTTCTTCTTTCATTATTCTTGTTCTTGCTGTTCTTCTTCTTCTTCTTCTTCTTCTTCTTCTTCTTCTTCTTCTTCTTCTTCTTCTTCTTCTTCTTCGTCTGCTTATGATTATGATTATCATGATGATGATGGTCGCGGTGGTGGTGGTGATAATAATGATGATGGTGATGACGATGCCGTTTTATTATCATGATTATGATCATGTTTTTTTGTTTGTTTGTTTTTTGTTATTGGAACTACTGTATTTGTGAAGCACTCCAGAGCAAAATCATTTGATTAAACCCTGTAAAAACAACAACATATGAGTATGATGACGATGATGATGATGATGAAGATGACGATTTTATTTTCATGATGATGATTATTGATTGTGATGATGATGATGATGATGATGATGACCACCATCATCATCATCATCGTCGTCGTCATTATCATCATCAGCATTAATATCATTATTATTATTATTATTATTATTATTATTATTATTTTCTTCTTCTTTTTTTATTACCATCATTCATTCTGTTTTCCACACTTTCCCTTCCAGGACCCAGCCCTGGTCAGCAACAGCAGTGGTTACGGGCCCTACGAGCGGCTGAGGGCGGTGAGAGGCTTTGTCCAGTGGCCCCCAAACACCCCGGGCTATACCCCGCCCCGGGACTCCGCCACTGACCAGGGGGACATCCTGGGATGGGTCAGTTTTCACACAGCACCGCCTTAGTAAAGACCACACACAACCCCACGCACACAACACGTAAATAAAAGTGCAAACGTTTGTCTACCACACACATATATATATATATAGATATATATATATATATATTAAGAAGCCTCCTGCTTTTTAATGACTAATTCAGGTTTTCAAATACGACATTTGTAAAGACCACAAACGACGCACGCGCTTAAAACGCACACGTAAATGACAGAATCTGAAGAAGTTTCCTGCTGTGCAATAACCAGTGACTTCAGAAATTGATATTGCATACTGCTGAGAGTCACGCAGAATAGGTTACACGACGTTTTCAATGACCGTTTTGGTGGGGTTTGTTTGTTTGTTTTCTTCTTTTTTCTATTGTTGTTGTAGTTGTTGTTGATATTTCATGCTTATTTTACTGGAAAAAAACCCTGTGGTTCTCCCTTTTATGTGTACACATATGAATGAACGACTGCGGTACTCGTGTATTGCTTTTTTTTTTCTTTTTTTTTTTTACCTCACAGATTAACTTCTGTTATTGGTGATAAGTACTCTTCGGTAGCATTTAGTTTCCAGGGCTACCTGCCAAAACCAGCTTTCCAGATTTGAAATAAGAACGCTTTCTGACTTTCGTATGATAATAATAATAATAATAATAATAATATAGCGCAGAATCTTGTGCAGAGACAAATCAAAGCGCTTTCGCACCAGTCATTCACACGCATGCATAACTCTAAGACTGGAGAAACTGAAGACAAAGAAGAGGCAGGGAAGGGAGGCTATCCTGGGAAGAGGTGGGTTTTTAAGGCCAGACTTGAAAGAGCTGATTGCGGAGACCTGACGGAGCGAAAGAGAGAATTCATTCCAATTGCAAGGGTCCAGAGACAGAGAAAGAACGGCGGCCAACAGTGGAGTGTTTGAATCTTGGTATGCGTAAACAGATAAGAGGGGGCAGATTTGTGAATACACTTATAACATTTTTTTTGTATTTGTATTTGTATTTCGTTTTTATCACAACAGATTTCTCTGTGTGAAATTCGGGCTGCTCTCCCCAGGGAGAGCGCGTCGCTACACTACAGCGCCACCCCCTTTTTTTTTCTTTTCTTTTTTTGTATTTTTTCCTGCGTGCAGTTTTATTTGTTTTTCCTATCGAAGTGGATTTTTCTACATAATTTTGCCAGGAACAACACTTTTGTTGCCGTGGGTTCTTTTACGTGCGCTAAGTGCATGCTGCACACGGGACCTCGGTTTATCGTCTCATCCGAATGACTAGCGTCCAGACCACCACTCCAGGTCTAGTGGAGGGGGAGAAAATATCGGCGGCTGAGCCGTGATTCGAACCAGCGCGCTCAGATTCTCTCGCTTCCTAGGCGGACGCGTTACCTCTAGGCCATCACTCCACACAGAGTGCTGGTCTTATACTTTATCCTGTGTGAGACAATGTGTTACGTAACTACTCATCTCAATGTTGTGAAAGCGGTACAGCAAATAATCACATCCTTTTTTTCAAAATATACGACAGAGATCAGGCTGCTTTATTCATTATGATTCAAATTGATTTGATATGTCAGCTGGTCAGATCTGGCATCCACACCCCCAAAGGAAATGTCAGTCTGAAAAGGAGATAGGAAGCCAGACTTGACCATCTTGGTATCAGTGGCCATACACAGCATACCACTAAAGCACAGGCGACAGCACAGTTGTGAATGCTAGACGGGCTTATTCCCCGTGTTTTTGTTTGTTTGTTTGTTTGTTTGTTTGTGTGTGTGTGTGTGTGTGTGTGTGTGTGTGTGTGTGTGTATAGATCAGACTCCCCCTCTGCAAGTGACAGAAAAAACAAACTGATGATTGTGGTCGCTAATGAGGAAGAAGGAGAAGAAGAAGAAGAAGAAGACATTTTTGGCAAGAAAAGGAAACAAGAAAACGATTCAGTGTTGTGAATCAGAAAGTAGATGTCCTCCTATTGAAGGGATCTAGCACCACTGGACTAAGTCAGTAATCTGATAGACTATTATAAGTGTTGTCAGTTTATCTTTGGAAATCCAGTTTATGTTTTATCAGGATGTTACATGTTTATGGTTTGTATACTCAGAAAACTGTAAAAGGTGAACAGTTAGCCAATGAACAGTATTGGCAGGCAACACTTGGCATTATATAGATAGATAGATAGATAGATAGATAGATAGTTCACATTCTCTTTGTGTCCTGGGCACAGCTCCTTGCAGAAAGCAGTAAAAACAGCTTCTTCAAGCAAGGGTAAAAAAAACAGCTTCAGGCAAGGGTGTAAAAACAGCTTCTTCAGCCTGAATAAGCTGTTTCTACACCCTTGTCTGAATAAGCTGTTTTTACAGCAAACTTTTGCTGCTTTTTAAGAATACAAGTTTTAAGACATGAAGAGCCTACTGTTGTTCATATATATATATATATATATATATATGTTGTTTCTTTTATGCTAATAAAATTGTTTGGAACTAGCTGAAACTGAAGATGATTGACAGGTGTGGCTTAACTAACTGACACCGAAGGTGATTGACAGGTGTGGCCCTAAGTAACTGACACTGAAGATGACTGATAGGTGTAGCCTAACTGATACTGAAGGTGAATGACAGGTGTGGCCTAACTGACATTGAAGGTGAATGACAGGTGTGGCCTAACTGATACTGAAGGTGAATGACAGGTGTGGCCTAACTGACAATAAAGGTGACTAAGAGGTGTGGCCTAACTGATACTGAAGGTGACTGACAGGTGTGGCCTAACTGACAATAAAGGTGACTAAGAGGTGTGGCCTAACTGATACTGAAGGTGACTGACAGGTGTGGCCTAACTGACAATAAAGGTGAATGACAGGTGTGGCCTAACTGATACTGAAGGTGAATGAAAGGTGTGGCCTAACTGACACTGAAGGTGACTGACAGGTGTGACCTGACACTGAAGGTGACTGACAGGCGTGGCCTAACTGACATTGAAGGTGAATGACAGGTGTGGCCTAACTGACACTGAAGGTGAATGACAGGTGTGGCCTAACTGATACTGAAGGTGAATGACATGTGTGGCCTAACTGACACTGAAGGTGACTCACAGGTGTGGCCTAACTGACACTGAAGGTGACTCACAGGTGTGACCTAACTGACACTGAAGGTGACTGACAGGTGTGGCCTAACTAGCTGACACTGAAGGTGATTCACAGGTGTGGCCCAAGGGCAAGGTGGTGTTCCCTGACTTCTTCAAGCCGGAGACGAGAAGAGTGTGGAAAGAACTGATCGTTGAACACCGCAACAGGATCGCCTTTGACGGGCTTTGGATCGTGAGTATTAACTCTCTCCATACGAAGGGCGAAAGAGACGACGTTAACAGCGTTTCACCCCAATTACCATCATCAAAATATTGCAAGCGGAAGGCTCTTATACTGAAGAGGTGAATGTTGACAAAGAATACCACAATTCTGACGACGGAAGCTAAAGGTTGGGTCATTCAGACACCCTCTGGACATCCGAGGGGTCTGTGTAGAGGAGAAGAGAGGACTGGCCGTACTGAGTGAGTATTAATAGATGGAACAAGTGGCTTTACCCGCCATACCATGAAATGTCGACAACATACCACGCAAGGGCTGCAATACAAATGGTTAAAAGTTAAAGGTCTTTTTTTTTTCTTTTTTTTTTTGCCTTTTACGGCATTCATGGCAGTGAATTGACATCTAATCAACCTTTTCAGTGTTATGTTATGCATGTGTGAGTGTATGTGTGAATGTGTGTCTTCATGTTTTACATTTATTGGTTATTTATCATCATTGTTGTCTTTTTTTTTAATTATTATTATTATTTTATTATTATTATTATTATCACTACTATCTTTTTTATATATATTATAATTATTATTCTATTTATTTATGTAAGCTTATCTATTATTTATTCACCTTTTTTTCTCAAGGCCTGACTAAGCGCGTTGGGTTATGCTGCTGGTCAGGCATCTGCTTGGCAGATGTGGTGTAGCGTATATGGATTTGTCCGAACGCAGCGACGCCTCCTTGAGCTACCGAAACTGAAACTGAAACTCCCGAACTGCTCAGGTTCCCATTCACAACTGGGTGGAGTGAGGAAAATCGGAATAGTGCCTTTCCCAAAGACACAGCACCAACAATACCCGAATAGGGCCTCGATTTTTTTTTTTTTTTTTTTTTTATCTGTGACCGCCGAACCAACTCTGGCACGGTGCATATCACGTATAGGCAACCTACCATATAAAAGCTACAACACGTTTTGAGTCATTAATCACTCAGATGACTTCATCGTGTTTTTTTTTTAATTTTGAGGAGTAGCGCATGACCTTCAATAATAGAGGGGAGAGAAGAAAAAACCCACCCAGTATTTATGCTGCTAAATAGGGCATCCAGGCGTCATGACCTGAGTACGGCCCGGCCCCCTTACAGTGTAAGGAGTTAAGGGCCGAAACACTTGACTGAGGGGGGGGCTTCTTCTCTGAAGATCTTGTACTGTCCAGCTCTCCCTAGAGTTTCTTATCACTCTGGATTTTTTGTTTGTTTGTTTGTTTTTGTTTTGCTGGACGTGGGGTTTAATTTTCAAAAAGGTGTAAAATCTTGAGAGAAGAAAAAAAAAGAAAAGAAAAGAGGAGACCGCTGACCTGTGTTTGAACGTTGCCCGTTGGTCAGGCTTTGAGAGCCTACTGTAGGTTTGTATAAAACATAATGGAAATGGAAAATAAAAATAAAAATGAATTGGATATTAAAAAAAAAAAGATAAGTAAATACATTCAGATATAACAAAAGACATTTTAGGATAAGAAACTTTACAGGTCAAGAGATTTCCGGGCATAGAGTGAAACGTTATCTTATTTGTAAGTGTAAATGTATATTGCCATTAGTGTCTTCCGATAACTTTACTACTACTACTACTACTACTACTAATCATAATAATAATCATAATAATCATCATCATCACAATTTGTTTTACATTATTATTAGTATCGTCATTATGAGTAGTAGCAGTAGTAGTAGTAGTAACAACGTTATTGTATTTGTATTATCATCATTATCATTAGAAGTATTAGTCTTAATATAGTGTTATCATCATCATTATTATTATCACTGCTGTTAGTAAGAGTGGATGAGAGAGAGGGAGGAGACAGACAGACAGACAGACACACAGACACACAGACACAGACACACACACACACACACACACACACACACACACACACACACACACACACACACACACACACATACATACAGAGAGAGAAAGAAGAGAGAGAGAGGAGTCACTCTCACGAAACACCATGGAGGAATGGCGACACGATCTCGGAGAGAACGAAACAGGCATTGAACGAATCGGATCTCTTCCAACTCTGATATATATATAATCAGTGATGATGCTTTTTTTACTTGAGGGTTTGGACCAAAGCTGAAACGGCTGCCTTCATCTGTGACATGATAAAAGGCCTGTACTGTGTTGCAGTATTTTATATTTAACAAGGAACAAGATGGCAGGATGGTGAAGACGCTTATATATCTGTCAATTCAGTGTCGGAAAGGATCTGGGTAAGAAAACCCTCTCTCGTCCTTTTCTCCCCAAATTTGACAATAAAGATCAAACCGAGCACGTCCAGTCTTTCGGATAAGACGGGGTAAAGGGAGGTCCCGTGTGCAGCACGCACTTGGTGCACTGGGAAAAGAACCCATGGCAACAAAAGTGCTGTCCTCTGGCAAAATGACATGAAAGAAATCCACTCTGGTACACTGGTACACAAAATAATATGCATGCACTCGAGGCCTGACAAGCGCGTTGGGTTATGCTGCCGATCATGCAGGCATCTGCCTAGTAGATGTGGTGTGGCTTAGGCTTTATGGATGTGGGCCAAGCGCCTTGTCCACCTCCTTGAGAAACTGAAACTGAGTTTCTGTTTCAGTTTCTCAAGGCAGACGTCATTGCGTTCGGGCAAATCCATATACGCCACACTACATCTGCTCCTGGAAGTCCCCCCTAGGAGACGGAGCTCCGAAGAAAAAAACCTGCACCTGCCGAGGCCGTCCTACACGTGGTAGTATCTGCACCTGTGGCACTGTGAGCGTCGGTAGGCGAGAGAGTGGGGAAGGGACTGCACAACTCCTCCTCACTTAAAAAAGTCACCTGTGCTGGTCAGGCAAAGCCTGTGACATAGACATCGCTTCCTGGGAAACCGATGTCTTTGACCGCTCTCGCTGGAGGATGCTGTGCTCTAGTGGCATAAAGACGTTTGAAAACAAGAGAACGCCGGCCATTAAGGAGAAGCGTGAGCGAAGGAAGCAGCTCAACTTCTGGAGACGTTTTCCCTTGCAACACATGTGGGAAGTGCTGCGCATCCAGAATCGGCCTCTTCTCCCATATGAGGACACACACCGACAGATAAGCCTGCCTGCCTACTTATCCGTCGGACCGACGGGAGACTCCATCCATCCACATCTGCTCAGCAGGTGCCTGACCAGCAGCGTAACCCAATGTGCTGTCAGATCTTGAGTGCATGCACATGTTTTGTGTACATATCAGAGTAGAGGGGTTTTTTTCTACCAGAGAACAACACTCTCGTCGCCATAGGTTCATTTTCAGTGCGCCAAGTGCGTGCTGCACACGGGACTTCGGCTTATCGTCTAATCCGAATGACCAGACGCTCAGTTTAATTGATTCTTCCAGGGAGAAAGAGCGAGAGCGAGATTCGAACCCAGACGCTCAAGGACTCTCTGTACTGGTATATATGAGCGTCTTGATAACCATTCTGCCACCTCGCTCCTGCATTGAAACTGAATCAATACGAACACCACTCAGGACATGAACGAACCCACGGCGTTCGGCACCAACGAGGACAGACCGTTCAACTGGCCGGAGGGGGTGAAGCCTTACTGGAGTCTGACCTGTCCTGTCAGCAACCTGGATGACCCTCCCTACAGGACAGGTGGGGGGGAGTGGGGACTCTGTGTGTGTGTGTGTGTATGTGTGTGTGTGTGTGTGACGTGTGTGTGTGTGTGTGTGTGTAGGTATACAATACAATACATCTTTATCAATCAGATTGGAAATTACATGTGCCTTCAAAGGCTCGTCACTCACACCAATCAGTCTCTCAGCCAAAAGTCGAGTCTACCATTTATATGAACATAGCAAAATTTTAACTTAAAAGTGAAAAGATTAAGTTAAAATATGAAAGTGATGAAAGCTTAACAACTTGCTTTATAATACTGTAAGAGAAATTATAACATGTATCTTAAAGAAAACTAAAAGAAGCGCTATTTCCGGTAAAAGAAATTATATAACATGTATTTTATAGGAAAAAAAACTAAGAAGCGTTATTTTCCAATAAAAGACGCTATGATAAAAATCATCATTTCGTAACCATGAATTCTTCAGTGGTATTATGTGTAATAAGACTATCACATTCTTGGATGTCATAAAAGAGATATGTTTTAATTTTATCACATACATTAAGAAACATTGATTTTCAGAATAAGAAACCCTATTCCAAGTTATCAAAAATTCTTTAATGCAGGTAAAGAAAGTATGCATCAAACATAATGTTTTAACAAATATGTGAACAAACACTTATATATAAACTCGGGAGACAACTATCTGCAAATACATTTTAAAAACGACCACTATGTTAACATTCATAAACACGTTTCCAACTGACACCTTTACAATCACCCCCATCCCCTCCATTCTCCCCAAACAACTTCAACATCAATCCCCGTCACCCACCTCGATGTGCCGTCCGCCATCTCCCACACACGCGCACCTTGATTTCCAACTCAAAAAAAAAAAAACCAACAAAAACACGCCCGCTTCCACACTCACACACTCCCTCCGCCCTCCGCCCACACCGCACTCTTATACCACAATTCCAACAAGAGAAATGTGTGTGTGTGTGCTGCCTATCAAGGTTGAGTGTCCGAATGACTGTTGGAA
>NC_134895.1:16788524-16793524 GCF_041734735.1 Babylonia areolata
GATATCATGTTGAATTATATTGAATCATATTATGTTATGCTACGTTACGTTACGTGTTGTTAGGTAGGTTAGTTTAGATTAGATGATATTGTATTGTATGGTATTGTTAAGATATGACACGATATGATTATTATATTGTGTTGTGTCGTGTCACGTCACGTTATGTCACATCACATCATGTCAAATCATAATATCATATGTATACCTTACATTGTATGTAATCTATCTATCATTTGGAGAATTTTTGCTTGAATTATTACAGTGCTTGTTTCATTTTTTCATCATCTTCCAGTGTAAAAACCCGTCTGCCGGTCTATCTATCTGCCTGTTTGCCTGTCAGTCTATCTATCAAACAACATACCTACCTACTTACCTGTGAGAGGGGGGAAGAGGAGAAGGATGGGAGAGGTAGAGAGATGGAAAGCGAGAAAGGAAGATATATATATATATATATATAGAGAGAGAGAGAGAGAGAGAGAGAGACCGACACCGACACACAGACACTCGCAGACACACACAGACACCCCCCCCCCCCCCCCTGCCCACCCCCCACCCCCCGCCCCCCCACACACACAAAGTTGGAGAGACATCATCATCATCATATTTCTAGTTGTTGTTGTTCTCCTTCTTATAGTTGTTGTTGTTGTTCTTCTTCTTATCAGTATTATGAGCAACAACAGCAGCAGCACCAGCAGCAGCAGAAGCAGTTGTAGTAGTAGTAGTAGTATTTGTAGTAGCAATAGCAGTAGTAGTTATTCCACAGACGGGTGCGGACATCTGTGGTCACTTCGGCACAGCCACACCGGAGCTGTGTAAACGCTGGATGCAGCTGGGAGCCTTCTACACCTTCTCCAGAAACCACAACGCTATTGGCAACAGGGTGAGTGTGTGTGTGTGTGTGTGTGTGTGTGTGTGTGTGTGTGTGTGTGTGTGTGTGTGTGGTATAGTGCAGTGTAGTGTAGTGTGTGTGTATGTGTGTGCAGTGCAGTGTTGATGTCTATCCACAAATGCGATTTTAGACGAAATCCACACTCTCCTCCCTCCCAACCTTACCTTATCCCGCCACCGCCATCACTGCCATCTCCTCAGTTTGGATTAAAATTATAATATATATATATATATATATATATATATATTATGTGTGTGTGTGTGTGTGTAGTGTAGTGTAGCGTAGTGAACTGTAGTGTAGTGAAGTGTAGTGTGTGTGTGTGTGTGTGTGTGTGTGTGTGAATATGTATGCGTGTCCATGGTAAGGTTGAGGGGTTGCGGGGTGGGGGTTGGGGTGGGCGTGACTTTTTTTTTTCCAATGTTTAAATTCTTCCCCGATCCCTCATTCACTCATCAGCTCTACATCCACAACAAACCCCTCTCTCCCAATTCAGCAACACGTAACAGAATACCGAACACAACCAGGAAATAATCAAAATACATTTCAGTGCAGAGCCATGGAGAGTGGAGAGTCACTGTCATGGATTGTTCAGTTTTAAAACGGACGAAGAAACGCATTGATGAAGTGCTGCACCTTGTGCATTACATTACCCAGCTCAACAAGAAACTTCTGCAGTCTCATGCTACGTGAAAGCAAAAGTGAAAAAAACAGTTCAGTTTCAGTTTCAGTAGCTCAAGGAGGCGTCACTGCGTTCGGACAAATCCATATACGCTACACCACATCTGCCAAGCAGATTCCTGATCAGCAGCGTAACCCAACGCGCTTAGTCAGGCCTTGAGAAAAAAATAAATAAATAAATAAATTTAAAAACAAAACAAAAAAATATAAAGGTGAATAAATAATAGATAAGCTTACATGAATAAATAAATGATAATTATAATACAAAAAAAGGTAGTAATAATAATAATAATAATAACAAAATGATAATTAAAAAAAAAAAAAAACATGCAAGAAAACTGACAATTGTACACACATGGAGATCTACCGAACGACATCAAAATCAATTAGTCACCATCGATGTCCACAATGGATGCGCCCGTGGCAGAGTGGCTGCTGTGATGAACTTTATGATCCTGTGTTCACCAGTGATCAGGGTTCGAGTCTCTGTTTCGTCCTGGTGTTGTGTCTTTGGAAAAGGCACAGAACTCCGATTTTCCACACACTCTGGGTAGAGTTACCTGACCTTGGTGGTAGAAGGTTAAAAACGGCGGAACGATAGGATTGAGCCTCGTCTTCTCTGTGCCGACCTCTAGGCACAGTGTGAATGAATTATCTGTCCGACGGTCGAAGAGGGATTTTTGGGGACCTTAAAACCTTAATCCTCTTTATTTATTTGTTTGTTTATTCTTTGCCATCGGTTGGGTTATGGAAACAAGAACATACCCAGCATGCACACCTCTGAAAACGAAGTAAGGCTGTCTACATGACGGGGGTAAAAAAAAAACACAAAAAAACGGTCATATACGTAAAAGCACACTCGTGTTTATATACGAGTGAACGTGGGAGTTGCAGCCCACGAACGAACGAACAGAGGATAAAGAAGTGTATCTGTTATCTTTGAATGTACACAGGACCAGGACCCAGGATTCTTTGACGAGGAAGTGAAGCGCGTGTCACGTGAAGCCATGGAGACACGCTATTGGCTGCTGCCTCACCTATACACGCTGTTCCATCAAGTGGCCAGTCAGGGCGGGACGGTCATTCGGCCTCTGCACCACGAGTCAGTGCTTTGCTGTGGAACTGCCCCCCCTCCGCCCCCACTCCCACCCCACCCCCTTTTTTTTAATAATTCATTCGTACTATGCTTTTACAAGTCTCAGAAAAAGAGAGAGAGATATATATATATGTGTGTGTGTGTTGGTTGTTGTTGGTTTTTTTACCTTAGATTCGACAACTGCTGCTGCATCTTGGGTAAAAAAAGAAAAAGAAATAAATAATGTATGTTTGTTTTACCCAAAATTCAACAACTGTGATACTCCACCATGCATTTACAAAACAAAACAAAAAAACAACCAACAACAACAACAACAAAACAAACAAAAACAAACAAAAAACACAAAAAAACCGACAACAAACAAACAAACAAACAAAAAAACAACAACAACAAAAAAAACCAACACAAACAAACAAACAAAACCGGTCATTCCTCCACCAGTGAATGTTTCTGTTCAATGGCAACTGGTAGTATCATAGGTAATTAGAAATTCACTTTGATGAACTGTTGCAGTGCACTGAAAATGAGAAAGAAGAGAGTAGTGAAAGAACTGGATCCCCCACCCCCCCGCCCCCCGCCCCCTTTTTCTTTATACATCAGTAATGACGGGCGCAACAGCCGAGTGGTTAAAGCGTTGGACTTTCAATCTGAGGGTCCTGGGCTCGAATCTCGGTAACGGCGCCTGGTGGGGAAAGGGTGGAGATTTTTCCGATCTCCCAGGTCAACATTTGTGCAGACCTGCTTGTGCCTGAACCCTCTTCGTGTGTATGCGCAAGCAGAAGATCAAATACGGCACGTTAAAGATCCTGTAATCCATGCCAGCGTTCGGTGGGTTATGGAAAAAAAACAAAACATACCCAGCATGCACTCCCCCGAAAACGGAGTATGGCTGCATACATGGCGGGGTCAAAGCAGTCATGCACTAAAAAGCCCACTCGTGTACATACGAGTGAACGTGGGAGTAGCAGCCCACGAACGAAGCAGAAGAAGAAGAGAAGAAGATATCAGAAATATGATCTACACTTCACTTGGGGGGAACCCAAATAATGACGATAATGGTGATGATGAAGATGAAGAAGATGATGATGACGATGTTGATGATGGCGACGACGATGATGACGACGACGATGATGATAATGATGACGACGATAGCTGTTGACCTAACATGCAGGTTTCCAACCGATCCCAAAGCTCTGGGCAACAGCCGGCAGTTTTTGTGGGGGTCCAGTCTTCTGATATCACCGGTCCTTGAGCCTGTGAGTGTTTGCTGGCTTTTGACACATGTGGTGCCGATTAACCTCGAACATTGCTGTTATCCTCGAACCCCCCCACCCCCACCCCACCCCCCCAAAAAACCAAAAAAAAACCGTTGAACTGCACGAATTGTATGTCTAATTAATGAGCAATCAATGTGGAACTGACCGGCACGTCTTTTTTGTTATCAAAGTCAGTATAAACGCGACGAAACAGAGCGAAATGATTATAGTTTAAAATATAAAAACCTCAGTCGAGACTTCAAAAAAAAAAAAAAAAAAAAAAGAAGAGCACTCCCAGCTGGCACTGCGTCACTCGGCGGGAAATTGATTGATTTCCTTACTTATCTATTTATTTATTTATTTATCTTATCTTACTTCACTTTATCTTACTGTGTTTTCTCTCAGGGCCTGAATTGATTTGAACATTCCTTCCTGGGTGCAGAACGCCTGAATTTTACTTTACACTGATCCTCTCTTGAATGGATCTCGTCGCTCAGTGTCGTTAACGGATGAGAATCTGAACCATTACCTCCATGGTGTGTTTTAGAACAAGCGCTGACGACAAAAAAAAACTATTGCATTGTGTGTGTGTGTGTGTGTGTGTGTGTGTGCACATGTGTATGTATGTGTGTGTGTGTGTGTGTGTGTGTGTGTGTGTGTGTGTGTGTGTGTGTGTGTGTGTGAGTGAGTGTGTGTGTGTGTTAGTGTGTGTGTGTGTGTGTGTGTGTGTATGTGTGTGTGTGTTCAAGGGTTATCGCATTTTGCGACTTGACGAGTTTTTGACGTGTTCTGTGTCTGTAACGTTTTGTGTGTGTGTGTGTGTGTGTGCACATGTGTATGTATGTGTGTGTGTGTGTGTGTGTGTGTGTGTGTGTGTGTGTGTGTGTGTGTGTGAGTGTGTGTGTGTGTGTGTGTGTGTGTGTGTGTGTGTGTGTGTGTGTGTGTGTGTTCAAGGTTATCGCATTTCGCGACTTGACGAGTTTTTGACGTGTTCTGTGTCTGTAACGTTTTTCGAGCTTCCTTAGTTAACAGCAACAACGAAGGAGCTATTGTACTTGTGTGGAAGGTATTTGTAGCCATG
>NC_134895.1:16798524-16803524 GCF_041734735.1 Babylonia areolata
GATGCCGTCTTTTTTACATTAACCCTTGGACTGCTGGACTTTGGCGTATTGGGTTGAGTGTGGCGGGAAGAACCTGAAGCGTAGCCGATGCACTTTGTGTTCCTTTAACTCACTCAGTACGGCCAGTCCTCTCTTCTCCTCTACACAGACCCCTCGGATGTCCAGTGGGTGTCTGAATGACCCAACATTTGGCTTCTGTCGTCAGAATTGTGGTATTCTTTGTCAACATTCACGTCTTCAGTATAAGAGCCTTCTGCTTGCAATATTTGATGATGGTAATTGGGGTGAAACGCTGTTAACGTCGTCTCTTTCGCCGTTCGTATGGAAAGAGTTAATGCAGCTGGTTTTGTTGAACGCATCAAATCCAACCCCCAAGCAGAAGAAATCTAGACACATAATGTTGACTGATCCCATCTAACATAAGTGGAGTGGAGTGTTGTTGACCTGGAGGTAACGCGTCCGCCTAGGAAGCGAGAGAATCTGAGCGCACTGCTCTGAATCACATCGGCAATCGTCAGTATTTTCTTTCCCCCCTCTACTAGACCTTGAGTGGACGCTAGTCATTCGGACGAGACGATAAACCGAGGGCCCGTGTGCAGCATGCATTCAGCGCGCGTAAAAGAACCCACGGTAACAAAAGGGTTGTCCATGGCAAAATTCTGTAGAAAAATCCACAAATAAAATTGCAGGCAGGAAAAAAAAGAAGAAAAAGGTAGCGCTGTCAGTGTAGCGACGCGCTCTCCTTGGGGAGAGCAGCCCGAATTTCACACCGAGAAATTTGTTGTGACAAAAGGAGTAATACAAATATAAATTTTGTATTTGCGCTGTGTTGTACATGATAACTTGACACGATTTTCTAACAGACGGATTCTGATTCCAATAATTAGATCACCATCACCGTATATTGCCTTTGTGTCAGTTGGGCTGTTGTAGTACTCTGATGATTCCTTTGATCCATGTAATATGACTGTCAAATGTGTGCAGCCAGTTTAGGAATCGAGGCGTCATATGATAAGTGTTAATTTTGTTGTTGTTGTTGTTGATGGTGGTGGTGGTCCTTTTCTTCTTTTGTTTGTATTGTTTGTTTTGTTTTTCTTTAAAGACACTATTGCAAACTATTACTATTATTATTATTATACTGAAATTACCAAACATGTCATAAGTTACATTTTCGCTTTATTGATGTAGTATGATACGTGAAAACGTTATGATGATGATGTTGAAGAGATAATTTAACCTTCTATGCAAGGGGAAAAAAAAGAATGTTGACTGATATTCTTACCTATAAGCTTCGTTGTATCGATGACAGCCATCAAGGGGTTAATTGTCTTTTTGTTTTGTTTTTTTTCTTTTCTTTCAGGTACCTATGAGACAGGGGATTATTACCACGCTAACTTCGAAGCTACTAATGTAAATATGTTGTTTTCGTGAAGGAAGTATCTTCTTGCTTAAATCAGATTATAATTATTTTCGGTGTGTTTATGTGTTTGTATGTTTCATTTTCTCATTGTTAGCCTCTCCACGTGTGAGTGTGTGTGTGTGTGTGTGTGTGTGTGTGTGTGTGTGTGAGAGAGAGAGAGAGAGAGAGAGAGAGAGAGAGTATACATGTGTAGATAAAAAGATAGAAAGGTAGGTAGATAGAAAATAGTGTGTGTGTGTGTGTGTGTGTGTGTGTGTGTGTGTGTGTGTGTGTACACGTGTGCTCGTTCTTTTGCTTGACGTCTATCCATGTTTTGTGATTTTAGACGAATACGCGCGCGCATGTGTGTGTGTGTGTGTGTGTGTGTGTGTGTGTGTGTGTGTGTGTGTTTGACGTTTTGCCGATGAGCGGGCGTTGTTATGCCGGCAGTGAGAGAGAGAACGCGTCTGATAGTTTAAAACTGAAGTTTATCCTTTTCTCTTTTTTTAACAAAAGCAAAACAGAAATCGGGATAGGGGAGTGAATGATTATAACCGTAAATTGATTATTATATATACTGTCTCTCTATCTCCCTCACTCTCACTCTCACTCACCCACTCACACACACACACACACACACACACACACACACACACACACACACACACACACACACACACACACACACACACAGAGTCACCCAAGTCACCCATTCTTTTCAACAAAAGACTATGATTGCTCCAAATGATGATGATGGCGATAACGATGATGGCGATAGTGAAGATGGCGATAATGGTGGTGACGATGATGATGGTGATGGTGATAGTGTCGATGGCGATTATGACGACGACAACGACGACGACAATGATGATGATGATGACAACGACAATGACTACGATGATGATAATGATGATGACGACGATGACTATGATGATGATGACAATGATGATGATGACGACGATGACTATGGTGATAATGATGACGACGACAGTGATGATGACGACGACGACAATGACGATGAAGGTAATGAAGATGATGACAATGATAATGATGACGACGACGACGATGATTATGATGATGATAATGATGACGATGACGACGACAATGAGAATGATGACGATGATGATGATGAAGACAATGGTGATGACGACAACGACTATGATGATGATTATGATGATAATAATAACGACGACGATGATGATGACGAAAACAGTGATGATGATGATGAACGCCTCTTCCAGTCCACCCTGACAGTGACGCTGACCCAGAACAACGTGGCTGGGACCCAGAGCCTACACTACGACACGCTGCACGTGCTTGGGGTAGGGGAGAGGGTGGTGTCTGTCTCCGTGACGTCAGAGGACGGCTCCTTGCCCGGTGACCTCCCTTTTCGCTGGTCCTACAGCTCTGACCTGAAGGTGGGGTGGATCGAGTGGTTTTTAGTTGTTTTTTGTTGTTGTTGTTTTTTTTTATCTTTAATTGATTAATTATTTATTCATTGTTTATTTTATTTTATTTCTTGTTTATTAAGTTTTATGTACTTGTTTGTTCATTTATTCATGTATGTATGTATGTATGTATGTATCTCTATCTATCTGTCTATTTTTGCATACACAATACATACTTCTAAAAAAAATTAAAAAAAAAAAATTCATTGATGAGGGGTGGCGAGGGTGGTTTGTGTGGTTAGTTGGAGGGGGAAGGATGGAGGAGTGTGTGGAGGGCGAAGGAGAAAAAAAAAACGAAGAAAGAAGGAGAGATGTACACATTTATTTATTTATTTATTTTGTTCATTTATTTATTTATTTATTTGTTCACTCATTTATTCATTCATTCATTCTTCTTTAAAAAAAATAAAAACTATTCGTTTATTTATTTATCTGTTGATCAAGATATATGTTTACCTGCTGATTGATATACGTTTCAGAAACTGACAATTGACCGTGCAGTTATCCCATTGTCTACACCTTTTACGGTCAGATGGAGGTACCTTATGCGCGCGCGCAGGCGCTTGTGCGTGTGTGTGCGTATGTGTGTGTGTGTGTGTGTGTGTGTGTGTGAATATGTATGTACGTGTTTGTGTGTGTGTGTGTGTGTTTGTGTGTGTGTGTGCGTGCCGTCTGAATAGCTTCCTGAGTTAGGATATCTTACAAACCATCAACACACCCAAAGATCTTTCTTACAAACCATCAGCATACCAAAGATCTTTCTTACAAACCATCAGCATACCAAAGATCTCTCACAAACCATCCCCACACCTAAACATCTTTCTCACAAACCATCACCACATCCAAAAATCTTTCTTACAAACCATCAAAACACCAAAATCTTTCTTACAAACCATCACCACACCCAAGATGTTTCTTACAAACCATCACCACACCCAAAGATCTTTCTTACAAACCATCACCACACCCAAAGATCTTTCTCACAAACCATCACCACACCCAAAGATCTTTCTCACAAACCATCACCACACCCAAAGATATTTCTCACAAACCATCACCACACCCAAGATATTTCTCACAAACCATCACCACACCCAAGATATTTCTCACAAACCATCAACACACCCAAGATATTTCTCACAAACCATCACCACACCCAAGATATTTCTCACAAACCATCACCACACCCAAGATATTTCTCACAAACCATCAACACCCCCAAGATATTTCTCACAAACCATCACCACACCCAAGATGTTTCTCACAAACCATCAACACACCCAAGATCTTTCTCACAAACCATCAGCACACCCAAGATATTTCTCACAAACCATCACCACACCCAAGATGTTTCTCACAAACCATCAACACACCCAAGATATTTCTCACAAACCATCAACACACCCAAGATATTTCTCACAAACCATCACCACACCCAAGATATTTCTTACAAACCATCACCACACCCAAGATCTTTCTCACAAACCATCACCACACCCAAGATGTTTCTCACAAACCATCACCACACCCAAGATATTTCTCACAAACCATCAACACACCCAAGATCTTTCTCACAAACCATCACCACACCCAAGATATTTCTCACAAACCATCAACACACCCAAGATATTTCTCACAAACCATCACCACACCCAAGATGTTTCTCACAAACCATCAACACACCCAAGATCTTTCTCACAAACCATCAGCACACCCAAGATATTTCTCACAAACCATCAACACACCCAAAATCTGACTGAACCGTACACTTCATAACTCATGACGTCGCCCTTCAGCACCATCACAGAGGAGGAGTTCAGTCGGGTGGACTGCTGGCCAGAGAGGCAGGGAGGGGTGGATGTACCCGACGCCAGCTCTTGCAGGAAGCGGAACTGTGTCTGGCAGCCCCACTGGCACCCCAAGCTTCCAGACTGCTTCTTCCCCGCCGCTGATTTTGGCTACAGGTGTGTGTGTGTGTGTGTGTGTGTGTGGACGTGGATGTTGAGCGGTGGCTTAGTGGTAATCAGTGCAGGGGATTGAATCCCACATTCGACAGTGATCAGAATTATCTCCCTCAAACCTGAACTTGAGTGGTGGTCTAGACGCTAGTCATTCGGATGAAATGAGAAACCGAGGTCCCGTGTACAGCGCAG
>NC_134895.1:16808524-16816024 GCF_041734735.1 Babylonia areolata
CTTTTCTGTGTTTATACCACAAGGGAATTTTTGCAACTAAATTGACTAGGCGGTGAAAGGGTTAAAGCGCTTATCTACCACCAGTACAGTGTCCGTAAGGATCTGGGGTTCCAGTCCCGCCCTTGCGCTTCTCTCTCACCAAGTTTGACTGGAAAATGAAACGGAGCGTCTTGTCATTCGGATGAGACGATAATCCGAGGTCCCGTGTACTACGACGATAATCCGAGGTCCCGTGTACTACGACGATAATCCGAGGTCCCGTGTCTACGACGATAATCCGAGGTCCCGTGTACTACGACGATAATCCGAGGTCCCGTGTACTACGACGATAATCCGAGGTCCCGTGTACTACGACGATAATCCGAGGTCCCGTGTACTACGACGATAATCCGAGGTCCCGTGTACTACGTAGTAGCGCGTACCGGAAAAGAACCCACGGAAACACAAGAAATCTTCTCCTCCTTTTTTTTTTTTTTTTTTTTTTTCACTTTTAAAGATGTCAAGATACTGAAAACGGTAGTTCAGTGCAACACAATGCTACAGGTCTTTGTATTTTGTGTAACATTTATTTATTTATTTATTCATTTATCTCTTTATTTATCTGTTTATTTATTTTATTTATTTGTTTATTTATTCATTCGTTCGCTCATTCATACATTTATTCATTTTTTTCCCCTATTTATTTACTTGTTCATTTATTTATTCATTTACTCATTCGTTCGCTCATTCATTTATTCATTCATTCTTTATGTGTTTTCCCATGTATTTACTGATTCATTTATTTGCAGAATCACTTTAACCATTACGGCACCCACCCCTTTTACCAGTGTGTGGAGGAGGACGGGAATTCGCATGGTGTACTGCTGCTGAACAGCTCTCCGCAAGGTAAGGTCCCGGGGAAAAGGTCAACCAATCACGTGCTACTGCATGTTCTAAATATAGAGAGAGCTTTTGATTGGTACTTTATTTGTGTCAAAGAATTTGGCGCCGATTAGTGGACATGCTTCCTGATAGTGCTTATTATTATTATTATTATTACTATTATCATATTATCGTCGTTGTTATTGTTGCTGAGAAGCCTGAACATAAATATTTAGCAGACACGCTTCCTGATAATGCTTTTATCATTTTTGATTGCTGTTGTTGTTGTTGTTGTTGCTCTTGCTGTTACTGTTGTTGAGATGCCTGAGCATAAATATAGTTATAATGAATACAAGCTATCAGTTACTGGCTAGAGTTTCAACACTTACGGACTTTGAAATTTTGTGAGGTTGTTACGTGTATCAACATCTCCCAGGACACACCAAAAAAATACTAGGTTATAAGGACGCTCATTTCACATAACATCTACACTACAACATGCAAAAGAATACACTTTAAATAAACACGCAATGAAAACAGTCAAAAAAAACTATCTCGTTTCTCTGTCACACAGACTATTTCCTCCCTCCCCCAGGCCCCTGCCCCTCTAACCTACGCCTCTGTCACACAGACTGTTCCTTCTCCCCCTCCTCCCCCCATCTGCCCCTCTAACCTACGCCTCTTGTCACACAATTTCTTTCCCCCCCCGCCCCTCCCCTGCCCCTCTAAGCTACGCCTCTGTCACACAATTTCTCCCCCCCCCTCCCCTGCCCCTCTAAGCTACGCCTGTCACACAGACTATTCCTTCCCCCCCACCCTGCCCCTCTAACCTACGCCTCTGTCATCAGACTATTCCTTCTCCCCCATGCCCCTCTAACCTACGCCTCTGTCACACAGACTAGTCTTTCTCCCCCGCCCCTCTAACCTACGCCTCTGTCACACAGAATATTCCTTCTCCCCCTCCTCCCCCCATCTGCCCCTCTAACCTACGCCTCTTGTCACACAATTTCTCCCCCCCCTCCCCTGCCCCTCTAAGCTACGCCTCTGTCACACAGACTATTCCTTGCCCCCCACCCTGCCCCTATAACCTACGCCTCTGTCACCAGACTATTCCTTCTCCCCCCCCCCGCCCCTCTAACCTACGCCTCTGTCACCAGACTATTCCTTCTCCCCCATGCCCCTCTAACCTACGCCTCTGTCACACAGACTAGTCTTTCTCCCCCGCCCCTCTAACCTACGCCTCTGTCACACAGAATATTCCTTCTCCCCCTCCTCCCCCCATCTGCCCCTCTAACCTACGCCTCTTGTCACACAATTTCTCCCCCCCTCCCCTGCCCCTCTAAGCTACGCCTCTGTCACACAGACTATTCCTTGCCCCCCACCCTGCCCCTATAACCTACGCCTCTGTCACCAGACTATTCCTTCTCCCCCCCCCCCCGCCCCTCTAACCTACGCCTCTGTCACACAGAATATTCCTTCTCCCCCTCCTCCCCCCATCTGCCCCTCTAACCTACGCCTCTGTCACACAGACTATTCCTTCTCCCCCCTGCCCCTCTAACCTACGCCTCTGTCACACAGACTATTCCTTCTCCCCTCCCCCTCCCCGCCCCGCCCCTCTAACCTACGCCTCTGTCACACAGACTATTCCTTCTCCCCCCTGCCCCTCTAACCTACGCCTCTGTCACACAGACTATTCCTTCTCCCCCCTGCCCCTCTAACCTACGCCTCTGTCACACAGACTATTTCTTCTCCCCCCCCTGCCCCTCTAACCTACGCCTCTGTCACACAGACTATTTCTTCTCCCCCCCCTGCCCCTCTAACCTACGCCTCTGTCACCAGATTATTCCTTCTCCCCCCACCCCCACCCCCCCTGCCCCTCTAACCTACGCCTCTGTCACACAGACTATTTCTTCTCCCTCCCCCCTGCCCCTCTAACCTACGCCTCTGTCACCAGATTATTCCTTCTCTCCCCCACCCCCATCCCCCCCCTGCCCCTCTAACCTACGCCTCTGTCACACAGACTATTCCTTCTCCCTCCCCCCTGCCCCTCTAACCTACGCCTCTGTCACCAGATTATTCCTTCTCCCCCCACCCCCACCTCCATCTGCCCCTCTAACCTACGCCTCTGTCACACAATTCCTCCACCCCCTCCCCTGCCCCTCTAACCTACGCCTCTATCACACAATTCCTCCACCCCCTCCCCTGCCCCTCTAACCTACGCCTCTGTCACACAGACTATTTCTTCTCCCCCCCTGCCCCTCTAACCTACGCCTCTGTCACACAGACAATTCTTTCTTCCCCCAGCCCCTCTAACCTACGCCTCTGTCACACAGACTATTTCTTCTCCCTCCCCCCCGCCCCTCTAACCTACGCCTCTGTCACACAGACTATTCCTTCTCCCCCCTGCCCCTCTAACCTACGCCTCTGTCACACAGACTATTCCTTCTCCCCCCCCGCCCCTCTAACCTACGCCTCTTGTCACACAATTCTTCCTCCCCCCCATCCCCTGCCCCTCTAACCTACGCCTCTGTCACACAGACTATTCCTTCTCGCCGTTGCCCATGCTGACCTACCGGACCATCGGAGGAATCCTGGACTTCTACATGTTCCTGGGGCCGGGGCCTGAACACGTCAGCCAGCAATACACTGGGGTCAGTCTGTCAGATGAGAGAGAAAAAATCGCACGCACATAGGATTCACATACTATTCAATCTTGGGGTCTACAGAGAGAGAGAGAGAGAGAGAGAGAGAGAAGGAGAGAGAGAGATTCGCAGGCAAGATTCACATAATTTATTTTGGGGTCTACAGTGAGAGAGAAAGAGAGATTCGCACGGAAGATTCACAAATTATAATCTTTGGGCTTACACACACACACACACACACACACACAACACACACAACACACACACACACACAACAGAGAGAGAGAGAGAGAGAGAGAGAGAGAGAACATGAACATGAGTGTTTATTCAGACAGGGCCTTGGGCCCCATACTGAAGGGGCTAATGCAATACAAAACAAAATAGTACATTATTCTTACCAGCTAACACAGGTAACAGTTAACAGACGTAAGGTCTACAAACAAATGCCAAGAGACTGCAGTGCGTAGCCTCTTGCTTGCTTCATAAATATACAAAGCTAAATTAAAAAGACCTGTCTCATTTCTTGTTGACAACTATATATTCAGCCTAAGAGAGAGAGAGAGAGAGAGAGATTCGAACGCAAGATTCACAAGGCAATGTAAGACGTTTATTCCATGTGCCCCCCCTGGGGCATTGAAACATTATACATAAACATCGTTTACACACACACCATAGAAATAACAAGTGATGTCAATAAATGAACAGACACTGAAAACCTACACGAGCTGCCAAACAGCTAATCCATCTTTTCCTTCGAAACAAACTTTGGGCCAACGCACACACACGCACACGCACACGCACGCACATGCACACACACACACACACACACACACACACACACAGATGACCAGTCCAGTTCTGTTTCTCACAGGCTATCGGCCGGCCCTACATGCCTCCATACTGGGCCTTGGGGTTCCAGCTGTGTAAGTACGGCTACAACTCTCTGGAGAACCTCCGGACTGCTGTGGAGAGAACCAAGGCTGCCGACATACCTCACGTGAGCTGTCTTGTCTGTCTGTCTATCTGTATGCCTGTATATGTGTCTTACCTGTCTCAGTCTATCTGTCTGTGTGTCTGTCTCCGTTTGTCTGTCTGTCTATCCGTCCTACCTGTCTCTGTGTGTGCCTGTTTACCCGTCCCACCTGTCTCTGTGTGTGTCTGTTTATCCGTCCCACCTGTCTCTCTGTGTGTCTGTTTATCCATCCCACCTGTCTTTGTGTGTGTCTGTTTATCCGTCCTACCTGTCTCTGTGTGTGTCTGTTTATCCGTCCTACCTGTCTCTCTGTGTGTCTGTTTATCCGTCCCACCTGTCTCTGTGTGTGTCTGTCTATCCGTCCTACCTGTCTCTGTGTGTGTCTGTTTATCCGTCCCACCTGTCTCTGTGTGTGTCTGTCTATCCATCCTACCTGTCTCTCTGTGTGTCTGTTTATCCGTCCCACCTGTCTCTGTCTCTGTCTTTCAGCCTGTCTCTCTCTGTCTGACTCTGTGTCTGTCCGCCTGTCTGTCTCTGTATCTCTCTGTCCACCTGTCTTTGTCTGTCTACCCGTCTCTCATCTATGTCTGTCTCCCTGTCTGTCTTTCTGTCTCTGTCTCTGTCTCTGTCACAACCTCAGTGGACCAAGGTTGTGGATATTCCTCATGCGAGTCTTCTGTTGTTGTTGTTTTATTTTTTAAACTTGTGATAAATTATTTTTTGTTATTTTTTTCTCCTCGATAGCTTGATTAAAAAATTTAAAAAAATTTTAAAAAAAGAATTGCTGTGCTTACTCTACTTTCGTCGTAAAACAAAAAATCGTTTCGTTTCGATTCTGCTATCCACTTATGTAAGGGTAGGTTTGTCGGAATCCGTGTATTTGTGTTTTGTTGTTGTTGTTGTTTGTTTGTTTGTTTGTTTATTTATTTGTGTTTTTGTCTGTCCCTGAGCGTTGGGTTATGATGCTGGTCAGGTATCTGCTTGGCAGATGTGGTGTAGCGTATAAGGATTTGTCCGAACGCAGTGACGCCTTCTTGAGCTACTGATACAGATACTGATAATGTCCGTGAGTGAGTGAGGGGGGGGGGAGAGAGAGAGAGAGAGTGTGTGTGTGTGTGTGTGTGTGTGTGTGTGTGTACGTTTTTGTGTTGCAGACAGAGAGAGGAGAGAGAGAGTAAATGAACGGTGGCTTCTTTTTTTTTTAAATAGGGAAATGATTCTAACCTACATACTCTTTCTTCCTCATCCAGTCAACGAAAAAAAAAGAAAAGACAAAAAAGTATTTTAAAAAAAGGAAAAGATGGAGAAAAGAAAAAGAAAAACTGATTAAATAAGAGACATAAAAAAAAAGAAGATTGCAATGTCATTCAATCAACAACAACAACAACAACAAAATGATGACAGGATGTCCAGTATGCAGATATTGACCACTTCGACCAGCGTAGGGACTTCACCATTGATGACGTCAATTTCCACGGACTTCCGGAGTATTTCCAGGAGTTACGGGAAGGCGGCATGCGTACCATTATCATTCTGGTCAGTCAGCGGTGATCTCCCTTTCGTCTGCCTCCCCTCACTCTCTCTCTCTCTCCTTCCCTCTGTGTGTGTGTGTGTGTGTGTGTGTGTGTGTGTGTCACTTAAGTTGATGTCATTTTTAGCTTACAATTCTGAACTAAGTATTTTTCTTGTTGACATGACTGCATATTATTTGTTGTTTTGGTTATTTTGCAACCCCTTGCCTATACTTGAATAAATTATCCGTGTGCGTGTCATTTGAGTTGATTGTTATTTCCCCTATACAGTTTCTCGCTTTCTTTTCATTTATCCCCCTTGGCAATGGAGCTGTAAAATGCTATTTGCCAATTAACTCACTCAGTACGACCAGTCCTCTCTTCTCCTCTACACAGACCCCTAGGATGTCCAGTGGGTGTCCGAATGACCCAACCTTTAGCTTCAGTCGTCAGAATTGTGGTATTCTTTGTCAACATTCACCTCTTCAGTATAAGAGCCTTCCGCTTGCAATATTTTGATGATGGTAACTGGGGTGAAACGCTGTTAACGTCGTCTCTTTCGCCGTTCGTATGGAGAGAGTTAAAGCAAAAAAGTGTCAGTGTCAGTGTCTGTCTCTCTCTGTCTTTTTCTCTGTCTGTCTCTGTGTCTGACTGTCTGTTGCTATTGCCAATTCGAAATCATGTACAAGACAAATGACATGATGTTATGCCCATGCGGTGTGTGTGTGTGTGTGTGTGTGTGTGTGTGTGTGTGTGTGTGTGTGTGTGTGTGTGTGTGTGTGTGTGTGTGTGTGTGTGTGTGTGTGTGTGTGTGTGTGTGTGTGTGTGTGTGTGTGTGTGTGTGTGTGTGTGTAGGCATGCGCGCACGCGTTCCGACGTATGTTGCTGATTCTAATGTGAATGAAATGATCGGTACTTTCCACGAATTGCTTAACCCCTCTTTTGAATTTAAGCAAACATGTATGTTTCACGGTGATGACTTGTGTTTCAGACTGTCTGTATAATTGTCCCTGTACTCCCTACTTCCCGATCCCCCAACCCCCACCCCCTTGACACGGGCAAATAGCCTAGTCATTAAAATGTTCGAGTTCGAGTTGTCTGTCTGTCTTTTCTTCTCTGTCTCGCTCTCCCTCTCTTTCTGTCTCCATATCTCTGTCTCCACTTTATCTATATTTCGATTTGTTATTGTTCTCGTTTTTCTTCTATTTTGTCGTCGTTAACATCATTTTCTGCCCAGATTACATCATTACTGTCGTTCGAGTCTTAATAGTGACTAAAAGAAAAAGGCGTCTTTTGCTTTTACTACCTCTTCTCTATTTCTGTCTATCTGTCTGTCTGTCCGTCTGTCAGTTTCTCTTTACATTACCTACTTTCGTTTGTGTGTGTGTCTCTCTCTCTCTCTCTCTCTCTCTCTCTCTCTCTATATATATATATATATATATATATATATATATATATGTGTGTGTGTGTGTGTGTCTGTGTCTGTGTGTCTGTGTGTGTTTGCATGTGCATC
>NC_134895.1:16818524-16821024 GCF_041734735.1 Babylonia areolata
TCTAACTCACCCCACATTTTCTACACTCTGCTCTGCCCCACTTTGCTCCTGCTTTCACTTTACTTCACCCCACCCCTTCCTCAATTCCAATCTAACCCCCCACCCCCCCTACTCTACACCCCACTACACTCCACTCAGTTCTTCCCCACTCTGTTCTACGCCCCCATTCCATTCTAAATCATCACGCTGTGTTCTACTCCAGTTTAATATATCCCACTCTACCCCCCCCCCCCCCCCTCCATCTGCTCCTCCCCACCCCACCCCACCCCACTCCACTCCACTCTGATCTATCCCACTCTACTCGACACCACTCCACTCCATTTCAGTATATCCCACTCTACTCCACACCACACCACTTCAGTCTGTCCCGCTCTGCTCCACCCCACATCACTCCACTCCGATCTGTCCCACTCTACTCCACACCACTCCATTCCAGCCTATCCTACTCTACTCCACCCCACACCACTCCACTCCAATATATCCCACTCTACTCCCACGCCACACCATTCCATCTATCCCACTCTAGTCCACCTCATACCACTCCACTCCACCCCATACCTCTCTAATCTATCTCACTCTGCTCCACACCACTCCACTCTAATCTATCTCACTCTGCTCCACACCACTCCACTCCAATCTTCCCCACTCTACTCCACTCCACCCCACACCACTCTTATCTATTCCACTATACCCCATCCCGATCCTCTCCAATCTGTCCCACTCTGCTCCACCCCAATTTACACCACACCGCCTCAGTCTATCCCGCTCTACAACCTACACAACTCTAATCTATCCCACTCTACTTTACCCCACTCTACACTACCCCACTCTACTCCACCCTCATCTATCCCCACTCCACACTATCCCATTCTACACCACACCATCCCCCACTCCACTCCAATCTTTCATACTCTACTCCCAGCACAACTCTAATCTATCCCACTCTACTCCACCCCATTCTGCTCCACCACAACTCCAGTCTAATCTATCTTACTCTACTCCACACCGCTCCACTCCAGTCTGTCCCATTCTACACCCCACGCAACCCTAAAATCTTTCCCACTCTTCTCCATCCCACCCAGCTCTAATCTATCCCACTCTAGTCCACCCCACTCCACTCTGTTCTGTCCCACTCTACTCCACCCCACTCCACTCTAATCTATCAAACTCTGTACCCCACACAAAACTCTAATCTATCCCACTCTACTAACCACACAATTCTAATGTATCCCACTCTACTCCGCCCTGCTCCAATCTATATCGCTATACACCCCACACAACTCTACTCTACTCCACTCTTCTCCACTGCACCCCACTCTGATCTGTATGACTCTACGCCACCCCTCTCCACTCCACTCTATCCCACTCTACTCCACCCCACTCCACTCCAATCTGTCATACTCTACAGCCCACGCAACTGTACAGTATCCCCCACTCTACTCCAGTCAACCCCACTCTACTCCACACCGCTCCACACCACTCTATTCCACTCTACTCCACTTTATCCCACTCCTCTCCACCCCACTCCACTCTAATCTATCCTTCTTTACTCCACACCACTCCACTGCAATCTACCCCACTCTACTCCATAATATTCCAATCTATTCCACTCAACTCCACTTTATCCCACTCCACTCCACCCCACTCCACTCTAATATATCCCTCTCTACTCCACACCACTCCACTCGAATCTATCCCACTCCACTCCACACCACTCCGATCTGTTCCACTCTACTCCACTTTATCCCACTCCACTCCACCCCACTCCACTCTAATATATCCCTCTCTACTCCACACCACTCCACTCGAATCTATCCCACTCCACTCCACACCACCAATCTATTCCACTCAACTCCACTTTATCCCACTCCTCTCCACCCCACTCCACTCTAATCTATCCTTCTTTACTCCACACCACTCCACTGCAATCTACCCCACTCTACTCCATAATATTCCAATCTATTCCACTCAACTCCACTTTATCCCACTCCACTCCACCCCACTCCACTCTAATATATCCCTCTCTACTCCACACCACTCCACTCCAATCTACCCCACTACACCAAACACTCCACACTCCACTCTAATATATCCCTCTCTACTCCACACCACTCCACTCTAATATATCCCTCTCTACTCCACACCACTCTACTCCAGACTATCCCATTCTGCACCCCACGCATCTCTAATGATCTTTTCCACTCTACTCCAACACACCCCAATCTTCTTCATTTTTACACCCCCTCCATCCCACCCCCTACTCTGCTCTGTTCTGTTTTCTGATGACGCTTTGACACTTTAATGGCATGGGCCATGAGGTCCTTATGACACGGGTGAATGCATCAACATACTTTCAATTTATAACGAACCATTGTAATAACTGAACGAAATGGTGAAAGCAAATAATAAAACAAAACAAAGTTCCTTCTTTGAAAAAAAAAAAGAAAGAAAGAAAAATGATAGTAACCAACACATAGTAACTCCGTTCATTCAGCTATAG
>NC_134895.1:16831024-16853524 GCF_041734735.1 Babylonia areolata
TTTAAAGCTGTGTTTTGTTGTGTGGGGGGGGGGAGTGGGTGTGGGTGTGGGGGGGCGTGTGTGTGTGTGTTGTGTGTGTGTTATGTGTGTGTGTTTGTGTGTGTGTGTGTGTGTGTGTGTGTGTGTGTGAATGCAGTAATTACACACACACACACACACACACACACACACACACAGCGAAAGAGACATTTAGTTTGCATGGATTATAACTGAGAAGGAATGGAAGGTCTATGGATAGGCGTTTTCAAAAAGATGTGTTTTCAGACCAGTTTTGAAAGATTGAAACGAAGGAGAGTGGCGGAGATCGTGAGGCAAAGTGTTCCAGACAGATAGAGCTGAATAAGAAAAGGAAGAATCACCGAAGGATCGGGTTTTAACACGGGGAGCAAGTAGCCGCTGTGAATCGGAAGATGATCTGAGTTGTCGACGGGGGTGTGTAAGTTTGAATCAGTTCTCTCAGATACTGAGGAGCCAGCACCTAAATCCGTCGTTACGTGAAGTTCAAATACTCCGTGTCGTAAGCGGAGGTTGTAAAAGTGGTTGATGTCACTAATACGTAAACGAAGTGAGTACCATGTGTGTCTGTTCCTAAGTGCAGTGCAGATACACAGTGACAGTGAAGGTTATTGTGAAGATGGTTGTTGTTCTTAAAGTGAACATTTTTGGTGTCTCTCGCTACGTGAAATTCATATTCTCAGTGTGATTGAAGGTTGTTGTGAAGGTGGTTGATGTCACTAATAAGTAGACGAAGTGAGCATCATTGATGTTTGTCCCTAAGTGCAGTGAATATATTCAGTGTAAATGAAGGTTGTTGTAAAGATCGTTGATGTCCTTAATAAATGAACAAAGTAATTGTCTGTCCATAAGTGCAGTGCATATACTCAGTGCAACTGAAGGTTGTTGTGAAGATCGTTGATGTCCCTAATAAATGAACAAAGTAATTGTCTGTCCATAAGTGCAGTGCATATACTCAGTGCAACTGAAGGTTGTTGTGAAGATGGTTGATGTGTATGTCGCTACATGACGTTCAGATAGTAAGTGAAGGTTGTTTTAAAGATCGTTGATGTCCCTAATAGATAAACAAAGTAAGCATTGTTGGTGTTTGTCCCTAAGTGTAATGCAGATACTCAGTGCAAGTGAAGGTTGTTGTGAAGATGGTTGACGTCCTTAATAAGTAAACGGAGTGAGCGTCATTGGTGTTTGTCCCTAAATGCAGTGCAGATTCTCAGCGTAAGTGAAGGTTGCTGTGAAGATAGTTGATGTCCTTAAGTGAAAAGTGTTGGAAATTGTCGCTACGTGAAGTTCAGATACTCAGCGTAGTAAGTGAAGTTTGTCGTAAAGATGATTGATGCCCTTAATCAAATATACAAAGTAATCATATTGGTGCCTGTCCCTAATCTAAGTGCAGTGCAGAATCTTCTCAGTGGTGGGTGATGGCTGACGGTGTGTGCTTCCAGTCGCAGGAACCCCATGAGGCTGATGGTGGCTCTCAGTGCCGAGGACAGGGACGAGGGCTTTGCTGAAGGCTGCCTTTTCTGGGACGACGGTGTCAGCATTGGTGAGGTTTCAAAAAGAATAATAAAAAAAAAGGGGCAAAAGGTCTCATAACCTTTTTTTGTTTGTTTGTTTTCGGCCATCGTGGCTGTGATTTCATATCCACTGTGTCTTAGGGTTCGGCATAGAAAGGCTGGGGGGGGGGGGGGGGGGGGGGGGGGGCTCAATACTGTCCGTCCGCGCCGTTTTAACTCTTCCCCAACCGAAGTCACGTACCCATTTCAAAACGTAGTGGTGTGAGGAAAATCGGAAATAAAGTGGCATACCAAAGGACTCAACCCCATGCCAAAAGCGGGGCCCCGAACCCTTCATCACTGGTGAACACTGGATGAGAAGTCCAACGACTTACCCATGTGTCCACGGCGCATCCGCATTGCAGATGTGGTGTAGCGTACATGGGTTTGTCCGAACTCAGTGACGCCTCCTCGAGTAACTGAACTGAACTGAGTAACCACCTTTCAAATCACGCCACGTTCCTGATCTAATTAATTTCACAAAGGTTCAGCTGTCAGCCGCGTCGGTGGTGTAGCGGTCAGCATGACTGCCTTCCAAGCAGTCCATCCGGGTTCGACTCCCGGCCGACACAGTTAATTATTTTTATTTTTTTAAGTTTATTTTAAGCATGTCTCATTTTCTTTCATGTTTTTGTTTCAGTCTTTCGCCTTCTATTTATCTTCAACTGCGGTACATTTTAATGTACTAATCTTTTATTATGATCAATATTTATTTGCTTAGTTATTCAGTTATTCATTTATTTATGTATTTATTCTTTTTTTTTGCTGCCTCATCATCTGATCCGTTTCAGTGGCATTATTCCCACGCCGCTCATTCCGAGTCCCCCTTACACAGCCACACCCCGGGTTCGCCTGTCGCAGTCCCAGTGCCAGCAGTCCACAGGGAACCATTGATATCAGGTCGCCAGGAGGCCTACACACCAGAGGAGACCCTGCACTGCTGCTGAGTCACTTCGGTGGTGTTCGGTAGTGCCTGTTCTGACTCAACGTACTTTAGGACACTACCTACTAAGCCTCCTACTGACGACAATAATGGCCTAGTCGCGGAGCCAGACTGAGTGTAAGTCTCCTCCAGAATGGAGACCGCCACCATGTTCTTCCAACGGCAATGCCCAATGAATCCGCCGACACTGAAGACATTGACAAGACTTACCCCAAGCACGGAAGTGGAGGGTTATCGAAACTGAGGTCACCATGAAAGCAGGGCATGAAAGGTCACATGATATGGGGCTCTTTCAAATTTTTATGCTGAAGGAGAATGACACTTAACTCTGGGTAGGAGCCGGCCGCGGGCCGAAAACCTACCTCCGCTGGGATTCGAACCCGCATCCTCCCAGCCGTCAGTCCGCGACGCTAACCACTTCACCACGGCGGCTGGCTTATTTATTTCTCGATTTCTTCTTCTGCTTCTTCTTCTTCTTCTTCTTCTTCTTCTTCTCATTATCATTCATTCATCCATTTATTTATCTATTTATCATTAGTATTTTTTTCCTCATGACCTAACTAAGCGCTTTGGGTTATGCTGCTGGTCAGACATCTGCTTGGCAGGTGTGTGGTGTAGGGTATATATATATATATATATGTGTGTGTGTGTGTGTGTGTGTGTGTGTGTGGATTTGTCCGAATGCAATGACGCTTCCTTGAGCAGTTATCTGACTTAACTAAGGTAAGAGAGAGTGGGGGATGATTTCATCTTTTGGGGTTGGAGAGGAGTAGTAATAGTGTAGTAGTGAGAGGAGTAGTAATAGTAGTAGTAGTGATATGAAACCCCATATTTTCTTTGGTATAATGGTACATGCATCGATGAAAAATATTGTGTAACTTGTTCAAACGATATTGATACTACATAGGCTTTCCTAGTCACACTGTCCTCTTCTCATCACTTGACAACGGGCCTATGGTTCGAAACATCGTATCTCACTAAGCACAGAGGATTCATCCACCACCAAAAAGGTTTTTATAAACTTTAGTTTTTTGTCTTTGAAGAATCCTGCAGTCATTTTTGTCTTCTTCCCTGATATTGATACTAATAAGAGTGTTTCCCCCATCCCCCCCAAAAAACAAAAAAAAACAAACAAGACAAAAAAAACAAAGCAAAAAAAAAAAAAAAAAAAAAAACCAAAAAACAAATAACCTTACTTTTCGAGTAATATGTGTTTTCATTTATACATTACATGATTATATCGATTTGATACCGCTGTTGATGAAACGATTCTCGATTTGCTTTGTGAAGTGTTTCAGTTGATAAAACAAAGTTAAGTTCACGAAGCAGATCTGGAAAAAGGATATAGAGAAAAAAAAACAAAAAAAACAAAAGACCCCAGGTGTAAACTAGAAGAAAAGTGTTGCTTTATCAACTGAAATATTCCCCATCCACCTTTTCCTTCTTCTCCTCCTCCACCGAGCAATAAGATCCATGAAAAAGCTCTGTGGACACCCTTTTGTGTTCATACTTATATTACTCATGACTTTTGTGAATGAAGACGTTGTCAAGCAATTTGTTATTTACTTGAAATGAGGCGTTTCAGATTCGGCCTGCTCGATTTGCCATGATTTTGTTGTTGTTGTTGTTGTTGTTGAAGTCAAGGTTATGTTTATTGCATCGAAGAACTAGTGTTTTCACGCCATCCCTTCATGGAGAGGAACTTTGGTATATATTTATTTTTTTCATTTATTTATATACCTATCCACAAAAGAAACGCGATTTTGTTTTTTTCTGGCATGCTCGTAATAACAGAATACGATTTAATGATGACCAAAAACGTAAACCTGGCACTTCAGCAAGACAATGAGAGCTGTCTTTCCCCGCCAGTGGAGTGATGGCCTAGAGGTAACGCGTCCGCCTAGGAAGCGAGAGAATCTGAGTGCGCTGGATCGAATCACGGTTCAGCCGCCGATATTTTCTCCCCCTCCACTAGACCTTGAGTGGTGGTCTGGACGCTAGTTATTCGGATGAGACGATAAACCGAGGTCCCGTGTGCAGCATGCATTTAGCACACGTAAAAGAACCCACGGCAACAAAAGAGTTGTTCCTGGAAAAGATCCGTAGAAAAATCCACTTCGATAGGAAAAAACAAATAAAACTACATACAGGAAAAAATACAAATAAAAAAAAAAATGGGTGGCGCTGTAGTGTAGCGACGCGCTCTCCCTGGGGAGAGCGGCCCGAATTTCACACAGAGAAATCTGATGTGATAAAAAGAAATACAAATACAAATACAAAATCTTTACCAGAAGTCACGGGGTGGCCAAACTGCAGTTTGCACAAGACCAGCAGCAGTGGACTCATCGGCAGTGGAGAAACATTCTGTTTACAGATGAAAGTCGTCACAATCCTGACGGGCAAATTCGGTTTTATCATCGAGTGGGGTGAACAGCATGCCGAAGACTGTGTGCTTGAGAGAAACCTTTGGGGGGTGTTCCACGTGTGATGCTGATGATGCTGTGTGGGGGTGACATTGGTCTTGATCCACGTCTGGGACCAGACTTTTTCCAGAATATTAGAATAGAATAGAATAGAACAGAACATGTCTTTGTTACCAAGTGCACCGGGGTCACAAGGAATATTGGAGGGGATACGTACATAAATCGAAAATCATACACAGACACAGATACAGTAGAAATTAGGATACATACAAGTGCATATCAATATAAAAACTTGTGCATACTCACACATGCACGCACTGCACACACGCACACACACACACACACACACACACACACACACACACACACACACACACACACACACACACACACACACACACACGCATGCACGCACGTACACACACACATAAACTCTCTCTCTCTCTGTCTCTCTCACACACACACACACACACACACACACACACACACACACGATTGAACAGAAGCTGCATATTACATGCGGATCTTCAGGTAGATGGTTGTTGATTGCACAATTCTATTCATCATACTGGATTTGTTCGAGATACAGGGCATTGACTGCTCGGGGGGGAAAGCTATTGGCGAAGCGATTGGTTTTCGTCCGTCGATCAGACGGGAGCATCTCGAAAATCCCAAAAGCTGGATGTGATTCGTCCTGGCTGATTAATTTTGCTTTTTTGAGTAGCCGCTTATAATATATGTCTTATAGAAAAGGCCCTGGAAATGGAAATGGTGGGAATGCTGAGCGGTTTGTTGAACAGGTGCTTCGGCCTTATGTTTTGCCATACTTCCAGCAGCACCCTTTTCTTCTTCTTCTTCTGCGTTCGTGGGCTGCAACTCCCACGTTCACTCGTATGTACACGAGTGGGCTTTTACGTGTATGACCGTTTTTACCCCGCCATGTAGGCAGCCATACTCCGTTTTCGGGGGTGTGGGTATGTTCTTGTTTCCATAACCCACCGAACGCTGACATGGATTACAGGATCTTTAACGTGCGTATTTGATCTTCTGCTTGCATATACACACGAAGGGGGTTCAGGCACTAGCAGGTCTGCACATACGTTGACCTGGGAGATCATAAAAATCTCCACCCTTCACCCACCAGGCGCCGTCACCGTGATTCGAACCCGGGACCCTCAGATTGACAGTCCAACGCTTTAACCACTCGGCTATTGCGCCCGTCATCAGCAGCACCCAAATCAGATTCTCCAGCATGACAATGCCCCAGGCACACACACACTGCGAGGCATACACAGTATATCATTCCTGCAGCTGCATGGAATCAATCAACACAACAATGATCTGGCCTGCTCTCAGCCCTGATTCAAACCCAACTGAATATTTCTGGGATTTTCTACAACAACAGGTCAACCAGGTCCACTCAAGGCCGGCAACTGTGGCCCAGCTGCAGCCCCAGTCTTCAAGTGGTTTGGAACAACACTCCAAGAACAGCAGTAAACGATTTGGTGCGCTCGATGCCTCGCAGGGCTCAGGTCGTTTATTGATGCCAATGGCGGACACATTCGATACTGATCTGCCCTGTAGCCAACTGCCAAGAAACTTTTGTTGGTGACTGTCCCTTCTGAAAGTCTGCCTGTGCGCCCAGTTCGTGGCAGTGAATTTGAATGTTATTGTGATTTAATTATTTAAAATGGAATGTGTTTAATCAAACTAATTGAATGAAGCGAAAACGAAAATTCACATTTTTTTGTGTGTGTGAGTATATAATGAATACGATGCGTGCATTCGCGTTGTCCAGATTTGCAAATGTACAGTTTTGACTAAAGTGGGAAAATGGTAAAATTGGCATTGTTGATGTATTTGCTTTCAGATACGTATGAGAGAGGAGACTATTACTTGGCAGAATTCACAGCAAAAAATGTAAGCATTTGTTTCCGATTTGTGTGTGCGTGCACGTGTGTGTTTGTATGCGTGTACGTGTGTGTTTGTATGCGTGCACATATAATTATGCGTGTGTATGCGCATGTGAGAGAGAGAGTGAGAGAGAGAGAGAGAGAGAGAACTTTCCAATTTTTTTTTTTTTTTTAGAAAACATGCTCATAAAGGAATGACCACTTATTTTTGTATCGAAGAAAAGACTGCGGCCTCTGATAACAAGAAAAAAATATTTCTCGCTTAATTGATTGTCAAAGTATTTACTTCTTTTTCATCACAATTGAAAAGAACGATATATTTATCTAACTGAATAGAAAATTATTCCTTTCTATCTCATTACGAACAGAAAGATATGTCATTTGATTTGAACAGCAAAAATATTTCCTTCCATTTGATCAGAAAAAAAGAAAGGAAAGTTTTATTCATCTGATTCGATAGCAAAGTGCTTTCTTCTATATAGATATAGATCTTGCTTATCTATTACCCTCGATAGTAAAGATTTTGTTTTTGTCAGTATGATCGCAAAAAAAAAAATGTTCATCATTTTCACTTTTTCTTCTTCTTCTTCTTTTTGTTTCCACCTGGCAGAAAACGCTATCGATGAAGATCGTGGCCAACCACAACGTGCCGGGAATTGATGACCTGACCTTCGGCTCTGTCCTTATCCTGGGCGTCCTTGACCCCGGGGGTCACCACGTGGTCACGCTCAACGGAGCGCGACTCCCCGTGTCAGACTATTCCTACATCCCCGAAAAGGAGGTACAGAGTGTGTGTGTGTGTGTGTGTGTGTGTGTGTGTGTGTGTGTGTGTGTGTTATTTTTTTGTATTGTATTTTTTTGTTGTTGTTGTATTTCTGCTATGCGAAGGGAAGACATGTGTTCCTCGTTTTTCCTCATCTTTTTTTCTTCTTTAGCAGATGTAGTGTAGCGTATATGGATCAGTCTGCACACTTTGACGTCCCATCGAAACTGAAACTGTGTTCTTTTTTTTCTTTTTGTTGTTTCGTTTGTTTGTTTGTTTTTGTTTTGTTTTTTTTTCTTCGAAGACGGTAAACACTAAGCAGCAATGGTTTGAAGTTGTGTCCCTTTAATGGCTGACGTGGCTGGCTTTTCTTCTTCTTCTTCTGCGTTGGTAGGCTGCAACTCTCTCATGTCCAACTGTACGTAGGAATGAGCTTTTATCTGTATGACACCCCCCCCCCCTTCATCCTCCCTCCCTCCCCCTTCCCCCCCTGCCCCCCCCCTTTTTTTTTTTTTTTTACTCCGCCATGTTGGCAACCATACTCTGTTTTTTTGTTTTTGTTTTGTGTGTGTGTGTGGTGTGTGTGTGTGTGTGTGTGTGTGTGTGTGCAATGCATATAACTCTACCAGAGTTTAGAATCTGTTATTTTTTTTAAAAAGTTTGATTTTATTCTTCATTCCAGGCCTTGACAATCATGCAGTCTCTTCCTCTGAACAAGCCATTCGTCATCACCTGGAACTGAGCGGCACGGGATGTGTTTCATATATATATATATATATATATATATATATACACACAATTTTTGTTTGGGGTCCAGGGGAGGGGGGGGGTTGTTTCGTTATTTTAAGGGGTTGGGATGGATGACTCTTGACGATGCAAGAAGTATTTATGGTGATGGTGTTTGTGATGCTGATGCTGATGATAATCGGTACTTTGCTAGTGTGTGCATGTATTACAGCTAACTTTCTGGGGGTTTTTCTCAATTGATGTTGATGAAGATGAATGCTCCTGTTGTTGTTGTTTATTTGTTTTAAACTAATCTGCACGAATTGCTTTCTTTGCTGTTTGTTATCTCATGAACACATACAGTTTTATCATAATGATTGAAAAGTGAGGATAAGGGTGGGTGTGGGGTGGGAATATTGAAATAAGAATGCCGGACCACTGCCTGATTTACTGATTTTTTTTTTTTTTTTTTTTTTTTTTTTTTTTTCTTTTTTTGACATTTGTAGTAGCTGAAAGCTATTGATTACAAGATTAAAACCCTATTAATCTTTCTCTTCTTCCCTTTCAGATTTGTTGTTTGAGTGAGTCAAAAGCATCTATTGTATAGTATATATGTATGAATTCAAGCATGCATTATTCATTTATTTATTATTCCTCCCTCCTCCACACACACACACACACACACACACACACATACGCACGCACGCACACCTACCCCCTAAACCCCCCTCCTCCCCGCACACACACACACACACACACGCGCGCGCGCGCTGTGCAGTTTAATAATGATACTGATACTAAAAAAGAAGCATGGAAAGAAAAATTTCTATAATCGTACGGTATCAGAATCGGTCGTTCGGGTACATGAGAACATCTGTGTGTACGCCGAGCGGGGGAGGGAGGGAGGATGGGGTCTGATAACTTTTCATCTCCACATTGACCTTGACCCAGTTTTGATCTGGATCACCAAAAGAAGCCCCGGTTTGGTCCAAGTTGTGCTGCACGTGCACAGACTTTGGATCGTGAAAGTAACTTCCCTTTCTGCCAGCACTGATTCTCTCTGTCTCTCTCTCTCTGTCTCCCTGTCTCTGTCTCACGGTCTGTCTGTCTCTCATTTGCACAAACTCACACAAACACACACACCCGCGTGCGCGCGCACCGACACAGAATAATACTACTGAATAAGATTTTTTTTTTTTAAACCCAAAACACTGAAACAAATGAAAAACAAAATCTTCAGAAATCATCGACTTCGTACGAATTACGTAGTGAACTTCAACATGCGTGGGCTTGTTTTTTTGGGGGAGGTTTTGTGGTTTGTTTGTTTTGTTTTTTGTTTGTTTGTTTTTGTTGGTTTTTTTTTCCTTTTTTTCATGTTTATCTATTCATTGATTGTAATCTTCTGCATGCATGTACACACGGAGATAGTTGAGGCATAAGCAGGTCTGCACGTCTGTTGACCTGGAGGAGGCTGATGGGTCTCGATACTTGAGTCAGCAGTCAGTTGTTCTTGATTCCACCACCAGGTCAGGGTTCGTCAGTACTGGGGGACTTTCACACAGTCAGTCCCGGCAACACTCTGACCACTAAGTTATTTTCGCTGTGTGTCTGTTCCACTTTACAGATTCACAAATGTCCGAGGGCTGTAGTGTACACACACACACACACACACACACAACACACACACACACACACACACACACACACACACACACACACACACGCACACCTACCCCCTGCCACCTTGTGGCAATGGCCGATGTTTTTTGTTCCATTATTGTTTCTTTGGGTATATATTCAAGTTGTTCAGTGTACGGTTGAAACTATTATTTAGCAGCATGCAATTCTGTTGTAAACAAACACACGTTAGACTTGTATGCCAGTGATTTTTTTTTGTTGTTTTTTTTAAATACGAAGGGCGTGGAGGAAGAAGGAGAAAGAGGAGGAGGAGGTCAGAGCCCCTCCCACCCACCCCTCCCAACCCTTCCCCCCCACCCCCACCCCCACCCGCCCACCTCCCACCCCCTCTCCTCAAGTCTTCCACACACGGCACACGCACCTAGTAGAATACCCACCTGTCATCGTTTTCAACCTTGTGGGAGTTCACTATTAACACGGCGTTAAAGTGAGCCAGTCATTAGCTGTTATTATTATGGCGAGGCCGTGATGGAACGCCCCCTTCACCCCGCCGCCCACCCCCCCACCCCCCTCCCACTCCCCTTTCCTCAAAGCCCACCTACCCTTATCCTATCAGTTTTAATTACATGTGAGAAGGTCTACTGTGCAGGCAAATGATGTGCATGTGGAAACCAGTTTTCAGGCCAGACTCAGACAGAACTTCTATCCGTGAAGCTCTGCTGTATTGGGTTCTCTCCCTGTAAAAAAAAAATAATAACCACTTCCAGATGTGATGGCGGAGGAGGTTAAGACAGTTAGGGAGGGAAAAATGGCAGTTGTCTGCGTGAGAGTGCTGTTGGTGTTTGTGTGTTCGGTCTTCGTTCATTCATTCATTCATTCGTTCGTTCGTTCGTTCGTTCGTTTATTTATTGATTTATTTGTTTATTGATTTATCTATCTATTTATCTATTTACTTCTTTATTCTTGTTATCAAATTACACACACATACACACACACACATGCGCGCTCACTCACTCACTCTCTCTCTCACACACACACACACACACACACACACACACACACACACACACACTCACTCACTCACTTTCTCTCTCTCTCTCACAAACATACACACTCACTCACTCTCTCTCTCTCTCTCTCTCACTCACACACACACACACACATGCACGCACACTCACTCACACACTCTCTCTTTCTCACACACACATACATACACTCACTCTCTCTTGAACACATACACACACTCACTCACTATCTCTCTCTCTCACACACACACACACACACGCACGCACACACACACACACACACACACACATTCACACACTCACTCTCTCTCTCTCACACACATACACACACACTCACTCTCTCTCTTTCTCTCACACACTCACTCACTCACTTTCTCTCTCTCTTACACACACACACACACACACACACACACACACACACACACACACACACACACACACACACACACACACACACACACACACACACACACACACACACGCGTGAACACACTGAGCCATCACTCCTGCCTTCAGAAAGAAGACACGATAGCACGTGCCACAGTGATGACATGGCATGGACAACACGTGTGAAGATATGTCTCAGGTAAGGCTGACACACTGAAGTGAATAAGTAAGGCCGTCCTACAAGTGGCAGTATCTGCACCCTGTGGGACTGTGAGCGTCGATAGGCGAGAGAGTGGGGAAGGGACTGCACAACTCCTCCTGTGCCAGTCAGACAACCAGGCTAATGTCGTCGCTTCCTGGGAAACATGCTCTTGACCGCTCTCGCTGGAGGATGCTGTGCTCTAGTAGCATAAAGACGTTTGGAAACAAGAGAACGCTGGCCATTAAGGAGAAGCGTGAGCGAAGGAAGCAGGGCTCAACTTCTGGAGATGTTTTCCCTTGCAACACCTGTGGGAAGTGCTGCGCATCCAGAATCGGACTCTCCTCCCATAATTATGAGGACACACACCGACAGATAGGCCTGCCTGCCTACTCATCCGTCGGACCAGACGGAAGACTCCATCAAGTAAGTAAGGATGATTTCAAGTGGACAGTCTGGGTCAGAGAGTAAACACATCCTTGTTGTTGTTACTACACGGGAATACCTTGCTTGTATACAGCACGACAGCCATTAGAGAGGGAGGGTGGTACTAAGATGGCTCGAGTACTATAATGAGGATAATAGCAGGAAGACAGAGTGATAAGTCCTCTCATCCAGGAATGCGTGTTTAGCGTGAGTGTGTTGCCAGCACGTCATTGATGATGTTGGCAAGCTGGAACAGATGTCTTGGAGCAGTTGGGCGATTCCAGCATGCCCTGAGCGGTTCCAACTAACAGGCACTTGACCCGCTTCAAGTTCACAGTCCCTCGGCGAAGCTCCAGAAACATCGAACAGACTGTTACGCTCCTCCTAAAATCAACAACTCGAAAATGTCCTCTTTAACCCTTTCACCGCCAGTCACTTTAGAGTACAAAATTCCCTTGTGGTATATACACAGAAAAGACAGTGGCTAAGAATAGCTGGGGATTCACCCTGCGATGTTTTGAAAATATGGCCTATCCTACCACCGAACATTAAGAGCAGTAGGTTCATGGATAACAGACCAATGAATTGTCACCTTTCAGTGACATGGGTCCTCTACCACGCCTGTGCATAAATGCGAGCTTGGCGGTGAAAGGGTTAAACGCCAGAAGAGATTGCGGGAATGAAAAAAAGGTCTTCCTATATGGCTTGTCTTTTGTATGCTACGCGTAAGCGAAACGGGACCACTCAGGGTTTTTTTTTTTTGTTTGTTTGTTTTTTGTTTGGTTGGCTGGTTAGGGTTTTGTCGTTGTTTTTCTTGTTGTTGATGGTGTTTCTGCAAGAGTTCAATTTGATGCAAAGGGAAGGGGTTATTGGTCTGAAATTGCCGTTAAAAACGAGAGAGGTTGCAAGAGAGATCCGAGACTCGAGATCGACGTATCTATCTTTCAGTGACTTCAGTAGTTCCCCCAACAAGGGCATTGCTTGTGCATTGGCCGCCAGAGTCAATGGAGTTTAGTTTAACGAGCTGTTAGCTTGCGCCCTTAATTAAGGTCAAGTTGTTCTGCCAAGCTGGAGCCTTTGGTTTTGTGAAGGTTTCTTTGTTCGATGGGGGGTTGAGTCGTGGATGTCTGTCTTGCACGTGAAATCCTTCTAGGCGCTCCAACCGTGGGTGGGGGTGGGGGTATTTGTATTTATATTTTGTATTTCTTTTTATCACAACATATTTCTCTGTGTGAAATTCGGGCTGCTCTCCCCCAGGGAGAGCACGTCGCTACACTACAGCGCCACCCTTTTTTTTTTTTCCTGCGTGCATTTTTAAATTAAAAAAAAATCTTATCGAAATGGATTTTTCTACAGAATTTTGCCAGGAATAAACCCTTTTGTTGCCGTGGGTTCTTTTACGTGCGCTATGTGCATGCTGCACATGGGACCTCGGTTTAACGTCTCATCCGAATGACTAGCCACTCAAGGTCTAGTGGAGGGGGAGAAAATATCGGCGGCTGAGCCGTGATTCGAACCAGCGCGCTCAGATTCTCTCGCGTTACCTCTAGGCCAGTCAGTCTGAAGAGGGGGGGGGGGGGGGTCGGGGTGAAATCCTGGCTGTACTTCTTTTACTTCTGATGGCGTTCCAAGAGGAAAGTCCTCAGACCGGGTTGTTATCCTGCGGGCTACAGTCTTATATCACTGTCTGACCGTTATCCGCTCCTCAGTGCACAGCTGCTCCCCCACTCCTCCACACACACACACACACACACACACACACCATTCTGAACGGCACTTAACTTAAATTAAAGAGGTGACCCTCACTGCCGTCCACGCTGATTGGACAAGACAGGGAAAGACCTTGTTCTTGGGGAGTAAATACCACTACACTGCTGCCGATCTCTGAAACCAACCGTTCTGAGAGCGAGCGAGCGCTCTTGACTGACTTATACTTCAGTTTGAGGTACGTGTGACTCCAGACTGTGACTGAAGCTGGACGTGGCTAGTAGTAGTCATTCCATTACCTTCACGGCACGTCAGTGGCACTGTGTACTGCATGCCCAAATTGCCATTTTCGCTCGCCCATCATTCTTTCTTTGAAAGAAAGGTAGGCCTCTTCAGACAGGAGCTTCAAGAGAGAGAGAGAGAGAGAGAGAGAGAACAAGAACACGAACAAATGGTTTAATTGCGTATAGGCCTGTGACCCGTTACAAACATACCTAAGAGAGAGAGAGAGAGAGAGAGAGAGAGAGAGAGAGAGAATCAGTATCAGTAGCTCAAGGAGGCGTCACTGCGTTTGGTCAAATCCATATACGCTACACCACATCTGCCAAGCAGATGCCTGACATGTAGCGTAACCCAACGCGCTTAGTCAGGCCTTGAGAAAAGATAAAAAAAATAAAAGAATAAATAAATAAATAAAATAAAATAAATATAAAATAAATTAATAAATAAATAAAATAAATCAATAAATGAAATAGAAAAATACATAAAAATACTACTAATGATAATAATATTTATAAGGCGCAAAATCTTGATGAAGTCAACTCTATGCGCAAGAGAGAGAGAGAGACTAACGCCTCTGGGCAGCCCAGCAAGGTTGACATCAAACCGGAAAGGACTGTCGTTTCGAACACGATGACTTCATTTACGTTCATCACTGGGCTTGATCGACGATGCAGTTACCTGGTTCTTTGGATTACTGATAATGCGTGCTCGGTGGCACGCACGCACATGCACGCATACACAAACACACACACGCACACACACACACACACACACATGCAACACACACATACACAACCAACACGCACACACACACACACACACACACACACACACACACACACCACAGCCCCCCACAACCCTCTCCCCCACCCACCCACACACGCTCACACCCAACACACACACACATACACACACACACATACACACACCCACACCCAACACACACACACAAACACACACACACACACACACACACACACACACAACACACACACACACACACACACACACATACCCACCCACCCACCCCACCAACCCACCTACATTAAGTGAACTGTCGATTGTTCAAACGTTGTGCCGAACAATATAGAGTAGGGAAAGAGAGAGGATCAACAAATAAGCATCGAGTTCCCAGTTGTTCCCTTCACCGGCACTAAAGCCAAACGATAATTCACCAGACATCAGCAAAGACATTAAAGCCTCCCCCCCCAGCAAAGTTCATCACGAAAACACATGGTCTGGTTCGTTACGTCAGTTTTGAAGCAAAGTGATTCCTTGTGAGCATGCAGCCTCAATGTAATTTAGTGGAGGGGGAAACAGTCCATGATTCCTTGTTTAGCATGCAGGTTCAGTGTAGTTAGTGGGGGAAAACAGTCCATGATTCCTTGTGAGCATGCTGGTTCAGTGTAGTTAGTGGAGGGGAAAACAGTCCATGATTCCTTGTGAGCATGCTGGCTAAGTGTAGTTAGTGGGGGAAAACAGTCCATGATTCCTTGTTAGCATGCAGGTTCAGTGTAGTTAGTGGGGGAAAACAGTCCGTGATTCCTTGTGAGCATGCAGGCTCAGTGTAGTTAGTGGAGGGGAAAAACAGTCCAGTGATTCCTTGTGAGCATGCAGGTTCAGTGTAGTTAGTGGAGGGGAAAACAGTCCATGATTCCTTGTGAGCATGCAGGTTCAGTGTAGTTAGTGGAGGGGAAAACAGTCCATGATTCCTTGTGAGCATGCAGGTTCAGTGTAGTTAGTGGAGGGGAAAACAGTCCAGTGATTCCTTGTGAGCTTGCAGGTTCAGTGTAGTTAGTGGAGGGGAAAACAGTCCATGATTCCTTGTGAGCATGCAGGGTCAGTGTAGTTAGTGGGGGAAAACAGTCCGTGATTCCTTGTGAGCATGCAGGTTCAGTGTAGTTAGTGGGGGGGGGGGGCGGAAACAGTCCATGATTCCTTGTGAGCATGCTGGCTCAGTGTAGTTAGTGAGGGGAAAACAGTCCATGATTCCTTGTGAGCATGCAGGTTCAGTGTAGTTAGTGGGGGAAAACAGTCCGTGATTCCTTGTGAGCATGCAGGTTCAGTGTAGTTAGTGGGGGAAAACAGTCCGTGATTCCTTGTGAGCATGCAGGTTCAGTGTAGTTAGTGGAGGGGAAAACAGTCCGTGATTCCTTGTGAGCATGCAGGTTCAGTGTAGTTAGTGGGGGAAAACAGTCCATGATTCCTTGTGAGCATACAGGTTCAGTGTAGTTAGTGGGGGAAAACAGTCCATGATTCCTTGTGAGCATGCAGGTTCAGTGTAGTTAGTGGAGGGGAAAACAGTCCATGATTCCTTGTGAGCATGCAGGCTCAGTGTAGTTAGTGGAGGGGAAAACAGTCCATGATTCCTTGTGAGCATGCAGGTTCAGTGTAGTTAGTGGAGGGGAAAACAGTCCATGATTCCTTGTGAGCATGCAGGTTCAGTGTAGTTAGTGGAGTGGAAAACAGTCCGTGATTCCTTGTGAGCTTGCAGGTTCAGTGTAGTTAGTGGAGGGGAAAACAGTCCATGATTCCTTGTGAGCATGCAGGTTTAGGGTAGATAGTTGGGGAAAACAGTCTATGATTCCTTGTGAGCATGCAGGTTTAGTGTACTTAGTGGGGGGAAACAGTCTGTGATTCCTTGTGAGCATGCAGGTTCAGTGTAGTTAGTGGGGGAAAACAGTCCATGATTCCTTGTGAGCATGCAGGTTCAGTGTAGTTAGTGGGGGAAAACAGTCCGTGATTCCTTGTGAGCATGCAGGTTCAGTGTAGTTAGTGGGGGGGGGGGGGGGGAAACAGTCCATGATTCCTTGTTTAGCATGCAGGTTCAGTGTAGTTAGTGGGGGAAAACAGTCCGTGATTCCTTGTGAGCATGCAGGTTCAGTGTAGTTAGTGTGGGAAAACAGTCCATGATTCCTTGTGAGCATGCACGTTCAGTGTAGTTAGTGGGGGAAAACAGTCTGTGATTCCTTGTGAGCTTGCAGGTTTAGGGTAGATAGTGGGGGAAAACAGTCTATGATTCCTTGTGAGCATGCAGGTTTAGTGTAGTTAGTGTGGGAAAACAGTCTGTGATTCCTTGTGAGCATGCAGGTTCAGTGTAGTTAGTGGGGGAAAACAGTCCGTGATTCCTTGTGAGCATGCAGGTTCAGTGTAGTTAGTGTGGGGGGGGGGGGTAACAGTCCATGATTGCTTGTTTAGCATGCAGGTTCAGTGTAGTTAGTGGGGGAAAACATTCCGTGATTCCTTGTGAGCATGCAGGTTCAGTGTAGTTAGTGGGGGAAAACAGTCCATGATTCCTTGTGAGCATGCAGGTTCAGTGTAGGTAGTGGAGGGGAAAACAGTCCATGATTCCTTGTGAGCATGCACTTTCAGTGTAGTTAGTGGAGGGGAAAACAGTCCGTGATTCCTTGTGAGCTTGCAGGTTCAGTGTAGTTAGTGGAGGGGAAAACAGTCCATGATTCCTTGTGAGCATGCAGGCTCAGTGTAGTTAGTGGAGGGGAAAACAGTCCATGATTCCTTGTGAGCATGCAGGTTCAGTGTAGTTAGTGGGGGAAAACAGTCCATGATTCCTTGTGAGCATGCAGGTTCAGTGTAGTTAGTGAGAGAAAACAGTCCGTGATTCCTTGTGAGCTTGCAGGTTTAGGGTTGATAGTGGGGGAAAACAGTCTATGACTCCTTGTGAGCATGCAGGTTTAGTGTAGTTAGTGGGGGAAAACAGTCTGTGATTCCTTGTGAGCATGCAGGTTCAGTGTAGTTAGTGGGGGGAACAGTCCATGATTCCTTGTGAGCATGCAGGTTCAGTGTAGTTAGTGGGGGAAAAACAGTCCGTGATTCCTTGTGAGCATGCAGGTTCAGTGTAGTTAGTGGGGGGGGGGAGGGGAAACAGTCCATGATTCCTTGTTTAGCATGCAGGTTCAGTGTAGTTAGTGGGGGAAAACAGTCCGTGATTCCTTGTTTAGCATGCAGGTTCAGTGTAGTTAGTGGGGGAAAACAGTCCGTGATTCCTTGTGAGCATGCAGGTTCAGTGTAGTTAGTGGAGGGGAAAACAGTCCGTGATTCCTTGTGAGCTTGCAGGTTCAGTGTAGTTAGTGGAGGGGAAAATAGTCCGTGATTCCTTGTGAGCATGCAGGTTCAGTGTAGTTAGTGGGGGAAAACAGTCCGTGATTCCTTGTGAGCATGCAGGTTCAGTGTAGTTAGTGGAGGGGAAAACAGTCCGTGATTCCTTGTGAGCATGCAGGTTCAGTGTAGTTAGTGGAGGGGAAAACAGTCCGTGATTCCTTGTGAGCATGCTGGCTAAGTGTAGTTAGTGGGGGAAAACAGTCCATGATTCCTTGTGAGCATGCAGGTTCAGTGTAGTTAGTGGGGGAAAACAGTCCATGATTCCTTGTTTAGCATGCAGGTTCAGTGTAGTTAGTGGGGGAAAACAGTCCATGATTCCTTGTGAGCATGCAGGTTCAGTGTAGTTAGTGGGGGAAAACAGTCCGTGATTCCTTGTGAGCATGCAGCCTCAATGTAGTTAGTGGAGGGGAAAACAGTCCATGATTCCTTGTGAGCATGCAGGTTCAGTGTAGTTAGTGGGGAAAAACAGTCCATGATTCCTTGTGAGCATGCAGGTTCAGTGTAGTTAGTGGAGGGGAAAACAGTCCATGATTCCTTGTGAGCATGCAGGTTCAGTGTAGTTAGTGGGGGAAAACAGTCCATGATTCCTTGTGAGCATGCAGGTTCAGTGTAGTTAGTGGGGGAAAACAGTCCGTTATTCCTTGTGAGTATGCAGGCTCAGTGTAGTTAGTGGGGGGAAACAGTCCATGATTCCTTGTGAGCATGCTGGCTCAGTGTAGTTAGTGGGGGGAAACAGTCCATGATTCCTTGTGAGCATGCAGGCTCAGTGTAGTTAGTGGGGGGAAACAGTCCATGATTCCTTGTGAGCATGCTGGCTCAGTGTAGTTAGTGGAGGGAAGATCCAGCTAGGTATTGAGGTAGCTGCGCAGACTGATCATGCGCACAAGGGATCTTGCTGTCAAAGTCAATGTGTAAATCAGCTCTCCTTTAGGAGTAAACGAATAAATTCTTATAAAATGATTAAGACTAATTATATCGTGTGGGGTGTTTATGAACGCCCTGTGTGTTGTTGACTATGACCAGTTTGTGTATGTATGTATGTATGAAAGTATGTATGTATGATAGTCAGTTGTGTTCAACTATGACCACCTGAACAGCAGAGAAGGCATCTGCTGTCCTGACTATCTGGGCTAGAATTTGATTATGGTGGAGAGTGTCTTGCCCAAATTACATCCACACTGTCTCGGCCAAGAGGGTTTTAGGACAGTCAGCGTTGGGATGGTTCCCAAAGGCCAGCTGGCCCCCAAGACTGCAGTACTAAAGAGCTAGTGCAAGTCCTGCCTCCTAATTTCAGGGTCATAGTCCTTGACAAAGACTAAGCTGTAAATGACTTCACACTGCAGTGGAGAAATCATTGGTCACACAGCTCAACTGTATGCTTATGTCAATCTGTGATAGAAGTCGAGTGTTGGGCCACCAGTTCGTTGGTCTTTGAACTGTGTGTGTGTGTGTGTGTGTGTGTGTGTGTGTGCGTGGTCAACGTAATGTAATCTCTCTCTCTGTGTAGTACATAAAATTGGCCATTTTGTATTCTAATTATACAGCCCTTCACTGGCAGCTCTGGAATTCTGGGATTAAAATGAAAGTTTCCTGTACTGAAAAATAGACCAGAATGGAAACGTACCCACTTGGGTCCGTTATCAAGAGACCATCGTTCCTGCGGGTAAATGTGTACCCGCGGGTAATATGACTGAGGCAAGGCAAACTCGCCCGAGGGTATGCAATATCCGGTATGCAGGAATACAAGAGCCTACCCGCAGGTCTACAGACCCGAAGGTAATTCACCCTTACTATCTGTTTAGGGTGAATGCCCACAAAGCAGAGGTAAATATGGCGAATCCTTTTGTTACGTTGGCTTTGTTGAGGGAAAACAGGCGTTTTGCGGAGAGACCGTGTCTTGAATACAGCCCCTGATAGATCTTATCCTTGTTCGCTTGGCAGTCAAAAATGACGTATTGAAACTGGTAGACGTCATTAATTCCACATGAATTATGTATGTAGCTGTGAAGCGAGTGTACCTGGAGGCGAAAAATGATGGATTACCCGAAATTTGCAGGGCGTCGCAATTAGTTCATTCCAGAGAAATATTTGCATCCAAGCTCCATTTTATTTTTGTAATTAGCCAAAAGGTGGGGATGACAATGTGTTTGAAATTTATGGGTGGGGGGGAGGGGGGTTGGATTTATCAGAGTGCAAAAGTGCCCTACAGATTCGACAAGTTGCGGACTCTCAGCAATGCTTTGCCACTGAAGCTTTTTGAACTCTTTTAACTCTTTTTTTATCATCACAATATGTGAAGGAAGAAAATTGTGTTGTGGTAAGAAGTAAAAGAGCATGCGCAGAAGGGAATCCCCGGGACTTGATTATAGACGGGTTAGCTGCCTGAGTGCACTGGTAGTGTGTCTTGACTACGAAGATAACTTGACCTTTAAGGTAAACTGTACTCAGCGGGTCCCTCTGATGTCAAGGGTAACTTGCCTTCAGGCAAAATTATTTTGGTCTTGAATACGGCCCCTGCTAGCCAGAAGAAGCAACGTTTTGCAGTCGTAAGCAGCAGTACATCATCAGCAACAAAGAAGAGTCCACTTTCATTGAGATCTTATCAGGCCTTCTTCCAAGCTAAGTTTTCTGATGGGGTATACACTGCTCCTGTCACTGAGGTCTTATCAGACCATCTTCCAAGCTAAGTTGTCTGATGGGGTATACACTGCTCCTGTCACTGAGGTCTTATCAGACCATCTTCCAAGCTAGGTTGTCTGGTGGGCTTATACTGCTGCTGTCAATGAGGTCTTTTCAGGCCATCTTCCAGTCTAAGTTGTCTGGTGGGCTATACACTGCCTGTGTCAATGAGGTCTTATCAGACCATCTTCCAAGCTATGTTGTCTGGTGGTGGGCTATACACTGCTGTTGTCACTGAGGTCTTATCAGACAACCTTCCAAGTTACGTTGTCTGGTGGTGGGGTATACACTGCTGTTGTCACTGAGGTCTTATCAGACCATCTTCCAAGCTAAGTTGTCAGTTGGGGTACACACTGCTGCTGTCACTGAGGTCTTATCAGACAGCCTTCCAAGCTAAGTTGTCAGTTGGGGTACACACTGCTGCTGTCAATGAGGTCTTATCAGACCATCTTCCAAGCTATGTTGTCAGTTGGGGTATATACATCGCTGCTGTCACTGAGGTCTTATCAGGCCATCTTCCAATCTAAGTTGTCTGGTGGGCTATACACTGCCTGTGTCACTGAGGTCTTATCAGGCCATCTTCCAAGCTAAGTTGTCTGGTGGTGGGGTATACACTGCTGCTGTCACTGAGGTCTTATCAGACCATCTTCCAAGCTAAGTTGTCTGGTGGTGGGGTATACACTGCTGCTATCACTGAGGTCTTATCAGACCATCTTCCAAGCTAAGTTGTCTGGTGGTGGGGTATACACTGCTGCTATCACTGAGGTCTTATCAGACAACCTTCCAAGCTAAGTTGTCTGGTGGTGGGGTATACGCTGCTGCTGTCATTGAGGTCTAATCAGACCATCTTCCAAGCTAAGTTGTCAGTTGGGGTATACTCTGCTGTTGTCACTGAGGTTTTATCAGACCATCTTCCAAGCTAAGTTGTCCGGTGGTGGGGTATACATCGCTGCTGTCACTGAGGTCTTATCAGGCCATCTTCCAATCTAAGTTGTCTGGTGGTGGGCTATACACTGCCTGTGTCAATGAGGTCTTATCAGGCCATCTTCCAAGCTAAGTTTTCTGGTGGTGGAGCATACACTGCCTGTGTCAATGAGGTCTTATCAGACAACCTTCCAAGCTAAGTTGTCTGCTGGTCGGCTAGGTATCCGTCCTCCTGTGTGATTCTTAATATGCACATGAAAATGGCTGACTGAGAGGAGTGAGATGTGAAATTTCTGTCTTTATCTAAACGGGTATGAACGGATGTCTTTACGTATACACTGACGATGTGATGACCTGGAGACGTAGACTAGAAATGAGTGTGTAGAGGAGGGGGGGGGGGGGGGTAGAGGAGGTGCAGGGTAATGTCTGTGGTGTGGTGTGGTGTGGTGTGCGTGTGTGTTGGAGCTCATGTACGTTTATATGTATTTGACTGTGCTTTCAGATCTGTGAAACTGCATGTTTGGTGCATATCTGTTATGCATGTGTGGGTGTATGTGTGAATGTGTGTCTTCATGTTTTACATTTATTTGCTTATTTATCATCATTGTTGTCTTTTTTTCTTCTTTTTTTATTATCATTATTATTACTACTACCTTTTAATATATTATAATTATTATTTATTTATTTATTCATTTATTTATGTAAGCTTATCTATTATTTATTCCCCCTTTTTTTCTTTTCTTTTTTTTTTTCTTTTTTCTCAAGGCCTGACTAAGCG
>NC_134895.1:16863524-16871024 GCF_041734735.1 Babylonia areolata
GGCTTCAGCTTTTCTGGCTAATAAGCTATCAATCTATTTATAGATCAATGGACAGTCACTCAGTTGAGCCTCGATACATCATCCTTTACATCCGCACTTGCGCGAGCACAAGCACGCACGCAACGAACCTGCCTTCGTCATCAGAATTTCTTCTTTCTTTTCTTTTTCACGGTTGATAACGCACGCACGCACGCACGCACGCACACGCACGCACGCACGCGTAAAAACATGAAATGTGCACGGATACATCATGTGCATAATATTATGCACAAGATCCGGGGGGGGGGGGGGCAGGGGGGGGATTCAGAGTGTGTGTGTGTGTGTGTGTGTGTCACAGGATATATATGTGGTGTGTGTGTGTGTAGTAGTAGTAGTAGTAGTACGTAAAGACGTATCCGAAAATCCGAAGTTCGTGTCAGGCCATCAATATGGTGGAAGAAGTTTCATGTTGAAGAGATGTCACTGGTAAAGTCTTCTATATTTCCGCTCTCGCTAGATCTTTACGTTTGTTCCTGTTGTTATTGGTAATTCTCTCTCTCTCTCTCTGTCTCTCTCACCACCCATCCCTTCTCCCTCTCTCTCTCACTCACTCTCTCTCTCTCTCTCTCTCTCTCTGTCTACCTTCCTCCCTTCCGGATCCTCCCCCCCCCCCTCCCACTCCATTTCCCGCGAAGATGCTCCTTAATTGTTCCGCAACATCCTTGCAACCACACAACAGGGAACATCTTCCAAGGAAGGTAACCCCAAACCACAGGTTGCAAACAACTCTTTATCTGCCCTTGCCAAGATGTACAGGAAGGAAGGAAGGAAGGAAGGAAGAAAAAAAAGCAAAATACCAAAATAACAAACTAAAACGAAACAGAAATGCGAAGAGTTTGGCTGAGGGGGTGGAATACTGGTTTGGCCATATTGTTGTTGTTCTTTTCTTCTCTCTCTCTCTAATCTTTTGGGGTTTGTTTGTTTGTTTAGTGTTTTTACTTATTTTTGGCTGTATTTCGAAAAAAAGGTATCTTTACCTTTTTCGTTTGTGTGAGTATGTATCCGAAGAAAATAGGTATATGATTTTTTTTTTTTTTTCATGTGGCAGACAGTTTTCGGTTATTTGGTTTTTACATGATTGTCATCAATCATAGTACTACTACCACAACTGCTACTGTTGCTTCTCGGGATTCTTCTATTTGACGTTATGACAATGATTATAATGACTATGGTCATGTCAAGAACTTCTGCTGGGTAATCATGTAACCCTACTCAGTACCACCCGCCCCTTATGGGGAGGGGAGGGGGGGGATGAGGGGGGAGTGGTGCGGGGGTGGGGGGGGGATGAGGGGGGAGTGGTGCGGGGGCGGGGGGGGGATGAGGGGGGAGTGGTGCGGGGGTGGGGGGGGATGAGGGGGGAGTGGTGCGGGGATGAGGGGTGCGGGGGCGGGGGGGGGATGAGGGGGGAGTGGTGCGGGGGCGGGGGGGGGATGAGGGGGGAGTGGTGCGGGGGCGGGGGGGGGATGAGGGGGGAGTGGTGCGGGGGCGGGGGGGATGAGGGGGGAGTGGTGCGGGGGGGGGGGGGTCAACGCGAACAAAAAGTACTCTAAGGATGATGACGATGATGATGACGATACGGCTACTTATGCAGCGCCTATTCTCGCTTGGAGACCAAGCTCTAAGCATGATGACGATGACGATGATGATAATATGACTACTTATGCAGCGCCTATTCTCGGTCGGAGACCAAGCTCTAAGCATGATGATGACGGTGATAATGATGATGATACGGCTACTTATACAGTGCCTGTTCTCGGTCGGAGACCAAGCTCTAAGCATGATGATGATGATGATGATGATATGGATACTTATACAGCTTCTATCCACAGTCAGAGACAAAATTCAAAGCGCTTTACGAACTCGGCGAGTCATTTTGCACAACAGGCTGCCTACCTGGGTAGAGCCGACTGACGGCTACCATTGGGCGCTTATCATTCGTTTTCTAAGTCATTCATTCATTCAGATTTCAGGCACGCACACATACACACTCACACACGTAACAGTTTACGTGTATGACAGTTTCATTTATTTACCCCCGCCATGTAGGCAGCCATACTCCGATTTCGGGGGCATTCATGCTGGATATGTTCTTGTTTCCATAACCTGCCGAACGCTGACATGGATTTATAGGATCTTTAACGTGTGTATTTTGATCTTCTGCGTGCGTATACATACGAAGTGTGGTTCAGGCACTATCAAGTCTGCAAGTAATAATAATAGGCGCCTGGAGGTTACGGAGATTCGAACCCGGGACCCTCAGATTAAAAGTCCCAACGCATTTAACCACTCAGCTACAATTGCGCCCGCCAAGAGAGGGGAAGAGACCGCAGAAAATTCCTGGACCAGTTGGCACAGTGCAGGCTGTGTGGCCAGCTATTTCATGGTTCATTTCAAGTTCCGAGAAGCCACAGAGTTCCCGGCAGTGAACTGTGTGTGTGTGTGTGTGTGGTTGGTATCGAAACAGGTAAGGAAAAAGTGATACTCTATACACCGCACGCTAGGAGCGGGCTGTTGGCGAGTTTCCGCGATCAAAAAAAAAAGTTTCGCGGTTAAAAGAAAAAAAAGAAGAAAAAACAAACAAACAGACAACACCACCAACAACAAAAACCTGTTCCTGCCAGCTTTGTGCTTTTTAGTTTTTACATCGTTAAATTCTGTTCCGGGTCTGTATTTCAGTCGGATGTTTTTACACGTAGAAATAGATACGGTATTTATGGAGGGAGGGATGGAAGGGAGGGAGGGGTGGGGCGGGGGGGGGGGGGGTGGAGGTGGAGGTGGGGTGATGTTGATGGTTTCTTAACACGACTTTCTGAACATGATGTACACACACACACACACACACACACACACACACACACACACACACACACACACAAAACAAAAAAAACAACCTCACACACACACTACTACACACACTCACACACACATGCACGCACACTAGTAGTCGAGAGAGAGAGATATCGAGAGAGAGAGAGAGAGAGAGAGAGACAGAGACAGAGAGAGAGCCGGACAAAAGTAAACTGGATGACCTTTTTTCTTATCACCCTGTAATCAGAATTATCAGCATTTTCAGCCGTCGTATTTTTAGACTGCTTTACACAGTGGAATTCAATCAACATTCACCCACAGAGAGAGAGAGAGAGACGGAGAGAGAGAAAGAGAGAGAGTGGCGGGAGGCCGGGGGGGGGGGGGGGGGTTACGCAATTCATAACACATGTTCAAAATAAAGTTTCGAGATTAGATGAAGTGGGTTGGGGGAGAGGAGACGGGGGGGGGGGGAGGAAGGGGGAGCGGGGGGAAGGCTGTGGAGGGGGTTAAAAGGATATGAAAATAATGAAGGTATGTTTTGCTTAACACGTTCCAAAATTGAGACGTCAAAAGGCAGGGAAATAAACACCCATACATTGAGTCAGTGGAAGAGGATGGGGGAGAAAAAAAAAGAAAAAGAAAAAAGAGAAAAGAAAAAGTATTTGTATTTTTATTTCTTTTTATCACAACAGATTTCTCTGTGTGAAATTCGGGCTGCTCTCCCCAGGGAGAGCGTGTCGCTACACTACAGCGCCACCCCTTTTTTTTTCTTTTTTTTCTTTTTCTTTTTTTCCTGTGTGCAGTTTTATTTGTTTTTTCCTATCGAAGCGGGTTTTTCTACAGAATTTTGCCAGGAACAACCCTTTTGTTGCCGTGGGCTCTTTTACGTGCGCTAAATGCATGCTGCACACGGGACTTCGGTTTCTGTACAGTTTTTCCTCTAAAATCACAATAAATTGTGGATAGAAGTTAAACAAACAAACAAACAAAAAAGAACGAACATACATTGACCTGGGAAATCAGAATAATCCCGCCCCCTCCAACACCCCACCATTAACCCAAACCACCAGGTGCGCCGAGCCGGGAATTGAACTCCACGAAAAACTCAGGCGCGGAAGAACTGATCCACAGCGCTCAGCTCTTAACCACTCGCCCACCGCCACCCGTCCATCTCTATCCTCTCTCGACTGCCGTGCCCAATGGTTCATTCCAATGTTCTTGACGGAGTGGAGAAATTGGATTACTTCTCCAGAGGCGAAGAGAAGCCGTTGTTTGCTTGCCTGTGTCGATTCGAGACAATAATGAGAATGGAACAGCTGTCCTGAAAGGATTCGTTCGTCCGGTGTTATTGGTTATAAAAAAAAAAAAAAAAAAACGACCCCCCGCCATTTTTAAGTGTTGCTGTTCTGCTTGGCTGGGTTTCTGAATACTTTGGGTTGGTTGTTGTTGTTGTTTGCAGTTTATGTTATTATTTGAGGTTGGATTTCTCTCTCTCTCTCTCTCTCTCTCTCTCTCTCTCTCTCAAGGCCTGACTAAGCACATTGGGTTACGCTGCTGGTCAGGCTTCTGCTTGGCAGATGTGGCATAAGCGTATAATCATGGATTTGTCCGAACGCAGTGATGCCTCCTTGAGAAAATGAAACCTGAACTGAGGTTGAAATGCTTTTGTTTTGTATTTGTTTTTTGTTTTGTTTTTTTCTTGTTTTTTTGTTGTTGTTTTTTTGTCACGACAGATTTATTTCTCTCTGTGTGTGAAATTCGGGCTGCTCTCCCGTAAAACCATCTGGTCCTGCCACTTTCGCTACACTGAAAGCGCCACTCTTTTTTTTTCTTTTTTTTTTTGTATTATTTCCTGCGTGCAGTTTTATTTGTTTTTCCTATCCAAGTGGATTTTTCTACAGAATTTTGCCAGGTTTTTTTTTTTACGTGCGCTAAATGCATACTGCACATGGATTCTCGGTTTATCGTCTCATCCAAATGACTAGCGTCCAGACCACCACTCAAGGTATAGTGGAGAGAGAGAAAATATTGGCGGCTGAGCAGTCATGATTCCAATCAACGCGCTCAAATTCTCTCGCTTCCTAGGCGAACGCGTTACCTCTAGGACATCACTTCACATCACTTACATGATTTATATATAATTTATTATGTGTTTGTATAGATATACATCACATTTCCATGGTTTGTGGGACCAAAGTCGGGGAAGAAAAAAGATTGTGGCACGTTAGTTGAGTGACATAAAAAAAAAAAAAACGAGTAAACTAACTTACAAAATATGAGTCGAAATCCACACACAAAAAAGTCTAGTCTTTGTCTGCCATCTTCTGAAATTCTAGAATGCAGAATTAACCAGCTTCACCAGACACCGGTGAGACCAGCTGGCCCACTCAGTCACTAGCAAAAAAAAAAAAAAAAAAAAAAAAAAAGGTCTCCTCCTTGCTCGCACACAGACGGTCGGGGTGCACACACACACACACTCTCTCTCTCTCTCTCTCTCTCTCTCTCTGTTATCGATTGCACGTGCTGTCACTGTGCCGTTCGCGTGCCGATGAGTGGAGAGAGGAGACAGACTGAGTCACACGTGCAGCCTTGACGGGCGGGCGGGCGGGGAGAGGGGGAGAGGGTGTGTGTGTGGGGGGTGGGGGGGGGGCGACCTTGAAATTAGGCGGGTGGTGGCGCACTTGGGCACACAACTTTCTCCACAATGGCTTTTTTTCTTCTTCCTTTTTTCTTCACAGGGCGAATAGTAAAAAAATTGTTGGATTTAAAAACAAACAAACAAACAAACAAAAAACAAACAAACAAATATGTGGATAGTGATATTGATATGGCTTTAGAAACATTTAATAAAGGTCTTGCTTTTGCAAGCCAATGTATGAAGAAAATAATTATACAAGGTACAGCAAAAACTAGCCCGTGGTTTGACAGTGAATGTAAAGAAAAGAGGTCAGACTTGAGACATTCCCTGAGCAAATTTAACACTTGTAATGACAAAAAAGAAGCAGAAACACTCAGATGCATATATATAGACAAACATAGAGAATACAAAAGGTATATTAAAATGATGAAACTGGAAGATAAAAAAAAATTTAAAAACAAAACAAAAACAAAAAAAAACGCGTTCTGGGAACACTGGAGAAAAACAGAAATGATCCTAAGAAATTTGGTGGAACTATTAAATCACGGGTTTCAGGCAAAAAGTTGGATAGTTCCATTTCTAAAAAAGAGTGGTTTGAACACTTTCAGAATGTTTTTAACGTTGAATGTAGATACGACAACGCAACTAATGATAATGTAGATGACGCTTTTGAAAACTTTTGTGTGCTCAATAATGATATAGATAGCTCGGATCTTGACCTTGAAATAACAGACAGAAGTCAGAGATGCAATTAAAACTTTAAGAAATGGAAAGGTGGCAGGACCAGATGGTTTTACGGGAGAATTTTACAAATATTCATCACCTTTAGTTGTGTCATTCTTAACAAAACTTTTTAATGAACTTTACAACTCTGGAAAATTACCACTAAGCTGGTCCTAATCAATAATACAACCACTACATAAGAAAGGTAATGTAAATTTACCAGACAGTTATAGAGGTATCTCACTATCAAATACAAGCAGTAAATTATACACGTTTGTACTAAATAATCGTCTGACAAAATGGGTGGAAGAAAACAATTTATTATATGAGTCACAAGCAGGATTCAGGAAGAGTGTTAGTACAGTCGACCATATCTTTACACTTTCTTCTGGACAAAAATTGTATGTTGAGTTCATTGATTTCAAAAAAGCATTCGACACGGTTGACAGAAACTATCTATGGTTAGTACTTCGCCAAAATGGTATTCATGGAAAGATGTATAAAGCTGTTCAGAGTATGTACCAAACAGTTAAAGCTAGAGTTCGAGCAAACAATGATATTACGGGTGCATTTACATGCCCTCGTGGATTAAAACAAGGGGATAATTGCAGTCCAGTTTTATTTTCTTTACTTATCAACGAGCTGGCAAATGATGTTACACAATCGGGCAAACATGGAATAACCCTGTCACCTGACCTCGTACAAATCCTCCTCATGTTATTCGCAGATGATGTTGCCCTAATCTCTAGTACGGTTACAGGTCTTCAGCGCCAGCTGAACATCTTGAGGAACACTGCTGACAGACTCAAACTCACAGTCAACTACGATAAATCTGAAATAGTGATATTTCGAAATGGAGGGCATACAGCTGCCAGAGAAAAGTGGTTCTACAGAGGTGTGCAATTAGAAATTGTGAACGAATATAAATACCTCGGGGTAATAGCCTCCCTTGCCTGCCCTTCCTTGTCTTTAGTTTCTGCAGTATTAGAGTTATGCATGCGTGTGAATGACTGGTGCGAAAGCGCTTTGATTTGTCTCTGCACAAGATCCAGCGCTATATAAATACCATTATTATTATTATTATTATTATTATTATTAATTTTTTCAACAGGATTAACTTTCTCATGCTGTCTGGAAGATATGGCTTTGAAAGCTAAAAGGGGTGTTTCTGGTATTCTAAAATTTCTATGGTCGCTTGGAGAGAATAGTCCTAAACTATTCTTCAAAATGTTCGATGCCCAGATTCAACGCATTTTGACAAACGGCTCTGAAGTTTGGGGCCTAACAGCTAA
>NC_134895.1:16881024-16886024 GCF_041734735.1 Babylonia areolata
AGTCTGAGGTCTTTGATGTGAGACAGATTCGGGAACAGTCTGAGGTCTTTGATGTGAGACAGATTCGGGAACAGTCTGAAGTGCCTGTCTTTGATGTGAGACAGATTCGGGAACAGTCTGAAGTGCCTGTCTTTGATGTGAGACAGATTCTGGAACAGTCTGAAGTGCCTGTCTTTGATGTGAGACAGATTCGGGAACAGTCTGAGGTCTTTGATGTGAGACAGATTCGGGAACAGTCTGAGGTCTTTGATGTGAGACAGATTCTGGAACAGTCTGAGGTCTTTGATGTGAGACAGATTCAGGAACAGTCTGAGGTCTTTGATGTGAGACAGATTCGGGAACAGTCTGAGGTCTTTGATGTGAGACAGATTCTGGAACAGTCTGAGGTCTTTGATGTGAGACAGATTCGGGAACAGTCTGAAGTGCCTGTCTTTGATGTGAGACAGATTCTAGAACATTCCTTCCGGCTAGACTGGGATCGATCGCTATCACTGGAAGAAGCAAGCAGCCGTAACTCGGTGGCCGTCGCCCGGTTGGGGGAAAGGGGTGGGTGGGGTGGTTGTGGGATTGTGTATAGACCTGACAAGTTGAAATGATCTGTATGAATTTGTAAAGGCCATGCAGTTCACGCGATGCATCTGCTCTCTGTGTCTAACGTTTTGTCTGTCTGTCTGTCGGCCTGTCTGTCTGTCTGTCTGTCTGTCCAGTCATTTGTCTACTTAGTTTTGTAGCAAGTTTGTTATTGATGTACTGGGTACTTATTTCCTTTCGATTGTTTTTTGGTTGGTTGGTTGGTTGGTTCGTTGGTTTGGTTTGTTCGATCATGTCTTGAGATAACGTGTATATATGTATGAATTCGCCGTTGGCGTCATTCCATGATAACGTGTATATATGTATGAATTCGCCGTGGACGTCATCCCATGATGACGTGTATATATATATAGATGTGTATGTGTGTGTGTGTGTGTGTGTGTGTGTGTGTGTGTGTGTGTGTGTGTGTGTGTGTGTGAATTCGCCTCAGGCGTCATTCCATGATAACGTGTATATAATTATGTATGAATTCGCCGTGGGCGTCATTCCATGATAACGTGTATATATGCATGAATTCGCTACGGGCGTCATTCCATGATAACGTGTATATATGTTTGAATTCGCTACGGGCGTCATTCCATGATAACGTGTATATATGTATGAATTCGCCGCAGGCGTCATTCCATGATAACGTGGATAACGTGTATATATGTATGAATTCGCCGTGGGCGTCATTCCATGATAACGTGTATATATGTATGAATTCGCCGTGGGCGTCATTCCATGATAACGTGTATATATGTATGAATTCGCCGTGGGCGTCATTCCATAATAACATGTGTATATGTATGAATTCGCTGTAGGCGTCATTCCATGTATATATCTGTTGTCCACCGTGTGGTGAGTACCACATCTGATTTTTTTTTCCTTTACATTTCTACGTTATGAAACGAATACAGAACTGGCTCTTGCCAGCAGCATCACTTCAGACAATTCAGGCCGAAAAAACAACAACAACAAAAAAACCCACACCTTTCCGTCGCCTCCTTGACATCATGATGCCTTTTTCTGCCTGGTTTAGGCCGGAGAGACACAGAGCATTCACTCACCGTTTTAACACCCACCATCTTCTCCTCGATCCCACGTTCTCTAGGGGGTTGAGGGGCCTGGGGCGGTGTGGGTGGGGGGGTGGCGTGGTGGTTGGGGAGGCGACCCCTTGATTAGCTATCGACTGGTTTCCTATGGCTCCAGTGCTCCTTCAAATTCAATGAAGCCACAGTCAACTTGTTCAAAAGCGCTTTGGGCCCCAGTTCCCGTCCCCCCCTTTTTTTTTTTCTTTTTTTCTTTTTAAGAGACTAGTGTTCGTCTGGAGGTCGTCCGAAGTGGTTGCTTCTCTTGCTTGGCCTCATCCCACTTCTTCCTGTAGCTCGTGCGAATGTGTTATTACTTCCCTTGGCTCAGTTCCCCTCTCCCTGGAGTTTGTCTGGTGACGTTACTTCCTTCCTTTTGCTCAATTCCCCTATCCCTGGAGTTTGTCTTGTGGCGTTACTTCCCTCCCTTGGTTCAATTCCCCTATCTCTGGAGTTTGTCTGGTGACGTTACTTCCCTCCCTTGGCTCAATTCCCCTGTCTCTGGAGTTTGTCTGGTGACGTTACTTCCCTCCCTTGGCTCATTTTCCCTATCTCTGGAGTTTGTCTTGTGACGTTACTTCCCTCCCTTGGTTCAATTCCCCTATCTCTGGAGTTTGTCTTGTGACGTCACTTCCCTCCCTTGGTTCAATTCCCCTATCTCTGGAGTTTGTCTTGTGACGTCACTTCCCTCCGTTGGCTCAATTCCCCTATCTCTGGAGTTTGTCTTGTGACGTCACTTCCCTCCCTTGGTTCAATTCCCCTATCTCTGGAGTTTGTCTTGTGACGTCACTTCCCTCCCTTGGCTCAATTCCCCTCTCCCTGGAGTTTGTCTGGTGACGTTACTTCCCTCCCTTGGCTCAATTCCCCTCTCCCTGGAGTTTGTCTTGTGACGTCACTTCCCTCCCTTGGCTCAATTCCCCTCGCCCCGGGAGTTTGTCTTGTGACGTGACGTTACGTTCACTTGCTTTGAATCAAATCTCCTCCCCCCCCCACCCCCACCCCCACTCCGCTTTTTGGGACAAAGTCTAGATATTGTCCAGTGACGTTTTGACATTGTGCTCTGTCTCTTGCTGCTTGCTTTCAGTCAGTCTAACTGTCTGTCTGTCTCTCCCGTCTGTCTCTGTCTATCCTTCCCCCCCCCCCACCCATCCCCCTTTCTGTCTCTTCCCCCACCCCTCCCCACTCCGTCTCTCTCTCTTTTCTCTTCCCCTCTTTCTGTCCCTCCTTTCTCTCCCTCTCTCCTCTTTCCATCTCCCTCCTCTCTCTCTCTCTCTCTCTCTCTCTCTCTCTCTTTCTCTTCCTTCCTTCCTTCCTCTGTTTTTTTCTCCGCCCCCACTTCACTCTCGTTCCCCCTTTCTCCGTTCAGATTCAGTTTCAGTTTCAGTTTCAAAAGGAAGCGTTACTGCGTTCGGACAAATCCATACACACAACAAGCCAGCAGCATAACCCAACGCGCTCAGTCAGGCCTTGAGTGCACGTATATATATATATATATATATATATATATATATATATATATATATATATATATATATATATACATGTGTGTGTGTGTGTGTGTGTGTGTGTGTTTCTTCTACTACCAGAAGACGACGCTTCCGTTGCCATGGCTTCTTTTTCAGTGCGTCAAGTCACGTGCGTGCTGCAGCACACGGGGCCTCGGTTTATCGTCTCATCCGAATGATGAGACTAGACAGTCCGTTTTGATGTGTCCAGTCGAACTTGTGAGGAGAAAGGGCGAGAGCGGAGAGCAAAGAGGTTCGAACCCAGACCCTCACCGGACGCTGTATGTGTTGGCAGATGAAAGCGTCTTAACCTATTCTTTGTATTTGTATTTGTATTTCTTTTTTCATCACAACAGATTTTATCTGTGTGAAATTCGGGCTGCTGTCCCCAAGGAGAGCGCGTCGTTACACTACAGCGCCGCCCATTTTTTTGGTATTTTTTCCTGCGTGCAGTTTTTTGTATATTTTTTCCTATCGAAGTGGATTTTTCTACAGAATTTTGCCAGGAACAACCGCTTTGTTGCCGTGGGTTCTTTTACGTGCATGCTGCACACGGGACCTGGGTTTATCGTCTCATCCGAATGACTAGCGTCCAGACCACTACTCAAGGTCTAGTGGAGGGGGAGAAAATATCGGCGGCTGAGCCGTGATTCGAACCAGCGCGCTCAGATTCTCTCGCTTCCAAGGCGGACGCGTTACCTCTAGGCCATCACTCCACATTCTATCACTTTCTTGTCTGTTGTTCAAATCATTACAGCACACACACACACACACACACACACACACACACACACACACACACACACACACACACGCACGCACGCACGCACGTACGCACGCACGCATACACACACACAAACACACGCACACACGCACGCACACACACACACACACACACACACACACACACACACACACACACACACACACACACACACACACACACACACACACACACACACACACACTGTAAAGAAGGGAGCTGGAGAAGAGGGTTGTTCATTCATGATAAGATATTCAATTACCTACCGGGTGAATACAGAGAGAGTGCGGCTGAAGTGTTGTTTTTGATCTGTCTGTCTATGAATCACCTCTTCTCTCGTGGCTGTAATATAAGTAGGTTCCCTGTTTAGTCTGCTTCCGCTTTGCGCGTCCCCCTTCCCCCCCCCCCCCCCCTCCACCCCCCTCCCAATCAGGTGTGGAGCACACACACACACACACACACACACACACACACACACACACACACACACACACATACAACACACACACACACACACACACACACACATACAACACACACACACACACACACAACACACACACACACACACACACACACACACACACACTGGACTCAAACAAATTAGAAGGGGTGGTATTGTATTGTATTGTATTGTACTGTACTGTGTTGTATTGTATTGAATTAGATTACTCACACACACACACACTGGACTCAAACAAATTAGAAGGGGTGGTATTGTATTGTATTGTATTGTATTGTACTGTGTTGTATTGTATTGAATTAGATTACTCTTTTATCACAACATATTTCTCCGTGTGGAATTCGGGCTACTCTCCCCAGGGAGAACGCGTCGCTACACTGAGAGCGCTACCCATTTTTTCGTTGTTGTTTTTTTTTTGGTTTTGTTTGTTTTTGTTGTTGTTGTTGTTTCTGCCTGTACTTTTTTGTGTTTTCCTATCGAAGAGGACTGATTTTTTTTCCACAGAATTTTGCTAGGGACAACTCTTTCGTTGCCGTGGGTTCTTTTACGTGCGCTAAGTGCATGCTGCACACTGGACCTCGGTTTATTATCGTCGTCTTATCCGTATG
>NC_134895.1:16906024-16916024 GCF_041734735.1 Babylonia areolata
GAATGAGGGAGGGGTGAGAGAGAGACTGAGAGAGGGGTGAGAGAGAGAGAGAGTGAGGGAGGGGTGAGAGAGAGAGTGAGGGAGGGGTGAGAGTGAGGGAGGGGTGAGAGAGAGAGTAAGGGAGGGGAGAGAGAGAGAGAGTGAGGGGGGGGAGAGAGAGAGTGAGGGAGGGTGAGAGAGAGAGAGGGAGGGGTGAGAGTGAGGGAGGGGTGAGAGAGAGAGAGTAAGGGAGGTGGAGAGAGAGAGAGAGTGGAGGGAGGGGAGAGGGGGAGAGAAGGAGGGGGAGAGTGAGGGGGGGGTGAAGAGAGAAAAGGGAGGGAGAGAGGAGAAGGAGGGAGGGGAGAGAGAGAGTGGGAGGGGGGAGAGGAGGGGGGTGAGAGAAGAAGTAAGGGGGGGAAAGAGAGATAGGGGGGGAAGAGAAGAGGGGAGGGGGAGAGTGGGGGGGGTGAGGAAGAGAGATAAGGAGGGGAGAAAGAGAAGGGGAGGGGGGGAGAGAGAGAGGGAGGGGGGAAGAGTGAGGGGGGGGGTGAGAGAGATAAGGGGGGGGAGAGAGAGAGGAGGGGGGGAGAAGGGGGGGGGGAGAGGAGGGGGGGGGTGGAGAGAGTGAGGAAAGGGGGGGGGGGGGGGGGGGGGGGGGGGGGGGGGGGGGGGGGGGGGGGGGGGGTTGGGGGTGGGGGGGGGGGGTGGGGTGGGGGGGGGAGGGGGAGGGAGGGAAAGGGGGGGGGGGGGGGGGGAGTGGGGGGGGGGTGGAGGGGGAGGTTTAAAAGGGGGGGGAGGGAGGGGGGGGAGAGGAGGGGGTGGGGAGGGGGGGGTTTGGGGGGGGGGGAGGGAGGGAGGGGAGGGGGGGTGAAGGGGGTAGGGTGAAGAGGGAAAAGGGGGGGAAAGGGGGGGGGGGGGGGGGGAGGGGGGAGGGGAGGGGAAAAGTGGAGGTTTTGGGGGGGGGTGGGAGGAGGTTGGGGGGGGGGGGGGAGGGGGAAAGGGGGGGGGGGGGAGGGGGGGGAGGGGGGGGGGAGGAAAGGGGGAGGGGGGGAGTGGGGGGGGGGGGGAGGGTTGAGGGGGGGGGGAAATTTTGGGGGTTTTTGGGGGGGGGTTTTGGGGGGTTTTTTTTTTGGGGGGGAGGGGGGGGTTTAAATTTTTGGGGTTTTGGGGGGGTGGGTTTTGGGGGGGGGAAAAAAAGGGGGGAAAAAATTTTTTTTTTAAAATTTTTAAAAGGGGGGTTTTAAGGGGGTTTTTTGGGTAAAGGGGGGAAATGGGGTTTTAAAAATTTTTTAAATTTTTTTTTTTTTTGGGGGGTTTAAAGGGTGGGGGTAAGGGGGTAAAGGGGGGGGAAATTTTTTAAAATTTTTAAAGGGGGAAAAAAGGGGGGGGGAAATTTTGGGTTTAAATGGGGGGGGTTTTTTGGGGGAAAAAATTTGGAGGGGGTAAAAGAAAAGGGGGGGGGGGGGGGGAAAAAAAAAAAAAAATTGGGGGGGGGAAAAAAAGGGGAAAGGGGGGGGGGGGTTAAAGGGGGGGGGGAAAAAGGGGGGGGTTTTTTTTAAAAAATTTAAAATAAAGGGAAAAATGGGGGTGGGAAGGGGTGGGGTTGGGGAGGGGATTTTGGGGGGGGAAAATTTTAAAAGTAGGGGTTGGGGTTTTTTTTTGAAAGGGGAGGAAAAAATTTTTTTTTTTTGGGGAAGGGTAAAGAGGGGGGGTTTTAAAAAGGGGGGTAAAAGGGGGGGGTTTTGAGGGGGGGGGGGGAGGGGAGGGTGGAGGGAAAATTTAAAGGGGTTTGGGGGTAATTTTAAATTTTGGGTAGGGGAAAGTTGGGGAAAGGGGGATTTTTTTAAAAAATTTTGGGGGTAGGAAAAAGGGGGGGAAAAAAGGGGGGGGGTTTTTTAAATTTGGGGGGGGGGAAAAGGGGGGGGGGAGGGTGAGGGGGATTTTGGGGGGGTTTGGGGGTTAGGGGTTTTGGATTTTTGGGGGGGGGGGTAGGGGGGGGTTTTGGGGGGGGGTAGGGGGGGGGGAAAGGGAAAGGGGTTTAAATGAAAGGGGGGGGGGGGAAAAAAAATTTTTATTTTTTTGGGGGGAAAGGGGGGAAAAAAAAGGGGGGGGGAAAGGGGGGGTTTTTTTTTTTTAAAAATTTTGGGGGGGTTTTTAAAATTTTTTTTAAAAAAGGGGGGGGGAAAAAGGGGGGGGGGGGGTAAAGGGGGTTAGGGGGTTTTAAAATTTTTTGGGGGGGTTAAATAGGGGGAAGACTTGGGGGGGGGGGGGGGGGGGGGGGAAAAAAAAAAAAAAAATTTTAAAAAGGGGGGGGGTTTGGGGGGGGGGTTTTAAAAAATAAATGGGGGTGGGGGGGGAAAAAAAGGGGGGTTAGGTAAGGGAGGGGGGGAGGGGAGGGGGAAAAAAAGGGGGGGGGGTTTTTTTTTTGGGGGGGGGGGAAAAGGGGAAATAAAAAGGGGGTAAGGGGGGGGTTGGGTGGGGGGGGTTTGGGGAAAAAAAGGGGAAAAGGGGGGGGGGGGGGGGGAAGGGTTAAAAGGGGGGGGGGGGTAAATTTTAGGGGGAAAAAGGGGGGGGTTTAGGGGTGGGGGGGTGGGGAAAAAAGGGGGGGGGGGGGGGGGGAAAGGGGGGGGGAAATAAAAGGGGGGAAAGGGGGAAAAAGGGGGGAAAAAAGGGGTTTTGGGGGGGTGGGGGATTTGGAAAAAATAAAAATTTTTTTTTTTTTTTTTTTTTTTTTTTAAATTTTTTTGGGAAAATTTTTTTTTTAAAAGTGGGGTTTTTTTTTTTTTAAACCCAAAAAATTTTTTTTTTGGGGGAAAGGGGGAAAAGGGGGGGGGGGTTTTTGGGGTTTAAAGGGGGTTTTGTTTTTTTTTTTTTTGGGGGGGGGTTTTTTTTTTTTGTTTGGGGGGTTTGGGGGGGTGGGTGGGGGGGGTTGGGAAGGGGGTTGTTTTTTTGGGGGAAAAAAAAAAAAAAAGGGGAAAGGGTTTTTTTTTTTAAAAAAATTTTTTTGGGTTGTTTTTTTTTTTTTTTTTTTTGGGGGGTTTTTTTTTTTGGGGGGGTTTTTTTTGGAATTAAAATTTTTATGGTGTTTTGGGGTTTTTGGTGGGGGAAGGGGGGGGGGGGTGGAAAAAGGGGGGGGGGTTGGGGTTTTTTTTTTTTGGGGGGGGGGGTGAGGGGGGGGGGGTTTGGGGGTGGGAGGAGGAAAAAAAAAGGGGGGGGTTTAAAAAAGGGGGGGGGAAAGGGGGGGGGTTGGGAAAAAAAAGGAAAAAAAAAAAAAAAAAGGGAAAAGGGGGGGGGAAATTTTTTGGGGGGGGAAAAAAAGGGGGGGGAAAAAGGGAAAAAAGGGGGTTTTTTAAAAAAAAAAATAAAAAAAATTTTTTTTTGGCCCTTTTTTTTAATTTTTTTTTTTGGGGTGGGGGGGGGGGGGTTTTTTTTTTTTTGGGGGGGGGAAAGGGGTTTAAAAAAAAAAGGGTGGGGGGGGAAGAAATTTTGGGGGTTTTTTTTGGGGGGGGGGGAAAATGGGAAAAAAAAAATTTTTGGGGGGGGGGGGGGGGGGGGAAAAAGGGGGGGGGGGGAACATGACCTTAAACACACGAGATCGTCGCTGCTGTGTGCATTTCCTTTTCAACTCAGCAGACGCCCGCTCTGAAGCTATCTGTTTTGCACTGACTTGAGTCATGAGTTGGTTGGTGTTCATCATCACACAGCTTTGTCATTCATACCTGGCCGTGTTTTGAGCTCAGTATTCAGTGTGTGTGTGTGTGTGTATCGGTAGAGGGAAAGGGAGAGAGGTGTATTTGTGTGTGCACGGGAAACGGGGCATGGTATTGGAGGTATTTGTATGTGTGTGATTTGTGTGTGTGCGCGCACGCACGCGCTGTATAACTGAGAGAGTCGACTAGACAGGCGTGCAACAGGAGGATTGAAAGAAGAGAGAGAGAGGGAGTGGGTGAAGAGAGACGGGGAGGGAAGGGGGAGGGGTGTGGGGGGAGAAGAAGGAAGGGGGGCGGGGGGGGGGAATATATGTGCGTTTCACAGGTAGCAGCGGCAGTGGCCTGGCCTCTGTGTGTGTATGTGTGTGTGTGTATGTACCTGCCGTGTGTGCCATAGGGAGCCGGCGAGCGACTCAGAGCTGAGAGCAAACCACCTCCGCCTGTAACCCATCAACCAACCACCACAACTGCAGTGCAAGTACAGCTTTCACTCATTCACACAACACACACTCTCTCTCTCTCTCTCTCTGTGACTGTCTGTCTTTCTCGCCCCATTTCGATTCAGTCTAGCTTTTTTTTCCTTTACTGACTACTGTGCAACAAAGTGCTTCCCCAAACCTGTTTTTCTTCGGAACTTTTCGGACATGCTTGTGTAGAGGTGGTGCGGCGGTTTTTTGTCGGTTTTTTTTTTTTTTTTTTTTTTTTTTGCGAGTGTGGTAATTTACTGCATTTGTCTTGAAAAAAAAAAAAAAAAAAGTGTGCACACCGAGTGTTTCTACTTTGTACTTCTCTGAAAGTGTTAAGTTGTGGCACTGTGACGTCAGTGGTCGAGAAAGAAGAAGTGGGTATTACTCCCCCCCCTCCCCCCGACCCCCACCCTCACCCTCACCCTTCCTACCCCCCCCCCCCTCCCCACAAACCCCCACACCACCATCCCCAAGATGTTGCCGTTGAAGGTGCGGCGGCGTGGTAACCGGGGTAGATGTGTCAGTTGAAACGGGTTCAGTGGTCAGTTGTAACGCACGTGCTGATGTGAAGGGAAAGTGAAACGCCGGGACAGAGTCCCCGAGCAGTAGTCAGTTGAAAGACCTTGTTCTTCTTGTTAAAAAAAAAAAAGTCCAACCGACCGCACAGTTTGAAAGATCTACCGGTGGGGAGTGGGGGAGGAAGGGAAGGAGGGACGGAGCGAGGGAGGGAAGGGGGTTCGAGTCGAGTCGCCGCGGCGTCAGCCCGCCGGGGCACAGAGAGAGGGGGTGGGGGGGGGTGGGGGTGGGGGGGGGGGCGTGGTTGAAGTTACGTCACTTCACAGGTGAGCTGATTGTCAGTCACCACCACACGTGAAAAGAAGGAAGTATAAAAGGGCAAACAGGCAAGTCGGTACCGAACTATCGAACACGACAGGTTGGTGGACATCAACAGTTGTTGTGTGTAGGGGTGTCGGGGGGTGGGAAACGTCACGACTGTAGTCAGTGTTGCTTGCTTCACTCAACGAAGTGTTCGTACTTTTCGGAATGTTTTTACATGATTATTATCGCTTTCGTGATTGTGTTTCACTGGTCTGAATGTTCGTCGTTTCACAAAGTTAACAACAGTTGTGGTGGAATTTTGAGTGCTGTGTTATTGTTTTTGTTGCTGATGATCTACACGCTATGTAATAATTGATACCCACTACAGCGTGTTCTGATAAATGTGTCTGTTTTGCAGCAGTCCAGTTTCTTCCTGTTTTGTGTCTTTTTTTCGTCACCGGAGCTTCCTTTGTTTCGCGGAACAGCCCATTGTTTGAATTAAATCACTCACTTGAATCGTCAAGATTCCAAGGTAATGAATGAAACGCCGTGTAAAAGACCGACAATGTTGAACAGACAGAACGCAATTTGTGTTGTGAGTGGAGGAGGAGGAGGAGGAGGGGGGAGGGGGTAGACAACTGAGGAGTTGCCAGAGCCAGAGGGCATTTTGTTTCGAGAGGATCGCCGGGATTAATCTGTGTTGTTGTTTTTTCTGATTACACGGCTGAGTGGTTGTGGGCGAAGAGTGTAGAAATTTATACATCGCTGTCAGTTGTTGAATTGAATATCATTGTCATCTGACCCATGAATACCGATCAAACAAAGACGCTACACTGATTGCGTGAACAGAGGAGTACAGTCATAAGCTGTGTTGTTTGTCCCATGAAGACCAAACAAAGACGTTACACTGATTGAGTGTAAAGAGGAGTAACATCGTAACCTGTATTGTTGTCCCATGAATACCAAACAAAGACACTGTTCCATTGACTGCGTGCACAGAGGAGTGCAAACATAACCTGTGTTGAAAAACAGCAACAACAACAACAACAACAACACTTGATTAAACTCTGATCATTGAAGAGTGAAAGCAAACCTGTACAACCCTCCGGAATCAACCAGTCAGTGGAGAATGAAGACTGAAGACTATGGATGACCACACAGCTCTGATGACGCGCCAAGCAACAACCAGACCATAACTTTGAATAACGAACACAGACTACACTAGATGATCGTGGTATAGTTTTCGTCAGTTTCGTCAACTAAGAAAGATCTCTCGCAGAAACTGACACCGGCACGGCAACTGATAGTCTTGACACAAAACACAAAACATCTTCCTTTTTTGCTGTGAATGATTGAAAAGTCTCGGTGAAGCCCGGTGACGTTGATTTGTGCTCTTGCCCCTTGAATGATTGAAGGGACAGCTGGCTGGCCTACAAGCCGAAGATAACTCTTCCCAGAAACCTCTCAGACCCCTGGAATCACCGGAGAGATCTGGAACCTACGTTCCTTACCACCTCCACCCCTTTCCTCCGTCCCTCCTCCTTCCCTCTCTCTCCAACCCTGCTCCCCCATCTCCGCGGCTACAAAGTGAAGGTAGTGGTGGTGTTGGTGGAGGAGGAGAAGGTGGTGGAAGAGGTGGAGGAGGTGGTAGAGGTCAGGGGTGCCCCATGTTGGCCCCACCACCACCACCACCACCACCGGTGATGGCGGTCAACGGTCCTCCCAACGGGGAGCTGGAGCCGGACCTGCCCCCCATCTCCCCCGCCCAACCCTCCTGCTCTCCCATCCACGGCAAGCCGCTCTCCTCCTCCTCCTCCTGCCCCTCCTCCTCCTCCACCCCCACCCACATCCCCTCCTCCACCTCCTCCTCCCTCCCGGCGGACCCCTTCTGCTCCACCCCCGTGGTCCCCGTGTCGCCGGGCAAGAAGCGCGTGCGCATCAGCGACTCCACCAGCGTCAGGGTCATAGAGGAGGACCCCCATCCCCATCCCCCTCCCGCTCTCCGCCACCACCACCCCCAACCCCACACCCACCACGCCCGCCACCACCCCCAGCCCCGCCCTCCGGGCCCCCAGCACCGATCCTACTACCACCAGTTCAACAGTGACTACCACCACAGGAAGGGTAGCGCCGAGACCGGTAGCCCTCGGGGCAGGAGACAGCTGAAGTTCCCTTCTCACGGGGCCTGCGGCGGAGGACAGGAGGAGGAGGAGGATGAGGAGGATGGCAGCGGCGGGGGGCGTGCAAAAGGGAAGGAGGAGGAGGGAGTGGGAAGTTCTTGGGAGTACGTCAGGGAGTACCAGACGAGGGAGTACCACGCGAGCGAGGAAGAGGAGGAAGAAGAGGAGTGCCACGGTGATGGTCGTGGTGAGGCCCGGGAGTTGAGGGAGTCCTCCCTCCTTCACGACGTGGTGACGGGGGACCAGGACCAGGACCAGCCTCTGCCGGAGGAGGGGTCGTCATCCTCCACGGTGGTGGTACAGAGGTATTGGTGTGTGGCGTCTCTTGTCTTGTGTGGTGGCGTTGTGGCGGGGTCTGTCTCTAGTCTCGTTTTTCTCTCTCTGTCTCTGTATCTCTCTCTCTTTCTCTCTCTCTCTCTCTCTCTCTCTGTGTGTGTGTGTGTGTGTGTGTGTGTGTGTGTGTGTGTGTGTGTGTGTGTCTGTCTCTGTTTAGTTTGTTTAGTTTGCTTCAAGTCTTTTTTTTTCTGTTCCATTTTATCTGTTTTGCACCATTTTTTTTGTTCTGATTTGTACCTACTACGTCACTAGAGCTTTAACAGCTAATGAAATGAAACAACATTTCTGTGTTTCAGTTCTCTCTCTCGCTTTCTCTGTCTCTGTCTGTCTGTCTGTCTGTCTGTCTGTCTGTCTGTCTGTCTGTCTCTCTCTCTCTCTCTCTCTCTCTCTCTCTCTCTCTCTCTCTCTCTCTCTGTCTCTGTGTCTCAGTCTCCAGAGGAATTGTCTTGTATTGTCTTGCATGTGCCTGACGATCGAAGAGTCCTGTGGCTCGATACGTTGCCTATTGTATCATGTAAGTCGACTATTAACCAAGATTTTTTTTTTTTTTTTTTTTTTTTAGTCTCCCTCTTTGTGTTGTTTTGACTGTTTCCAGTACTGCCGCTGTCTTTCTTTGTCTTCATTGTTCCTAGCAACAACCACAGGTGTTGTGATGATGATACCCTGTAGAGTAGGTATGCCTAATTGCGAACTATCCAGTCCGCGAAGCGAACAGCTCAACGTGTGTACTGTAAAGATAACATGTCGTTAGATAATCAAACATGGTTCTCCTGTTTTTTTGAAGACTTTCTCCAACTGGTTGCACCAGGAACAGTTCGTCTCCTCATTAGTTTTCAACGTTTTGTCGACGTTTGAAATAGCACGGGGTGCCTGAAAGTAAAAAAAAAAAAAAAATGCGAACGGGCAAGTCCAATTGCGAACGATGGCTTTGGTTACACGTAGGCAATTAAAACAGAAGCAGGTCTTTTAATTCATTAGACATTACACATTATCGGAAAATCGCACCAGACTGTTGTATTGTTGGTTTTGATCACACATGCACACAGACACACAATCAGGCATTTAAACGCACACACCCAACACCGCACACACACACAAGCACATCCTTTTGAGAGTGCTCAGTAACTGTGCAGCATCGTTCGCAAATAGACACGTCAAAATATCCTATGGTCTAATTGCAGACGACACTATTTTGCAGATTCCTGTCAAAACTGACGTTCTGATCAGTCACCAGTATGCTTTCTTGAATTCTCCCAGCACTGGTAATGCGCATTCAACATATCCGATCAAATCAGCTATTTCAAACTGTGTCAAAGTTCAAGTCCCACAACTTGCTTCCCTTGGTTTTAGGATTTTTTTTGAGAGCAGGTTTGTAACCTTGGTTGACAGTGGTGCGCGAAGAGAAGAAAGAGCGCGGAAATAGCCAGAAATAGCTGAGGTTTGACTGGTTCTTGGAAATGGATATTCATTAAGGTATCAGAAAAAAAAAGGTCAAAGCAGATGTTAACTTGTGAAATGCAACCGTTAAGAACGCTTCGAAGTGGGGTGGGGGGGTATACGAATCGTTCGCAATTACACGCTGTTCGCAATTACCCATACCTACCCTACTGTCTTGTGTCCATCTTATAATCTAAGGAGGGTGACGGGGTATTGTTCATATCATCATCATCATCATCATCATCTTCATCATTATCATTATCATCATTATTATTATTATTATTATTGTGATTGTTGTTGTCGTTGTTGTTGTTATTGGAGAGGATGTCTTCTGGCACGGTTACAGAGATGTTTAACTTTGTCTTCCGTGTTTGTCTTATGACGTCTTCCGCTTGCTATTTTTTGTTTGTTTGTTGTTGGTTGTTGTTGTTGTTTTTGTTTGTTTGTGGGTGGGGGGTGGGGGGTTACCATTTTTGTTTCTTTTTCTCTGTATTGATTTTGTTTCAGTGCTGTTTTGTGGCGTCTTTTGTATACACTCGTATTGTGACTTCGTCTACTTGTTGTTTCTTATTTTCGTTGTGTGTGTGTGTGTGTGTGTGTGTGTGTGTGTGTGTGTGTGTGTGTGTGTGTGTGTGTGTTTGTTTTATTGTTGTTGTTGTTGTTGTTGTTGTTGTTTTCATGTGCAGAGGTATGTTATAATGCATTAGTGTGTTTTGTTTTATATTAGGCGCTTAGAGCCCATTATATATATATATATATATATATATATAGAGAGAGAGAGAGAGAGAGAGAGAGAGATGGAGTTTGCGCCATATAAGTACTATGTATATTGTTATTATTATTATTATTATTATTATTATTTTATATGTTGTGTTTGTTGATTGTGTTGTTGTCATCGTCCTTATGGCTCTGGTCATGATCTTCTTCCATTGTTCGGTACGATTATCATTGTCATAGTCTAACCAATAGTGGGTTTTTTTCATGTTTTGTATTTGTTTCAGTTTTCTCCCCAAAGCTTAACCTACCGATTTCTGAAAGGTGTAGACAAAATTACATATTTTCCTCTAATTGT
>NC_134895.1:16918524-16921024 GCF_041734735.1 Babylonia areolata
TTGGTTTTCTTTGGGAAAGGAGACAGGAAGCGGAAACGACAGTTTCGGGATTTTTCTGTCGCTGCTACGAAGTGCATGGTTTTTGGAAGCGGAAATGACGTGGGTTTTTGTTGTTTTGTTGTTGTTGTTGTTGTTGTTGTTTTCTGACATATTTCAGTGATACTTTTGGGAGTGGGAACGACTTTTTTTTTCCAATGTTTCAGTGGACGGTGTTAAGTTGTTGGTTTGGAGACTTTCACATCTGCAGCCACATATCAACTATGATTTAAGAGTTTTTCTCATATCAACTATGATTTAAGAGTGACAGGTGTAGCATCTACAAGTTCATTGATGCAACGGTTTAAACCACCACTCTGTATATTGTTATAATTGGTATTATTATTATTACTATTATTGTATTTGTTATTGTTACTGTTGTTGTTACAGTTGTTGTAGTAGTTAGTGGTAGTAGAAGCTGTAAAAGTCTCGTCAGATTTTCATTTCAAAGTAGCTTGCATCTTACGGCTTATGCATGTTGAACAGATCGTCTTGGGCCTGTTTCTTTTTTTCTTTTTCTTTTTTTTTCCAATCTTCCACAGTTCCAGTGTTGGTGTATGACTGAAGTACGATGTATATGATGAGAACGGTATTGCACAAGAGCTGTACATTGTTCAGTATGTTAATTACAGCAGGATAAGTAAGGGCTCTTGTGGAAAATTCCCGTGCGATGGGACTCGAAAATAGTTGTATTTGTATTTCTCTTTTTATCACAACAGATTTCTCTGTGTAACATTCGGGGCTGCTCTCTCCAGGGAGAGCGCGTCGCTACACTACAGCGCCACCCTTTTTTTCTTTTTGTTGTTGTTGTTGTTGTTGTTTGTTTGTTTTTGTTTTGTTTTTTCCTGCGTGCAGATTTATTTGTTTTTCCTATCGAAGTGGAATTTTCTACAGAATTTTGCCAGGGACAACCCTTCTGCCTATTGAACGTTACACTGTTTGTCGTTGAATTCGAACATTACAGTGTGTTTGTTTGTTTGTTTTTCTTTTAAAGTACAGATTTTAACTAATATCCAGACATGTTCATCTGTTACAAAACTTAGTTGTTGTTTTTTTGTTGGTTTTTTTTCTAAAGTGTGTTTGACATTGAATTAAAACTGATTATTTCTTACCGATTTGTTATTTGTGTATGTCATGACGCTTGAACCATTTGTGGTCAACAGCTGTTGCTGTTCGTGTGTGTGTGTGTGTGAGAGAGAGAGAGAGAGGGGGGGGGGGATTCTGACGCATGGTTCGGGACATTTTTTTTGTCTGACAGCTTATTGCAATCCTCTCAACTTTGGTTTATTTCATTTGTATTTGTATTTCTCTTTTTATCACAACAGATTTCTCTGTGTGAAATTCGGGCTGCTCTCGCCAGGGAGAACGCGTCGCTATACTACAGCGCCACCCACTTTTTATGTATTTTTTTTCCTGCGTGCAGTTGTTTTTTTTGGTTTTTTTTGTTTTTTGGTTTGTTTGTTTGTTTGTTTTTCCTATCGAAGTGGGTTTTTCTTCAGAATTTTGCCAGGAACAACCCTTTTATTGCCGTGGGTTCCTTTACGTGCGCTAAGTGCATGCTGCACACGGGACCTCGGTTTATTGTCTCATCCGAATGACTAGCGCCCAGACCACCACTCAAGGTCTACTGAGTGGAGGGGGGGGGGGAGAAAATATCGGCGGCTGAGCCGTGATTCGAACCAGCGCGCTCACAGATTGTCTCGCTTTCCAAGGCGGACGCGTTACCTCTCGGCCATCTCTCCACACATATGTGATGTGTTACTTGGTTTCTTCAACTGAAGAAACAGAACTTGCCGAACAGTGGTTGAATTATTGCCTGGTTCAGTTTGATGCCGTGGTTCACCATTCCCCCCCCCCCCCCCCCCTCCGTTTTCAATGCAAAGATGTTGGAGCACACACAGCACAAGTGATAGTGACGTAAAAGCTGGACAAACCGGTTCCGTCATGCTGAATCAGACCCTTTTTTTTTTTTGGAGGGGGGGGGGATGTGGAGGGGGGGGGGATGAGGGTGTGGGGGTTGGGGGGGTGGGGGTGGGTTGTAGGCGGAAATTTCGTGCTGTGGCATTAAACTTGATACTGCTTTGGGTGTTAGGCGCCCCTTTCTCTCTTTCTGTGTGTGTGTGTGTGTGTGTGTGTGTGTGTGTGTGTGTGTTGTTGTTGTTGTTGTTGTTTTGTGGGGGTTTTTTGGTTTTGTTTTTATTTCCCCAGACTCTCTTGCACTCTATATCTTTTCTCCTCGTTCTTTCTTTTTCTTTCGCTTGCAGTTTAAGTGTAATTGTGTGTGTGTGTGTGTGTGTGTGTGTGTGTGTGTGTGTGTGTGTGTGACTGTGGCTCTGTGTGTGTGTGTTTAATACCAGAAAAATACTATCATCATTTATGTTGTGTTTCATATAGCTTGTATTCTGCCGTTTCTGATAGTTATATTATTTTGATTGTTTATGTTTAATCTTGGTGTAAAATACTA
>NC_134895.1:16936024-16946024 GCF_041734735.1 Babylonia areolata
AAAAACGGGGGAATAAATAATAGATAATCTTACATAAATAAATAAATGAATAAATAAATGAATAATAATTATAACATAGAAAAAGGTAGTAGTAATAATAATAGTAATACTAATAAAATGATAATAATAAAAAATAAATAAATAAATAAATAAGACAGCAATGGTGATAAATAAGCGAATAAATGTAAAATATGAAGACACACATTCACACATACACCCACACATGCATAACAGAAATGCACCAAACATGCAGTTTCACAGATATGAAAGTACAGTCAAATACATATTAACGTACATGAGCTCGGTGCAGGCTGTTGTGAACTGGTAACACAAACAGTCTCAGCTCTGTAACAGCTTTTCTGTAAAACAGAGGGAGATTAGGGAGGGGGATGTTAAAACACGTTCTTCTTAAAATACGAAATCCAAGCAGTTTGCAGACAAGGAGGACGGTGGCCGAATGGTTAAGACGCACAACAGAAATCCACTCGGATAGGTACACAAAAATATACATGCATGCATTCAAGGCCTGACAAAGCGCGTGTTGGGTTATGCTGCTAGGTCAGGTATCTGCCTAGAAGATGAGTATTTGTATTTGTATTTCTTTTCTTTATCACAACAGATTTCTCTGTGTGAAATTCGGGCTGCTCTCCCCAGGTAGAGCGCATCGTTACACTACAGCGCCACCCATTTTTTTGGTATTTTTTCCCGCGTGCAGTTTTTTTTGTTTTTGTATGTGTGTGTGTGTGTGTGTGTGTGTGTGTGTGTGTGTGTTTTGTTTTTCTATCGAAGTGGATTTTTCTACAGAATTTTGCAAGGAAGAACCCTTTTGGTGCCGTGGGTTCATTTACGTGCGTGCAGAGTGCATGCTGCACACGGGACCTCGGTTTATCGTCTCATCCGAATGACTAGCGTCCAGACCACCACTCAATGTCTAGTGGAGGGGAAGAAAATATCGGCGGCTGAGCCGTGATTCGAACCAGCGCGCTCAGATTCTCTCGCTTCCAAGGCGGACGCGTTACCTCTAGGCCAACACTCCAGCGTATATGGCGCCTCCTTGAGAAACTGAAACTGAAACTGCTGTCAAAAATCCCTGCAACACCCACCACCAATCAAACACCAATACCACACCCCCTGCCCCTCCTCCTTCCTACCTACCTCCCCTTCACCCTCTACACTTTCACATCACCCCTCATTCTGCTGAGTCAGTGCTCTCTCATCTCTCTTCGCCGGTTCTGAACTTCACAAGTCTACAGCACTATACACCCCCCCACGCCCCTTCCTCCTGAACCCTTGACCCCCCTGCACCCCCCCCCCCTCCTACTTCACCCATGTACCCGTTTCCTCCTGAACCATCCCTCCCCCACCTCCACCTTCACCCCATACCTCACCCATGTACCCGTTTCCTGCTCACCCCTTCCCCACCTCACCCCTCACACCCCTACCTCACCCATGTACCCGTTTCCTCCTGACCCCTTCCCCCCCTCACCCCTCACCCCCACCCCCTACCTCACCTATGTACCCGTTTCCTCCTCACCCCTTCCCCCCTCACCCCCACCCCCTACCTATGTACCCGTTTCCTCCCGACCCATTTCCCCCTCACCCCCACCCCTACCTCACCTATGTACCCGTTTCCTCCTCACCCCTTCCCCCCTCACCCCACCCCTACCTCACCTATGTACCCTTTCCTGCTGTCCCCTCCCCACCCCACCCCTCACCCCCACCCCTACCTCACCTATGTACCCGTTTCCTCCTGACCCCTCCTCCCCTCACCCCCACCCCTACCTCACCTATGTACCCGTTTCCTCCTGACCCCTTCCCCCCTCACCCTCACCCCCACCCCCCCTACCTCACTTATGTACCCGTTTCCTCCTGACCCCTCCCCCCCTCACCCCCCACCCCCTACCTCACCCATGTACCCGTTTCTTCCTGTCCCCTTCCCCCTTCCTCCCCATCCCCACCCCCTACCTCACCTATGTACCCGTTTCCTCCTGACCCCTCCCCCCCTCACCCCCCACCCCCTACCTCACCCATGTACCCGTTTCTTCCTGTCCCCTTCCCCCTTCCTCCCCATCCCCACCCCCTACCTCACCTATGTACCCGTTTCCTCTTCACCATTCCCCACCTCACCCCTCTCCCCCTACCCCCTACCTCACCTATGTACCCGTTTCCTCCTCACCCCTTCCCCACCTCCCCCCTCTCCCCCCCACCCCCTACCTCACCTATGTACCCGTTTCCTCTTCACCCCTTCCCCACCTCCCCCCTCTCCCCCCCACCCCCTACCTCACCTATGTACCCGTTTCCTCTTCACCATTCCCCACCCCCCCCTCTCCCCCCCACCCCCTACCTCACCTATGTACCCGTTTCCTCTTCACCATTCCCCACCTCCCCCCTCTCCCCCCACCCCCTACCTCACCTATGTACCCGTTTCCTCTTCACCATTCCCCACCTCCCCCCTCTCCCCCCCACCCCCTACCTCACCTATGTACCCGTTTCCTCTTCACCATTCCCCACCTCCCCCCTCTCCCCCACCCCCTTCCTCACCTATGTACCCGTTTCCTCCACACCCCTTCCCCCCCTCTCCCCCACCCCCTTCCTCACCTATGTACCCGTTTCCTCCTCCCCCTTCCCCCCCCTCCCCTCCCCAACCCTCTACCCCTACCTCACCTAGTACCCGTTTCCTCCTCACCCCTTCCCCCACCCCTCACCCCCACCCCTACCTCACCTATGTACCCGTTTCCTCCTAACGCCTTCTCCCCCCCACCCCCACCCCTACCCCTACCTCACCTATGTACCCTTAACCACCCTCACCCCTCACCCCCTACCCCAACCTCACCTATGTACCCGTTTCCTCCTGTCCAAACACTGAGACGCTCACTATACCATCACCATCCTTGTTTTAATTGTGTTATTGTTGGCAGGTCCTGCGTTGCGAGAGAGAGAGAGAGTGGGTGAGAAAGAGAGGTGGAGTGAGTGGGGGTGGGGGGAAGAGTGGGGAAATAGTAATAGCGTGTGTATGTGTGTGCATGCGTGTGTGTTACTCTCTCTCTCTGCTGTGCCGACTTCATACAGGTCATACATACATCACACATTCCTACCTCCTGAAAGGAGAAGAAGCTCCTTGGTGTATTCCGTGTGATGAACCACTCACTGTGCAACATATTCTGATTGATTGTTGGGACTTTTATGACACACGACGGGGTTTTTTTTACAGCAGATTCATTGAGAACGTTGTTCCGTGATGTCCCCCCGTGGACAATATTGCAATATTTAAAAGAAATAAATATTTTTAATAGTATTTAATATAGTATATGCTTAGTACAAAAGTTGTGAAATATTTATCATGGAGTGATCACAGTGCAGTAGAAAGCTGAAAACATTGGGGTGGCCCATCTGCGGTGACCAGACTTTGAATGGTGGATAGCCCTGATATGGCCTTCATGGTCGGCTGGGCTCTAAGCAATATTTTTAATTTTAATTTAATCTCTCTCTCTCTCTCTCTCTCTCTCTCTCTCTTCTTCTTCTTCTTCTTCTTCTTCTTCTTCTTCTTCTTCTCCTCCTTTCCTTCGGTGCCCACGATCTTGAGGATGATCATTCCGGCACATAAAGGTGGGGGGTGTTGTGGACACAGTCCATTTGTAAGTTCTGATCACTTCACTATTCTCATTGTCCGTAATATAGCTGAAATCCGTTACCGTAAGGGCTACATGGTGTCAGGAAACTGTCACTGATGGGCGGAGGCTCGCGACACAAAAGCGTCGACTGTTGCTGCCTCTACTGTCTCACTGGGAAGACGGTTCCAGTCCCTAACAGTCCTGGGTAGGAATGAGCCACCTCTGTACTGAGTTCTGGTGTTGATGAGGCAGAACTGCTGGTTGTGGGTACGGCGCTGTCGTGGTGGGGGTGGGACTAGCTTGCTCCGGATAACTGGGCACTGGATTAGTCCATGATGGATTTTATAGAGGAACCCCAGGCGTGTGGTTCTTCTACGCTGCTCAAGAGATGGCCAGCCCAGTTGATCGATCAATCGGCTCACACTTGACGTGTTGTGGTAGCGGTTGATCACGAAACGTGTGGCACGTCTCTGAACGGCCTCCAACTTGTCTATGCTCTTCTGTGTGTATGGATCCCATACTGACGATGCACATTCAAGAAGGAGTCTCACGAATGCCTTGTATGACTTCTCCTTGATGGAAATGGAGCTGATCTTCAAATTGCGCCTGAGGAAACCCAGCGTTCGGTTAGCTTTGTTTACTGTCTCGTTCATGTGGGTGTCCCATGTCATTTCGCGATGTAGTGTGACGCCCAGGTATTTGGCTGTGTGGACGGTGTCCAGGTTGTGGTCGTGCAGGACGTAGGAGTGGTCCAGTGGGCTCCTGCTCCTGGTGACTGGCAAAGACACGCACTTTCCAGGGTGGAACAGCATGTCCCAGCTCTTCTCTCATTCCCATAGGCGCTGGAGGTCTTGCTGTAGCTGGTCTCAGTGTTGTTCGCTGTCGGCTACAACCCTGTACACTGCTTTGTCGTCCGCAAATAATCGTACCAGTGCCGTCAGCTTGTCCGGAAGGTCGTTGATATAGGCCAGGAATAAACAAGGTCCCAACACGGAACCCTGAGGTACTCCTGACCTAACGCTGACATAGGAGGAGTGGTGACCATCAACTACGACTACTTGGCGTCGATCCTTGAGGAAGCTGTTGATCCATGTGAGAGTGGAACCATGTATGCCATAGCGTTGGAGTTTGTGGATCAGCAGACTGTGGTTAACACGGTCGGAGGCCTTTGCGAAGTCCATAATTAGGATGTCTGTCTGCTTCCCACTCTCCAGATTGGTGGTTAGCTCCTCTACAAACTCCAGGAGTTGGCTCTGACATGATCGCCCCTGTCGGAAACCATGTTGTCTGTCGTTGAGAATGGCGTGAGCCTCGAAATGCTGCATCACAGCACTAACGACTATGTGCTCCATGAGCTTACATGCGATGCACGTCAGGGAGACTGGCCTGTAGTTAGCAGGGTTATATTGTTCTCCCTTCTTGAAGATTGGTGTAACGTATGCACTCCTCCAGTCAGTTGGAACGACGCCTGAGGATAACGATGACTGGAAGATGGTGGTCAGTGCTGGTCCTCTGCAAGCTCCCGTAACACTCTCGGGCGTATACCGTCAGGTCCTCCTGCCTTGTGTAGGTTTAGGTTCTTCAATAGTCTCTTCACTCCTTCACAGCTAATAGTGATGTTGTCCATAACCGGTACATCCATGATTGGCTGGTCTTAGTCCTGGCTGTCTTGTATGGTATGAACTGCTTGACTGCTGACGATAGGGAGTCCCTGAATGTCTTCCACAGCCCCTCTGTTGTATCCTGGTCGCACTTGTCTTGTAGGTCTGCACTCAGTTCTGTAGCAGCTGTCCTAAGACTATCCCAGTCCGCCTTGGCATACAGGGGAATTTGGCGCCGTGTCTGCTTCTTTCTCTAAGAACTGGTGCTGATCTTACAATATGGTATGGAGTGGACGGAGAGGCCTGGCGCGACTTCAACTCGAGGGACCAGATCTGGACAGTTTGTCAGGAGCAAGTCCAATGTGTTTGCATCTCTGGTTGGTTCCTTAACAAGGTGCTCCAAACCGTTATCATGTAGCATGTTGAGAAAGTCATAGTGCGGGCGAAGGTACGATGACCTTGGTTTCAGTGTTGTTGTGGTCCAGTCCCAGGGAAGCTGAAGTCGCCTCCAATGACCAGGAGCGAGTTCTGTACGCAGGTAGCTCTCTGGAGTGACGTGCCAAGGTGCCTCAAGCTAGGCTCATCGCCGTCGTCGGGTCTGTAGAACGCACCAACATACAGTGCTCGCCTGCCTCGCAGTCTAATGTGTATCCAGAGGAGTTCGCAGTCATCAACCTCCAGTTCCGGGCCTGCGAAGCTGTCAATGTTGCTGCGAACAGCAATCATAACACCACCTCCCCCACGATCTCTGTCTCTCCTGTAGACTTTATACAAGCCAGGGAAGACCTCTGCTGTTGCCACGGTTGAGTCCAACCAAGTTTCTGAGCCTATTACTATGTCTGGTTTCAGACTTTCCAATAAGTATGGAATTTCTGCTCTTTTGGAACTGGCTGATTGAAAGTTAATGTTCAAAACACGCAAAGGTCTTTCCTTCCACTTGTCTTGTTGGCTACATCTTGTTGGAGTCGACGCATGTTGAGGTTTAAACTGAAGTTCAGTAGGTGTAGTACAGGAATTTAAAGAAGAGTCCTGAAGTGATTGCTCTGACCAATCCACGCCGTGTAGGTCGAAAACTGTTCTGCTGTTGGGACTGCCGCATATCGCACAGTACCATGGTACATTTGAGTCTGCAGGTTGTTCATAATAGTGTGTGTATATACTCTGACATTGTCCGTGGAACCATTGGCCACACTGTTCACACTCGACACGTCTGTCATTCCAAGTAACAGGGAGATCACATGTACCACAGACCCATGAAGACTGGGACTGGAACTGGGACTGGGAAGGACTGACCTGAGGATTTGTTGGGCTAGTAGGATGATCAGTTGGTGGGCCAGGATTTGGCTCAGGAGAATACGGGTTGCTGATGAGAATGGTGGTTAAGTAGAGAAGTACAAGTTTCTGGTTAGACGCTGGGTGGAGTGTTGGTCGGCGTCTGTCGAACGTAGATCTATAACACAGTGTGTAAACACACAGAGTCCATTTCCGAGTGAACGAAACACTGTCTTGTCCCCAAAGCACACCGAGCTGGGGTCTGAAGGTGAAAAAGGTAATGAGGCATCACAGTTAACAATCCTGAAACCATAAATGGCTATTACAATTAAATACAACGTCAAGTTCGTCGAATGCATGCTTCACATCTCACCGGAAGTACACTCCGAAGTAAGCAGGACAACCTCAGTGAACTCAGTGTCAGTCAACACTTGAAATCTGGACAAATTTTCACTTATTCGAAATCCATTTTTGTCAGTTTCAGAAGGATGAGTATCTAAGGTATCTTTTCTGCACAAAAATAATCCTGACTGACGAGGTTTTATCTGAAAAGCACAAAACTTTAGCCACAATGATCAGAACAGATATCGGAAACACGTCCACTCGGCGCATGCGCACCCCCCCCCCCCCCCCCCCCTGTTGTTTGTGGTGGGGAATCCAGTCTTTCCTCTGTGTGTGTGTGTGTGTGTGTGTGTGTGTGTGTGTGTGTGTGATTTAGACAAGGACAGACACAATTCTTTATAATTTCCGATGATGATTCATAAGCACTGGTGTCTGTTGGGTTTTTTTTTCCACTCCAAGCTTTAAATAAGGTCCACGCTATACAATGTTGAATGATAAAGCATAAGCGTAAAGAGAGAGAGAGGGAGGGAGAGAGAGAGTGAGTGAGAGAGAATGAGTGAAAGAGAGAGAGTGAGTGAGAGAGAGAGGGAGAGAGAGAGGGGGGGCGAGGGGGACAGACAGACAGACAGAGAGACAGACAGAGAGAGTCCATCTGTTTGTTGTCACTCTTCACATGTGCCGGTGTGAGTTCAGTGAAAATTGAATGTACATTGGCTTTCCGTGTCTCGTGAAATCGGGAAAGCCGCCCTGTGCTTGCTTTGCGTAATACAAGGATAACACAATATGACATATCATTTGGTCTTGTGGGAATGATATATTCTTTGCCAGGCAGAATTGGGGCTATCTTTTCGTTTCTTTTCTTTTCTTTTCTTGTCACAACTGATTTTACTTCTGCATTTGAAATTCAGACTGTTCTCTTGGGAGAGCGCAGTGCGGTCCCCTACTCATGGGGCGGGGATGGGGGAGAAGGGTGATGGGGGAGGGGTAAGGGGGAATTGAGGGTGAAACTCACGCAGCACCTGTGTGTGTGTGTGTGTGTGTGTGTGTGTGTGTGTGTGTGTAAAGTGAAACTCTCTTCCCACTTCCCTCAGCCCCTATGTCAACACATTCTCCATTCTCTCTCTACTCCACTTCCTTCAGCCCCTAGCTATGTCAACACATCCTCCACTCTCTCCCTACTCCACCCACTTCCCTCAGCCCCTTTGTCAACACATCCTTCACACTCTCCATACTCCATCCACCCACTTCCATCAGCCCCTATGTCAACACATCCTCCACTCTCTCCCTACTCCATCCACCCACTTCCCACAGCCCCTATGTCAACACATCCTCCACTCTCTCCCTACTCCATCCACCCACTTCCCTCAGCCCCTATGTCAACCCATCCTCCACTCTCTTCTCACTTCCCTCAGCCCCTATGTCAACACATCCTCCACACTCTCCCTACTCCATCCACTCACTTCCCACAGCCCCTGTGTCAACACATCCTCCACTCTCTCCATACTCCATCCACCCACTTAGCTCAGCCCCTTTGTCAACTCATTCTCCCTACTCCCTACTCCCTACTGCATCCCCCCACTTCCCTCAGCCCCTATGTCAACACATCCTCCACTCTCTTCCCACTTCCCACAGCCCCTATGTCAACACATCCTCCACTCTCTTCCCCCACTTCCCTCAGCCCCTATGTCAACACATCCTCCACTCTCTTCCCACTTCCCACAGCCCCTATGTCAACACATCCTCCACTCTCTTCCCACTTCCCACAGCCCCTATGTCAACACATCCTCCACTCTCTTCCCCCACTTCCCACAGCCCCTATGTCAACACATCTTCCACTCTCTCCCTATTCCACCCACTAACTTCCCTCAGCCCCTATGTCAACACATCCTCCACTCTCTTCCCACTTCCCTCAGACCCTATGTCAACACATCCTCCACTCTCTCCATACTCCATCCACCCACTTCCCTCAGCCCCAATGTCAACACATCCTCCACACTCTCCCTACTCCATCCACTCACTTCCCACAGCCCCTGTGTCAACACATCCTCCACTCTCTCCATACTCCATCCACCCACTTCCATCAGCCCCTATGTCAACACATCCTCCACACTCTCCCTACTCCCTCACTTCCCTCAGGTCCTATGCCACGCCCCCATTTTCCCCCGCTTCCGGCGTGCCTTACCATGCACCACTAATTATTAGAAACGAGCGAACTATGGGCCATGGCCGGACCGTATGTTTTCGGTGGGGCAGGAATGGAGATCAAACAGAAGCTAAGGAGAAGAATTTTCTCTTATCACGAGTCTGAAAAGGGCTTGAAGCACGGTGGGGCATTTTTTTTTTTTTTTTTTTAATTTTTTTATTACAGACGTGGTTGGCACTGACAGGAAGTCGCGTGTGTTTATGAGCCAGCTCGACGGTTTTCAGGTTCATTTTCTAGGAGGTGTCTAAGCGTGCGGACAGGTCCTTACACGCTACACCACAATCTTGGGGGGGGGGGGGGGAGGGAGAGGTGGGGGGAGCAGATGCTTGACCTCCGCATTTATAAACCCAACGCACAGGTGTGGTCTTGAGAGCTTACCCTACGTGAATAGGTAGACAGACAGTCTTAATTCTAAGGAAAAAGAAGTTGTTGGGTTGGGGTTTTTTTTCAGAACAATTTTACCTTGTTATAATCTGTTGGAGAGAAGCTTTCGGAAGGACAACTATCTTCTAAGCTTTCACTGACCTGATTATATTGTATTACATAGCAAGCTGGCTAGTATGTATGAGCTTACATCACAGATTGACAGAAGTTTAAAGTTGGGCCAACCGCAAAGTGAGAGCTGTATTACCAATGGTTTCTCCAATGCAACGGGGAAATTACTTACAGCTTAGTCTTTTGTGAAGGACTATGACTCTCAAACTAAGAGGCAAAATTGCACTGGCTCTTAGTGCTGCAGCCTTGGGGGCTAGCTGGCCTTTTGGGAACCATCCAAATGCCGACTGTCCTAAAACCCTCTTGGCCGAGAGAGTGGGGATGTAACTTGGGCAAGACTCTCTCCACTGTAATCAAATTTAATCCCACATAGTCGGAACAGAAGGTACCTCTCCTCTGCTGTTCTGATGGTCATAGTCGAAAACGACTTTCATACATACAATGCAAGAAGTGAATCTCCCCCCCCCTCCCCCGCC
>NC_134895.1:16956024-16958524 GCF_041734735.1 Babylonia areolata
TCCTCTTCTCTCCTCTCCCTTCCTCTCCCCTCCCCTCTCCTCTCCCCTCCCCTCTCCTCTCCTCTCCTTCCCTCCCCTCTCCTCCCCTCCCCTCTCCTCCCTCTCCTCTCCCCTCCTCTCCCCTCCCCTTCCTTCTCCTCCCCTCCCCTCCCCTCCCTCTCATCTCCTCCCCTCTCTTCCCCTCTCCTCTCCTCCCCTTCTCCTCCCCTCTCCTCCCCTCCCCTCTCCTCCTCCCCTCTCCTCTCCTCCCCTCTCCTCCCCTCTCCTCCTCCCCTCTCCTCTCCTCCCCTCTCCTCTCCTCTCTTCCCCTCTCCTCTCCTCCCCTTCTCCTCCCCTCTCCTCCCCTCCCCTCTCCTCCTCCCCTCTCCTCTCCTCTCCTCCCCTCCCCTCTCCTCTCCTCTCCTCCCTCCCCTCTCCTCCTCCCCTCTCCTCCTCTCTCCTCCCCTCCCCTCTCCTCTTCTCCCCTCTCCTCCTCCCCTTCCCTCCCCTCTCCTCACTTCCCCTCTCCTCTCCTCTCCTCCCCTCTCCTCCCCTCTCCTCTCCTCTCCTCCCCTCTTCTCCCCTCTCCTCTCCCCTCCTCTCCCCTCCCCTTCCCTCTCCTCCCGTCTCCTCCCCTCCCCTCTCCTCTCCTCCCCTCTCCTCCCCTCTCCTTCTGTCCTCCCTTTCTCCCACCACCACCCTCCACGTCCTAGCCTTTCCCACCCACCCCCTCTTCCTCTCCAGTTTTCTTGCTTTTTACCCTCTACCCTCTCCCCCTCCGCACACACACACCACCAACCCCTCCCCCCCCCCCCCCCCTCTTTACCAGATCCCTCATGTAAACCCAGCGCTCAGCTTATATCACAGATTGACATTAGCGTACCCGCAGCTGGGCCAACAGCAAATTGAGAGCTGTATGATCAGTGGTTTCTCCAGTGCAGTGGGGGAAAGTCATGTACAGTTTAGTCTTTTGTGAAGGACTGTGACTCTCAAACTAGGTGGTAAGATTTGCACTGGCTCTTAGTATTAGCGTTGCAGTCTTGGGGGTGGGGGTGGGGTGGGGGGGGGGCGACTAGTTGGCCTTTGGGAAACCACCCCCCAACGCCCACTGTCCTCAATACCTTCTTGGCCGAGAGAGTGGAGGTTTGTATAAGTAACTTGGGGGCAGGACACTCTCCACTATGATCAATTAATTCTATCCCAGATAGTTGGGGAGGACAGCAGTTGCCTCCTCTTGCTGTTCTTGTGGTCATGGTTGGACACAACTGTTATACATAATAATAATAATAATGGTAATTATATAGCGCTGAATCTTGTGCAGAGACAAATCAAAGCGCTTTCGCATCAGTCATTCACACGCATGCATAACTCTAAAACTGTAGAAACTAAAGACAAGGAAGAGGCAGGCAAGAGAGGCTATTTTGGGAAGAGGTGGGTTTTAAGGCCAGACTTGAAAGAGCTGAGTGTGGAGACTTGACGAAGCGAAAGAGGAAGTTCATTCCAATTGCAAGGTCCAGAGACAGAGAAAGAACGGCGGCCAACAGTCGAGTGTTTGAATCTGGGTATGCGTAAACAGAGTGGATCTGAAGCTGATTGTAGTGAGCGAGATGGAGTGTAGAGGTGAAGGCAGCCGCAGAGATAGAAAGGGGCAGTTTTTTTAATACATCCATAACATAGAGTGCTGATCTTGTACTTTATTCGGTGTGAGACAGGGAGCCAGTGGAGGTGTTGCAAAGGAGGAGTGATGTGTTCAGATCTTTTCTTTCTGAGGACGAGTCGGGCAGCAGAGTTTTGTATGCGCTGAAGGGACTGAATGGATGAAGCAGGCAAACCAGACAATAGAGAGTTACAGTAGTAAAGGCGAGAGAGAATGAGAGAAACGACAAGTCTAGATGTTGCGTCAGTGGACAGATATATCCGGATGGCACTGATGCGCCGCAGTTGACAGTGGCAGGACTGACATGTCTGACTAATAATATTTTTGCATGGACAGTGTATTGTCAAGGACAACATCGAGGTTCCTGACTGACCTGAAAAGAGGGATGGGTATACTGCCAAGTTTGATTGTGTCAATTGTGATGGAAGACAGTTTTTGTTTAGTTCCTATGATCATTGCTTCAGTTTTGTCCGCGTTCAATTGTGACTTATTTCGAGTCATCCAGGTTTGAATGTCCAGGAAGCAGTCGGATGTTTCTTGCAAGAGCAACAACAATTTTTCAGGGGTATCACTCTTCTGGAGTTGAGTGTCATCAGCATAAGAATGATGACTGATATTATGGCGGTTGATAATTTCAGCGAGAGGAGCAGTGTACAGTGTGAAGTGCACTGGGCTTAAAACAGATCCCTGTGGGACTCCATGTTCGAATTTAACGGGTTCAGATTGGAAATGATCAACAATGACAGACTGGAATCGATCGATCAGTGAGATATGATTTGAACCAGTTTAGAACAGTGCCGTTGATACCAAATGCAAAATGAAGACGGGAAAGGATTGAATGGTCTATTGTGTCAAAGGCGGCTG
>NC_134895.1:16963524-16966024 GCF_041734735.1 Babylonia areolata
AAGTATTAGATTTTTCGGCCTCACCGGCACCAAACACGTAGTTCAGCATGTAGCAGTAGCCTGGAAATGGAAACCCTGGACGACAATCACAGTCGAGCGTCAGTCATCCCTTTACCAGAGCTGCTTAGTGTCGCCCAGTGGTTTCTCCAGTCAATGGGAAACCATTTACAGCTTAGTCTTTTGTGAAGGACCATGACTCTCAAACTAGGAGGCAAAATTGCACTGGCTCTTGGTGCTGCAGCCTTGTGGGCTAGTTGGCCTTTGGGAACCATCCCAACGCCGACTGTCCTAAAACCCTCTTGGCCGAGAGAGTGGGGATGTACTTGGGCAAGACACTCTCCACTATAATCAAATTCTAGCCCAAATAGTCGGAACAGCAGTTGCCTCCTCTGCTGTTCTGATGGTCATAGTCGGACACGACTGACTATCATATATATATATATATATATATATATATATATAGTGTCGCTCGCATGTCCTGATCTTCTCTTCAAACCCATGGTTATCGTCAAAAGGAAAAGTAAAAAGTAAACTTTGTCCTGTAGTCTGAAACCCAGATGGATCTCGACAGAGTCGTCACATTTACTGTAAACTATCGCTCACTGATTTGACGAACATTAAGTAGATACCTGATATTCTTTTTTCTGTGGACGTTCAAACGGGAGAAGAGTCTGTCATCTTTTTTTTCATTCTTTCTTTCTTTGTTTTTTTGAAGAAGAGAAGACACATCATGACCAATAATTCATTCGTGAATTGACTCATTTCCTCCTCTTTTTAATGCCAAGGAACAAGTCGACCTCCTTCATTAAAGGAACCCGGCCATTTCATGACGTACGACACAAATAGAACTTGGCAGGCTTTCCACGTGTTTCAAAGTTATTTGACAGGTACGCCAATTCCTTACAGGCTGGTGGTCATATTTCACACTATCTCAGAAGAAATCGTTATCCCAGTGACAGCACGTCTCTCTTTGTCTTTCTTTCTTTCTCTCTTTCTTTCTTTAATATCCATGACGGCAGTGCAGACAAGTTACTTGGCTCCAGACTGCCGTTCTCTTCTTTCTAAAGAGAGAGAGGGAGTTGGAGGTTTTTTTTGTTTGTTTGTTTGTTTGTTTTTTAATTTCCCAAGGGCAGTTCAGGGTAGGGATGCGGAGATGAACTTGTTGCATGCATCAAACAGTACCAGCTGATCTACGACTGTGTTTCCAAGTCTGGTTTACTTTGAGCACTCTGCACTGCCGCCCATGACGATCATACCACAGTTTAGAAATGTCAAAATAGTTTGATCGTGTCAGTGTTATGGGTATTTTTCCTTTCACTAAAATGGTCGTTGTACTTGCGACAGAAACTGACTTTGCAGTGAGATATTGATTCTGTGCTTCGGTTTTGTATTGTATTTGATTGTATTGTATTGTGGTGTGTTATATTGTATTTCTCTTTTTTGGCACAACAGATGGATTTCTCTGTGTGAAATTCGGGCTGCTCTCCCCCAGGGAGAGCGCGTCGCCACACTACAACGCCACCCATTTTTTGTATTTTTTTTCCTGCGTGCGGTTTTATTTGTTTTTCCTATCGAAAGAGATACTAGGGTTCGTCAGATTTTTTTTTTTTAAGAAGAAAAAAAAGGGGGGGAGAAAATGAAACACTTTGTCTACAGACTCTCGGGTAATCGCCTTTTCTTAACAATCTCTCGCACACAGGTAGCAGCAAACCAAGCCCCTTCTCGGAAAGAGACCCAGCAATTTCGTATGATTTGTATTTGTATTCGCATTTCATTTTATCACAACAGATTTCTCAATTGTGAAATTCAGGCTGCTCTCCCCAGGGAGAGCGCGTCGCTTCACTACAGCTCCACCGATTTTTTTTTTCCTGCAGTTTTATTTGTTATCCCTATCGAAGTGGATTTTTTCTACAGAATTTTGCCAGGAACAACCCTTTTATTGCCGTGGGTTCTTTTACGTGCGCTACGTGCATGCTGCACACGGGACCTCGGTTTATCGTCTCATCCGAATGACTAACGTTCAGACCACCACTCAAGGTCTAGTGGAGGGGGAGAAAATATCGTCAGCTGAGCCGTGATTTCAACCAGCGCGCTTAGATTCTCTCGCTTCCCAGGCGGACGCGTTACCTCTAGGCCATCACTCCATATATATATATATATATATATATATATATATATATATATATATATATATGTGTGTGTGTGTGTGTGTGTGTGTGTGTGTGTGTGTGTGTGTGTGTGTGTGTGTACATACATGATATATATCACACCAAAAGGAAAGGCCAGGCAGGCTTTCAGTGTGTTCCAGAGTTATTAGACACGTACATCCGTTTCATTACACAGGTTGAGGTCATATTTCACGCTGTCTGGGAAGGAATCATTACCACAGTGATAGCACATTTCTTTCTTTCTCTTCCTTGTGTTCGTTGAATCTGTAAAGGTAGTGGCTATAAATTGCTTGGTGCCGTAGTGTCGTTCTTGTTTGTGTAGAAAAGGAGAA
>NC_134895.1:16973524-16976024 GCF_041734735.1 Babylonia areolata
ACCTCTCTCTCCCCCAACCTCTCTCTCCCCCAAACATCCCCCACAGAAAAATACACGATCATCCCCAAATGATGAAAAGACCATCTGTTTCCCGATATGCCTGATACTCTCTTCTTCTGCTGCTGTGTTTTCGCTTGCATGGTGCGCCCCCCCCCCCCTCAGCCCCCCACATCCCGCACCCCCCCCCCCCCCACGCCCCCCTCCTCCACACGCCCCCCGTCCACCCCCACAAGGCTGACTGTAGTGCAAGCACACGTGTACTGCCCGCCTGCCCCCCTTTCTATTTCAGTCATCATCCAACAGGTCACCCTTCAAGTACACGTGTACTGCCCGCCTGCCTCCCTTTCTATTTCAGTCATCATCCAACAGGTCACCCTTCAAGTACACGTGTACTGCCCGCCTGCCTCCCTTTCTATTTCAGTCATCATCCAACAGGTCACCCTGCAAGTACACGTGTACTGCCCGCCTGCCTCCCATTTCTATTTCAGTCAGTCATCCAACAGGTGACCCTGCAAATACACGTGTACTGCCCGCCTGCCCCCCTTTCTATTTCAGTCAGTCATCTCACAGGTGACCCTGCAAGTACACGTGTACTGCCCGCTGCCCTCCTTTCTATTTCAGTCAGTCATCCAACAGGTGACCCTGCAAGTACACGTGTACTGCCCGCCTGCCCCCCTTTCTATTTCAGTCATCATCCAACAGGTCACCCTGCAAGTACACGTGTACTGCCCGCCTGCCTCCCTTTCTATTTCAGTCAGTCATCCAACAGGTGACCCTGCAAGTACACGTGTACTGCCCGCCTGCCTCCCTTTCTATTTCAGTCAGTCATCCAACAGGTGACCCTGCAAGTACACGTGTACTGCCCGCCTGCCCCCCTTTCTATTTCAGTCATCATCCAACAGGTGACCCTGCAAGTACACGTGTACTGCCCGCCTGCCCCCCATTTCTATTTCAGTCAGTCATCCAACAGATGACCCTACAAGTACACGTGTACTACCCGCCGCCCCCTCCTCCCCCCCCCCCCCCCCCCCCCGCCCCCCCTTTCTATTACAGTCATCATCCAACAGGTGACCCTGCAAGTACACGTGTACTGCCCGCCTGCCCCCATTTCTATTTCAGTCATCATCCAACAGGTCACCCTGCAAGTACACGTGTACTGCCCGCCTGCCTCCCTTTCTATTTCAGTCAGTCATCCAACAGGTCACCCTGCAAGCCAGCTCGCGCGCAGGTGGTTAAGGAGAATGATAGAGGATCAAAAGAAGAAAGAAAAAAAAAAGAAACTTCAAAGAACGAAACAGAACAACAAAAGCAAACAACGAAAATTAAAAAAAAAAAAAAAAGTAAGAACGAGAGATAAAGTTGTTTTTTTTTAAGTGAAAAGAAAGTGATGAAGAAATAAAGAAAAATGAAAATGTAGAGGAAATTTAGGGTCAAAAAGAAAGAAAATAACCCAACAAAAAAAAAGAAAGGAAAAATAGAATGGAAAGCAAGAGAGGGAAAAAAAACTCAAAAAAAAACAAGAGAGATGCGAAATGCGAAAGGATTTGGCAAGCCGCCATTCAACTACTACTACAACATGCAACTGTATTCGTGTCTTTATTTGTATTTGTATTTCTCATTTTATCACAACAGATTTCTCTGTGTTAAATTCGGGCCGCTCTCCCCAGAGAGAGCGCGTCGCTACACTACAGCGCCACCCATCTTTTTTTTGTTTTTTTTTTTTTTTTTTTTTCCTGCGTGCAGTTTTATTTGTTTTTCCTATCGAAGTGGATTTTTCTACAGAATTTTGCCAGGAACAACCCTTTTGTTGCCGTGGGTTCTTTTACGTGCGCTAAGCACATGATACACACGGGACCTCGGTTTATCGTCTCATCCGAATGACTAGCGTCCAGACCACCACTCAAGGTCTAGTGGAGGGGGAGAAAATATCGGCGGCTGAGCCGTGATTCCAACCAGCGCGCTCAGATTCTCTCGCTTCCTAGGCGGACGCGTTACCTCTGGTCCATCACATAGAGAGAAGAACAGACGTCTGTACCTGCAGATGATGGCAACAATAAAAGACACGAAAGAATATAGAAACAAGTAAAAAAAAAAAAACAGATCACACACGAAGCATGAAAACCCATCATTAAGTCCGAAGCAAAGCGAAAGAAAAACAAACTAAAAAGCAAAGCATGGGTGAAAAGGCAACATGATGAAACAGTGTTCCTCTGTGTGTGTGTGTGTGGTGTGTGTGTGTGTGTGTGTGTGTGTGTGTGTGTGTGCACATATGACGATTCTGATGATATTTTTCACACACACACACACACACACACACACACACACACACACACACACACACTTTCACATACTCGCATGCGTACAGAGTAATTTCTTTTCCCCTCCGTCGATTTTTTTCCCTACCCTCGCGTAATATCACTAACAGTGAAATGACGTTAAAGAACACACACACACACACACACACACACACACACACACACACACACACACAAACACATAC
>NC_134895.1:16988524-16993524 GCF_041734735.1 Babylonia areolata
TTCATCGCTTTGTTACCTTTAATAGACTATTCAAGTTCCTGTTCTTATTCGTCGTTCTTATTATTTTATTTTATTTCAGTTTATTTCTTTATTTTTATGTTTTGTGTCGTTCGTTCTTTATTTTTTATGTCGTTAAATGGGCAGAATTGTAAAAAGGCCTTTACTGTGCCTAATTCTTTACCCATTAAAGATTCAATCAATCAATCAATCTTCTTCATCATCACTTCTTCTTCATCGTCGTCTTCTTCTTCTTCTTCTTCTTCTTCCTCTTCATCATCATCATCATCATTTCTTCTTCCTCTTCTTCTTCTTCTTCTCCTTCTTCTTCTTTTTCTTCTTCTTCTTCTTCCTCTTCCTCCTCCTTCTTCTTCTTCTTCTTCTTCTTCTTCTTCTCCTCCTTTCTTCTCTTTTTCTTCTTCTTTTCTTTTTCTGCTTCTTCTTCTTCCTCTTCCTCCTCCTTCCTTCTTCTTCCTTCTTCTTACTCTCATCCACCGCCGCCACCTCCTCCTTCCCATTTCCTCATCTCCCTCCCCGCACTCTCTCCGTTTCTGTCTCTCTCTCTGTATCTCTCTCTCTCTCTGTCTGTCTCTGTCTCTTTCTCTGTATCTCTCTCTGTTTCTGTCTCCTAGACTCTCTCTCTCTCTCTCTCTCTGTCTCTGTCTCTGTATCACTGTCTCTCTCTCTGTGTCTCTGTCTCTGTCTCTCTCTGTGTCTGTCTGTATGTCTGTCTATCTGTCTCTCTCTGTCTGTGTCTCTGTCTCTGTCTCTCTCTCTCTCTTCTTTTTTTTCTCTCCTTCTTTCGCTGTCCTTCTCTTCTTCTTTGTCTATCTTTGTTACTGACTCTCCGTCTCTCCGCTCATCTCTCCCACCTCTACGCCCCCCCCCCCCCCCCACCCCCACCCCCTCCTTCCTCCGTTCCGTTCCCCTCCACCCAACGCCACCCCCACCCCGCTCCCTTTCTCTCTCTCCCCCCCCCCTCCCCCCCCGCCCCCCTTCCACTCGTTTGGAATTCACTGAGATGTGAAACAGATCGCCCCAGACACAATAGGGGAAATCTTAGAATCCTTTAATGCACCGACCTCCGCATTTCCTCTCTCTCTCTCTCTCTCTCTCTCTCTCTCTCTCTCTCTATCTATCTATCTATCTATCTCTATCTCTGTCTCTCTCTCTCTACTTCTACCTCCATCTCTCTCTCTCTCTCCCTCTCTCTCTCTCTCTCTCTCTCTCTATATATATATATATATATATATATATCCTTCTCTCTCTACATCTACCTCCCTCTCTCTCTCTCTCTCTCTCTCTCTCTCTCTCTCTCTCTCTCTCTCTCTGAAAATGTCATGCATTGTATAATATCGTTCGCTATCAGCTTCCTTCGAAATCACAACAGAGAACCGTTGACATGTTCACACGATTTTTTTTTTTTTTTTTTTTTTAAGGAAGCTGAATCATTTATCATTCCGTCCATTGGATATTCAGGAGATGTGGATTTGGGAACATGGAAATGGCTCAGTATATGGAATGAGTGGAAAACACACACACACCCACACACACACACACACACACACACACACACACACACACACACACACAGACACACACACACACACACACACACACACACACACACACACACACACACACACACACACACACACACGGCAACATAGTGCAGCGAAGGGCAGTGTAAAGGAAAAACAAAGTGGAGCCAGGAACTCACCCCTGAGGGACGCCCTACTGTGCAGTGTTGTTGTTGTTGTTGTTGTACTGTTGTTTTTCCTCTCCTCAGCCTTCAGCAGGACCACCACCACCACCACAACAACAACAACAACAACAAGCCTGTCAGCCAGGACACGGGCTCCCCATTCCTGACCCAGATGCCCTCCTTCAGAGAAGCCAACAACCGAATCCTCTTGGTCTTCTCCTCCTCCTCCTCCTCCTCCTCCTCCTCCAACTCCCAGGGAGTCAATAAACCTGCGGTGGCCGCCCTCGAGGGCAAGAACGAGACCTCCTTGTTCGTCACCGATTGCGTCACGGGGTGGCCGCTCAAACTCTCGCCCAGGTAAGGGGAAAGACGGGAGGCAGGGAAGAGAGACAGAACGTGCGTGGCCAGTGGTCAGTGGTCTGTCTCCTTCCCTCCTGCCCGTTGGTCCTGCCTGCTAGCTACAGTCGTCATCCGTGTCGTCAAATAATCCGCATGCCGTGTTGGTGTTGCTTGTAACGCCGAGTACTTAAGGATTGTGTGTGTATGTGTGTGTGTGTGTGTGTTTATTTAAACTCATCTTTTCGTTGTGGTTGTGCTTCATTGATTTTTTTTTTTTTTTGCATTCAAACGCGAAGAACGTCCCCCAACACCTTTTGCCCACCTTTATATATATATATATATATATATATATATATATATATATATGTATGTATGTATATATGTATATATATATATATATATATATATATATATATATATATAACGAAATCTCTTTTTTATTGTTGTTGTTTTAAACACAATCTCCCGAGATTGCCAGATGTATATATAAACAAAAATAATTGTTTGAATTAAGGGAGACTGACAGAAAAATTTTTTTTTAAAAGATTGGAAAACAACACAAGACAGAAATGGACGATATACAAATCGCTTTTTTATTTCACAAGGTTGCACGACTTTGCACAGTATAAAAAAAAAAAAATTGCGTGGTTGAAACAATATTTCATTTCAAAATTTCACAATGTAATACAAATGGGACCTGTTATGAATTAGACATGACAACAAAGTCTTATATTGTTATTTGTATAAGTCGTGTCGTGATATGACAGGCACGCTAAATATGTGATGGATGTCTGTAAGTAGGAACTTTTACCCCCCCCCCCTGACCCCACCTACCCCCCCGCCATCCCCCCCCCTACCCCCCCCAAAAAGATTTCCATTGTCGATAATCTGCGCCTGTTTTGTGCCGTTTGAGAAGACTTTACTTTCCAAAATAATTCTTCGTTGTTTCGAGCTAGAGTTGCCGGGTTTATTTCGGTATCGCTGTGCCTGATTTGATTTAGTTGGTTACCAAAATTAATTAACGATGGCTATGCTTTCCGTTTCTACTTCTTTCGTTCAGCAAAAACCGTCAGTATCAGACTCGTGATTTGCTTCAAGATCGGTGAAATTTCTTGGATGTTTATTTATTTATTTATTTATTTATTTATTTATTTATTTATGTATTCATCCATTTATCTATTTATTTATGTATCTATCTATTCTTTTATTTATTATTCTAAGCGACATGTAAGTGTTGTTGTCAGAAAATTTTCCTTTTGTTTCCGGTTGTTAGCAACCTTTTTCTATATTATAATTATTATTTATTTATTTATTTATGCAAGCTTATCTATTATTTATTCCCCCGTTGTTGTTTTTTTGTTGTTGTTGTTTTTTTGTGTTTTTTTTCAAGGCCTGACTAAGCGCGTTGGGTTACGCTGCTGGTCAGGCATCTGCTTGGCTTGGCAGATGTGGTGTAGCGTATATGGTTTTGTCCGAACGCAGTGACGCCTCCTTGAGCTACTGAAACTGAAACTAGCAGCGGAATGGAAATTTGTGTCAAACTGTCTAAACCTTAATACTGTTTCATGTATCAGTGGGCTTTGCTACCTTTGTGTGTGTGTGTGTGTGTGTGTGTGTGTGTGTGTGTGTGTGCTGAATGTGAAACAGAAGCCTTGGTTGGCAGCTTCGCTGTTGCGAAACACACACACACGCACGCACGCACACACGCACACACACACACACACACACACACACACACACACGCACGCACGCACGCATTCACACACACACACACACACATACACACACACAACCTCTCTCTCTCTCTCTCTCTCTCTCTCTCTCTCTATCTATCTATCTATCTATCTATCTCTACCCTCCCCCCCCCCCCCTTTCTCTCTCCAGCTTTTTCCGCTCGCTTGTACTACACGATGATCACGTGCATGGTTGTCCTTTGAAATAACAGCATGGTATTTCTGACAGCGCGAACAAGTATCTGATCGACATAATGATTATATTATAAGCAATGATACCAACGTGGATGTACGGCGCATAATCGTATTATATAATGCTGTGCAAAGTTGAGGAAGAACTGTTTTGCCAATGTTAAAACTGCCGAAGACAACAAACAAATATGTATACCTAAAGATTAAAAGCGAAAAGAATAAATCGCATTTAGAAATATTACAGCAATGAAAGGTAAAACCAAATAAATTTGAAATTGTAAATACTCAGTGGTATTGGAAAAGAAGATCCTGACCAGTGCCAAAACAGATGCAATGATAATGAAGTTAATGTGTTTAACAAATATATAATATACACTTCTTTTCTTTTTTTTTAACATCAATTGTATCATCCATGGCATGATATCAGGTTATTGATTCTACTTCCTTTTTTTTTTTTCGTTTCGTTTTTAGATTTCATCTCGTTTTATCGGATTGTGATGGACATCAGATTCAGTTATTCCATGTCAAAAATTGTTGGTTGTTATGTTATTGCTCATTTGTTTCGCCGTTATTTTTTGTGGGTTTTTTTTTTTTTAGGTTCTTTATTTTTGCTTTTTGTTGTTGTTGTTGTTGTTGTTTCGGCAACATTCCGAGGGTAAGTTCGACACTAACCATATGTATGGAAAGGATATTTATAGGCTATTGCGCTTATAAATCTGTGGTCAGAGACCAAGCTCAAAGCGCCTTACAAACATGGAGTCATTTGCAAAACAGGCTGCCTACTTGGGTAGAGCTGACTGACGGCTGCCTTTTAGCACTCAGTTCTGTGTCTTTTCTTCAGGCTTCTGTCACGCACGCACAGACCACACACAGACGCACAGACACGCAAAGACACACAGACATACACATACGCACACACAATAGACATACTGGGCGCTCATCATTCGTTTCCTGTGTCATTCAGTCAGCTTTCAGGCACGCACACATACACACTCAGACAGACATGTAACATTTTACGTGTATGATAGTTTTGT
>NC_134895.1:17016024-17026024 GCF_041734735.1 Babylonia areolata
TTGGGATGGAAAGGAGCTGGGTTGTGGAGTAAGGGGGTTGAAATGGAAAGGAGGTGGGTTGTGGAGTAAGGGGGTTGAAATGGAAAGGAGCTGGGTTGTGGAGTAAGGGGGGTGAAATGGAAAGGAGCTGGGTTGTGGAGTAAGGGGGTTGAAATGGAAAGGAGGTGGGTTGTGGAGTAAGGGGGTTGGAATGGAAAGGAGCTGAAATGTGGAGTAAGGGGGTTGGAATGGAAAGGAGCTGGGTTGTGGAGTAAGGAGGTTGAAATGGAAAGGAGCTGGGTAGTGGAGTAAGGGGGTTGGAATGGAAAGGAACTGGGTTGTGGAGTAAGGGGGTTGGAATGGAAAGGAACTGGGTTGTGGAGTAAGGGAGGTGAAATGGAAAGGAGCTGGGTTGTGGAGTAAGGGGATTGGAATGGAAAGGAGCTGGGTTGTAGAGTAAGGGGGTTGAAATGGAAAAGAGCTGAGTTGTAGTGTGGTTGTGGGGGTAGGGGAGGGGAAGGGTGTGGAAAGGGGCAGGGTTGTGGAGTGGTTTTGGGGGTAGGGGTGGAAAGGAGGTGGGTTGGGACGTGACGAGGATGAAAGGAGGCTGGGGTTGGGCTGGAAACATAGACATGTATACAGACTGATCGAGGACTCAACTGTGGTTATCAATACTGATCGATACATGTAAACTGTGTTAACTGCTGGTCAGTTTCTGTTCAACTGTGATCAGTGATTGTCCACTGGTGATTAATAATGATCGATAACTGTCCACCGTCGTGATCAATACTGATCGATGACTCCCCACCATGATAAATACTGGCCAATTACTGTCACCTGTGATCAATGCTGATCGAGGACTATTCGCTGTGGTGATCAATACTGATCGATGACTCAACTGTGGTTATCAATACTGGTCGGTACATGTCAACTGTGATAATTGCTGATCGATGACTGTCAACTGTAGTTTTTGGTGATCACTGGTAATCAATGCTGACCGTTGACGGTCTTCTGTAATCAATGCTGACCGTTTGACTGTCCACTGTGAAGGTCAGTGCTGACCATTGATGGTCTTCTGTAATCAATGCTGACCGTATGACTGTCCACTGTGAAGGTCAGTGCTGACCATTGATGGTCTTCTGTAATCAATGCTGACCGATGACTGTCCACCGTGAAGGTCAGTGCTGACCATTGATGGTCTTCTGTAATCAATGCTGACCGATGACTGTCCACTGTGAAGGTCAGTGCTGACCATTGATGGTCTTCTGTAATCAATGCTGACCGAGGACTGTCCACTGTGAAGGTCAGTGCTGACCATTGATGGTCTTCTGTAATCGATGCTGACCTATGACTGTTGACTGTGATCAATGCTAATCAGTAAGGATACACGACAATCTAAATGTGATGGGATGTCCCACTGGGCGTAGGCCAAAAGTGTCAATAATGTGCATGGAGGTGCGAGGTAATGTTCGATGCTTATGTGATAGCTTAATATTAACATGTTCTTATCATACATGTTCTTATATCAATATGCTCTTATCAGACAACTTTCACTTGATCCGTGTCCTGTTTCTTCCTTTATCTTTATGAAAATGAAAGCCAAAATCTAATATATATATATATATATATATATATATATATATAATATGGCTATAGCTAGGCGAAAAAGCTTATGTCGAATATTTGTTAGAGGAATTTTGGAATGAATGGACAGAATAGCTTTTAATCTGTTTTCACACACTGAAGGATTACGCAAGCAAGCGTGTGCACACACACACACACACACACACACACTGTCTCTCTCTCTCTCTCTCTCTCTCTCTCTCTGTCTATCTATCTATCTATCTATCTATCTTTCACCCTCATACTCACACCCACACGCGCACGCCCACGCCCACAGAGTATCAGGCTACACATACAGACCAGACAGACAAAACGAAAGGACACAGAGGGGGCCCGGGGGGGGGGGGGGGGGGGGAGAGAGAGAGGCAAGCGGTTGAATGTCAAAGACCGATGTCCACCCATTATTGCGTCAGTCACTCAGTCGTTCAGTCAGTCTCCATCCCTCCCGCGGGCGCAGCAGCAGACAGCAGACAGCAGAAACAGCAAGCAGCAACAGTTACTCTGTTAGATCGCTGCCTGTGCCCATTGTGTGTGTTATCGAACCTTCCTCTTCCTCCTCCTCCTCCTCCTCCTCCTCCTTCTCGATATCTCTTCTGTTTCGCTGTGCACACAAGTAGTAGTTGTTGCAGTAGTCGTGATGGTGGTGGATTCCCACACGCGCGCGCGTAGGGAGATGGGGGGGGGGAGAGAGAGAGAGAGAGATGGAGGGAGTGGTGGTAGTAGGGTTGCGGGGTGAGGGGGAGAAGGCAGGAAGCGAAGGAACTCTACCACCTCGCGCCATTATTAACATAAATTCCCCACCCACCCACCCACCCACCGTTGGCATAGCAACAGTGCGTGTCTTGCGCTGCACGTCACCCGTTTGTGCGGTGGCTGTGTCAGGGACGGTGGGGGCTGTGTGACTTGTCTGTGCATGGTGTGAGGCTTGGTGTGTGGTGTGTGAAGGCCGGACTTCTAGAAAGATGGAGGAAGACAGCAGTCGACCAGCCAGCTTCCAAGGGGAGAGGTAAGGCGCAGAGCAACAGGGAGTAAGTAAGAGAAGGTCAGGGCTGGTCAGTTTGCCGGGTGTCTGTTCAGTGTCAGTAGTGGGGTAGGGGGGGGGGGTCATCCCAGGTCGAGGGGGAAGGGTAGGGGTGTGGGGGGGTGGGTGTTACTCTGTCTGCTGGTTGCGTGAGGTTTGTGACGTTTTTTTCTTTCTTGTTGGTTTGTGTGTGTGTGTGTGTGTGTTCGCTTGGCATGGAATGAAGACTCCCAGACTGTATAGACTTCTGCCCGCGTCCGTCTGCCGCGCTAACCGTGCGTGTCGGTCGGTCTCTCTCTGTCTCTGTCTCTGTGTGTCTGTCTGTCTGTCTCTCTCTCTCTCTCTCTCTCTCGTTCGCTCGTCAGCGCCTGTAGAGCCGGGAGTATGATTGCTGAGGGATGTCCAGGAACCGGTTTACCGATTGCAATCATTTCCGAAACAGGAAGCCAGCCACTCACTAGTGACACCGCAGGGTTTTTCGATGCTTGTTCAGTGTGACAATGCTGCAACGGGTTGTGTGTGCCTGGCTGACATGATGACACTAGTAGCTGTCAATCCGTTAACTCACTCAGTACGGCCAGTCCTCTCTTCTCCTCTACACAGACCCCTCGGATGTCCAGTGGGTGTCTAAATGACCCAGCCTTTAGCTTCCGTCGTCAGAATTGTGGTATTCTCTGTCAACATTCACCTCTTCAGTATAAGAGCCTTCCGCTTGCAATATTTTGATGATGGTAATTGGGGTGAAACGCTGTTAACGTCGTCTCTTTCGCCGTTCGTATGGAGAGAGTTAACCTGCTCAGTAGGTTACGCGCACGTTGAAACTGACGAAGCCCCGCCGCCGGCGATAGATAGACTTGTCGCGGTCCTGGTGACCAGGAGCCAGTTGCATTGCTTGGTTCTAACTTTTTGACAGTTACACGTGACTAAATGTCTACGTTGACCGGAACCGTATACTGACGCCATTGGTCAGCTCCATACTACACACAGTTAGTAGCGGGTTACTACGACCATACTATAGGCTCTTCCGTCCGAGCAATACAACTGGCTCTTGGCACAAAGCGAGACAAGTTAGCACGGCACAAGCGAAACTATTCAAAAACAAGTCATGTCACCTTGTGTGCGTGTGTGTGTGTCTGTGTGTGTGTGTGTGTGTGTGTGTGTGTGTGTGTGTGTGTGTGTTTCATTTACTCCAAAGTGGAAATCATATTCTGATTCCCTGTGAGAGGGTGCTATCATGATTACCTGACTTTTCTTCTTCTTCTCCTTCTCCTCCTCCTTCTTCTTCTTCTTCTCCTTCTCCTTCTCCTTCTTCTTCTTCTGCGTTCGTGGGCTGCAGCTCCCACGTTCACTCAGTCGTATGTACACGAGTGGGGTTTTTACGTGAATGACCGTGTTTGTTTGGGGTTTTGGTTTTTACCCCGCCATGTAGGCAGCCATACTCCGCTTTCGGGGGTACCTGACTTCATGAATTTGTGATCGTTTGCGCTGATCTTGTTCGGGTTGATTAATGATAGGTGGATAATGATAAATCATGTGGCGTTATACAGCTGTTTAGCAGTGATTGGTGAAATATGATAATTACATCGGAGTATAACCTGTGTTGCCTGTGTGATTTGGCGTTGATACGCGACGTGGTCCCCATTATTGTTGCCAGAGTAAGCAAGCGAAACTGATTCAGCGTCTAAAGGTAGCTGTCTGTTCCATAACAACAACAACAACAGTAGTAGAAGTGGTGGTGGTGTTGGTGGTGGTAGTGGTGTTGGTGGTGGTAGTGGTTGTGGTGGTGATGGTGGTGGTAATGGTGGTGGTGGTGGTGATGGTAGCGGTGGTAGTGGTGGTGGTGGTGGTGGTAGTGGTGGTGGTGGTGGTTGGGGGTGATGATGGTAGCGGTGGTGGTGGTAGTGGTGGTGATGGTGATGGTGGTGGTAGTAGTGGGTGATGGTGGTGGTAGTGGTGGTAGTGGGTGATGGTGGTGGTGGTAGTGGTGATGGTGGTGGTGGTAGTGGTGATGGTGGTGGTGGTAGTGGTGGTGATGGTGGTGGTAGTAGTGGGTGATGGTGGTGGTAGTGGTGGTAGTGGGTGATGGTGGTGGTGGTAGTGGTGGTGGTGGTGGTGGTAGTGGTGGTGATGGTGGTGGTAGTGGTGGTGATGGTGGTGGTAGTGGTGGTAGTGGTGGTGGTGGTAGTGGGTGATGGTGATGGTGGTGGTAGTAGTGGGTGATGGTGGTGGTAGTGGTGGTGGTGGTAGTGGGTGATGGTGATGGTGGTGGTAGTAGTGGGTGATGGTGGTGGTAGTGGTGGTAGTGGGTGATGGTGGTAGTGGTGGTGGTGGTGGTGGTAGTGGTGGTGATGGTGGTGGTAGTAGTGGGTGATGGTGGTGGTGGTAGTGGTGGTGGTGGTAGTAGTGCTAGTACTAGTAGTAGTAGTAGTAGAGACGGACGAAAGGAAGGAATGAAGGAAAGAAGCCTGCACCATTCAGACAGTTCCAGGTTCTGAAATCCGGACGAACGGGCAGAGATACTTACTTATTCCACTACATCTTGCATGAGAAATGAGCTGCATGCTTAGTGTCTGAGACGTCAAAAATCAATCGAGGACCACTCTGTGTGTGTGTGTGTGTGTGTGTGTGTGTGTGTGTGTGTGTGTGTGTGTGTGTGTGTGTGTGTGTCTGTGTGTGTGTGTGTGTGTGTGTGTGTGTGTGTGTGTGTGTGTGTGTGTGTGTGTGTGTGTGTGTGTGTGTAAGAGGGTGAGGTTGGAGGAGGAAAGACAGGGGGAGGGGGAAGTGGATGTTGGGATTGGTTTTGTTTTAAATAAATAAATAAATTAAATAAATAGATTTTTTTTTTTAAGTTGCTCTTTATTTCGGTCTGAAGAGAAATCCACTTGATGGATTTAACAAAATATTCTAGACCACAAGGCCGAGGGGCCTACCGTGCACACACACCCCGCCCCCTCCCCCACACCCCACCCCCATCCCCAGGAATGATGTAGACTTGCCCCCCCCCCTCCACCCCCACCCCACCCCCACCCCCAAAAAAAAAAATTCGGTGTTTCTTGAACTCATTTTTACACGTTTCCACGAAAAACAATGGAACGCACAAGAGTTACTGTCCTTAGCGATAAGGGTACCCTCCCATACCCCGGTCAACGAAACTAAGACACACTCAACATCAAACTCTCTCATAAATCATACTTGTATAAAGGAAACCACCAGATAATATATGTTTGTTGTTGTTTTTTTAACCTACTGTTAAATCATCGACGACATAGCGTCAAATAGTCCAGTTGTTTTTCGGTTATTCTTGGGGGGTTTTTTTTTGGGGGGGGGGGGTTCTCACTTACATATCACTCTTTTCGAAATTATCTTTGTACAGAGCCCTGTGAAGGTCTTTACGCAACTATCGGAATTATTTCAGTTCGTTTGAATGAACGTTTGACCCTTTGGGAAATCGCACTGGTGGAAGTACTGACAAAGACTCTACACCAGATGAGGAGGAATGAGAGAACTCGCACGGGTTTGCCTTCGAACACGTGGTGCCAGGTGATTTGACATTGAAACCATGCCCTTCAATTCAGCCAGCAGTCCATGGAATAATGTTATGTCATGTCATGTCAGTGTCGGGTAGGATTTCTCTCTCTAGGAAATCACTTTTCTGTTGTGATGCCTAGTAGCCCGCAAAGTGTTCCATCATCATCTTTTTTTTCTTTTCTTTTCGACTCACTTGTGTAAACAAAGTGAATCTATGTTTTAACCCGGTGTTTGGTTGTCTGTGTGTTTGTTTGTGTGTGTGTGTCCGTCCGTGTGTCTGTGTGTCCGTGGTAAACTTTAACATTGACATTTTCTCTGCAAATACTTTGTCAGTTGACACCAAATTTGGCATAAAAATAGGAAAGATTCAGTTCTTTCCAGTCATCTTGTTTAAAACAATATTGCACCTCTGGGATAGGCACAAAAATATTTAAAAAAAGAAGCCTAATTATATGCAAACTGCATTTACTGTTATATTTATATTTTTTTGTATTCTCTAAACTTGGCACTTTTACCTCTTATTCTGACACAACAACAAGAGGAGTCATTAGTATCATTTTTTGTTCAAACAGGAACTTCTTTTGATAAGCATGGAATTTTTATTTATTTTGCAAACGTTTTGGTGCAGTTAGTAAAAAAGGGAAATTACTCTGTAATTAATGCTAGGGGACTTAATTTATCACAAGTGATTCTTGAAGGCCTTGCCTCTCTTGGGTTTTTTTTTTTTTTCTTTTTTCATATCTAATCCGAGAGCTAATGAAGCAGACTGATGGTGGAGTCTTTCACTTACAGAATGCAACGAAAGACAAATATTGGTGCTGGGAGTTCCCATACATGCTGTAAATGCCCGCTTCATTCAGCACAAATGAGATGGTCTTGACTGCCTGTCTTATCAGCTAGAGCTCGGATCTAGAAAAAAAAAAAAATTAAAAAACCAAACTCAAGTTAATTAAAAGCCTGTCGCACACTAGCCTCAGAGTCAGCGCGACAGGATTTCTGTTTACGCAGCATCAAATGACAGGTTCTGCGTGAAGGTTGCTACTCTGCCGGTACCATCGACTTGTGCCTTTGCGTCCATATTCTGGGATGGGATACATACAATACATCGTTTTCTGTTCTCCCTGATTTTAGAAACTCTTCCAGAAGAGGATTATCGACGACGTGAAAATCAATTAACACTCGATGATTAACAAATAGTAAAGAGTGGTAACAACTCTCTCCATTCACAAGGTACACAACTTCAAGTTAATGTTGCTTACGCTACCGATTCAGCTAGCACACAGGTGAATAAAAGGTACATTGGAACAAACCCAGACACTTCCTCTAAAAAAAATAATAAAATAACAATAATAATCAAGACTCCCTGGCCCCGTCATGTCGTGCTATGTTTGGAAAGTCAACTGGAACAGAATGATCGATGCAGTGAAAATCAAACACCCCCACCTCCACCCCCACCCCCCCCAACCCTCCACCCCCACCCCCACCCGCACTCCCTGGCCTTTTAACCAGGGAGGGTCGTGCGTGCATCAATCGAAGACCAGACGTTTCGCTTCGTTCGGGCGAGCGCTCCTTCACGCAGCGGGATCGAAGAACTGGGATTGTTTGCAATACTTACGGGTTTTATTAGCGAAGAGCATATTGATTGAATGATAATAATAATAATAATAATAATAATAATGTACATTTATATAGCGCCCTTTCTCTCTAAGGGCTCAGGGCGCTTTACATAAGTAATAAAGAATAAGTAATAAGTTCATTATTTTCAACATAAAAAAAGATGCTCATAGCAGATGAAAATATTACTTGAACAATTTGGAGAAGGTGGGGGCGTGAAAATCTCTGCATAAGGTTTTTTTTTCACCCTTTTTATTCGAACGGGGTCTTTAACTTCTCGATGACAGTATATATATATATATATATATATATATATATATATATATACCTCTGACTGTTACCTTTTGAAACTTCCTCGTGTCAGTACAAGAACCTATGGTGGTGAACGTTCTTTCTCTTCTTTGCTGCTCCTCCTCATCATTATCTGGAACAACCTTCCTCATCATGTCCTTTTTTCCATCTTATGATTCCATCTCTGCTTTGGGCTCCTCACTACAAAACTCTGTTTAACTCACTCAGTACGGCCAGTCCTCTCTTCTCCTCTACACAGACCCCCTCGGATGTCCAGTGGGTGTCTCAATGACCGAAACTTTAGCTTCCGTCGTCAGAATTGTGGTATTCTTTGTCAACATTCACCTCTTCAGTATAAGAGCCTTCCGCTTGCAATATTTTGATGATGGTAATTGGGGTGAAACGCTGTTAACGTCGTCTCTTTCGCCGTTCGTATGGAGAGAGTTAAACCTATATATATGTAAGCGCTCTCAGCTTCATTCTTCTCCAACACCATGTCAGCTCACTTTGGATGCATGAAGAGAGGGAGAGAGTGTAGGGGGTGGGTGGGTGTGTGTGTGGGGGAGGGAGGGAATTGGAATTAGAATTTGTTCTTTAAGGCCAATGATTTGTTGTTGTTGTTGTTGTTTTTGTGTTTGTTTGTTTGTTTGTTTGTTGTTGTTTTAGCAAGGAAGAAAATAGTATATTTAAGCCAGGATATAAACATGGTAACAGAAGTGCTGAACTGGATACAACATAAGCAGTGATTATCAATAATATTACACAGAATAACAGTAATACTACGTCGTTGGTCATGAGCTAACAAGTTCTCTTCTGTTGAAGGCTTGGTGTAAAGAATACAGCCAGATTGTTTATTACAAGTTCATTTCTAACAGCCAGAGATTGTTTATTACAAGTTCATTTCTAACAGCCAGAGATTGTTTATTACAAGTTCATTTCTAACAGCCAGAGATTGTTTATTACAAGTTCATTTCTAACAGCCAGAAGAAAGGGGAGAGGGAGGGGGTTAGAGAAAGGATGATAAGTCAGGAATGATTTATGTAATTTGTTTGGGGTTTTTTTTCTTTCATGTAAAGCGCCCGGAGCTCCTAGAGAGAAAGGGTGCTATTCTTATTCTTGTTATTGGGTTGTTGTTTTGTTTTGTTTTTGTTTTTTTTTGGGGGGTTATATATATATATATATATATATATATATATATATATATATATATATATATATATATATATATATATATATACACTGTCTCAACGCTTCTGGACCGTTTTATTTCACGCTTTAACTGGTGAGTAACAAAACCAAATGTTTAGCCTTATTTCGTACAACCATTAAATTGACTTTAAATTTGACCCATTGAGCGAAGACAGTATGTTTCTGTGACTAAGCATATCACATAAGCTTGTTAAAAGATCCTGTAATCCATGTCAGCGTTCGGTGCGTTATGGAAACAAGAACATACCCAGCATGCACATCCGCGGAAACGGAGTATGGCTGCCTACATGGCGGGGTAATGATTAAGCGGTCATAAATATATATATATATATATATATATATATATACATAAAAAGTTACATGTGTGTGTGTGTGTGTGCGTGCGTGCGTGTGTGCGTGCGTGCGTGCCAGCGTGCGTGACTGAAACCCGACTGAATGACACAGGAAACGAATGATGAGCGCCCAAAGGCAGCTCTCAAGTCGGTTCTTCCCAGGTAGCCAGTTTGTTGTACGGATGATTCCGTGTCTGGAAGGCGCTTAGAGTTTTGTCTTTGATCAAGGATAGGCGCCGTATAAGTAAGTACCCATATATCGTAATCATCATCATCATTATCAAGTATATGGCAGAAGGGGATAGGCATATAATGTTTGTTTTTTGTTGTTGTTTATTTTGTTTTGTTTGGGGGGTTATGAGTGTTTTCCTTCACCGGTCTGAATGACAGGCATCAATGATAT
>NC_134895.1:17038524-17056024 GCF_041734735.1 Babylonia areolata
GAAAAGTTGAGGAGTTGTGTGACGTTTTATGAAGGTGGATGAGGGACAGACAAACAGACAGAGACAGACAGACAGACGTAGACAGACAGACAGAAAAGTTGGAGAAGTTGGAGAAAAGTTGAGGAGTTGTGTGACGTTTTATGAAGGTGGATGAGGGACAGACAGACAGAGACAGACAGGCAGACAGACAGACGTAGACAGACAGACAGAAAAGTTGGAGAAGTTGGAGAAAAGTTGAGTAGTTGTGTGACGTTTTATGAAGGTGGATGAGGGACAGACAGACAGAGACAGACAGGCAGACAGACAGAGAGGGTTGGGGAAAAGTTGAGGAGTTGTGTGACGTTTTATGAAGGTGGATGAGGGACAGACAGACAGAGACAGACAGGCAGACAGACAGAGAGGGTTGGGGAAAAGTTGAGGAGTTGTGTGACGTTTCATGAAGGTTGATGAGGGACAGACAAACAGAGACAGACAGGCAGACAGACAGACAGACAGAGAGGGTTGGGGAAAAGTTGAGGAGTTGTGTGACGTTTCATGAAGGTTGATGAGGGACAGACAAACAGAGACAAACAGAGACAGACAGGCAGACAGACAGACTGACAGAGAGGGTTGGGGAAAAGTTGAGGAGTTGTGTGACGTTTTATGAAGATGGATGAGGGACAGACAAACAGACAGAGAGAGACAGGCAGACAGACAGACAAGACAAGACAAGACAATGGTTTATTTGTTAGACCTCCGGCCCATAACAAAGGAGTGGGCCACTAACAAAACTATGACATAATGAATCAAATAGTGTGAACAATATATCAGTGCGCATGTGACTCTTGCAAGTTCTCTCTCTCTCTCTCTCTCTCTCTCTCTCTCTCTCTCTCACACACACACACACACACACACACACACACACACACACACACACACTATCTCTCTCTCTCCTCTCCCCTTCCTCAAACACATGAACACACAGATCCAGCGACCTGGATTTAGTGAAATGCAAAAAACTGAAGCTGAGACAGACAGACAGACAGAGAAAGAAAGAGAGAGAGAGAGAAGCTGGGATCAAGTTGAGGAGTTGTGTGACGTCTCATAACTGTGGATCAGGGACAGACAGACAGACAGACAGACAGAGAAGTTCTGGTGAAACTTGAAGAGTTGTCTTGACATTTCATGAATGTGGATAAGGGACAGACAGACAGACAGACAGACAGAGAAATTCTGGTGAAACTTGAAGAGTTGTCTAACATTTCATGAATGTGGATCAGGGACAGACAGACAGACAGACAGACAAAGAAGTTCTGGTGAAACTTGAAGAGTTGTCTGACATATTCATGAATGTGGATCAGGGACAGACAGACAGACAGACAGACAGACAGAGAAGTTCTGGTGAAACTTGAAGAGTTGTCTAACATTTCATGAATGTGGATCAGGGACAGACAGACAGACAGACAGACAGACAGACAGAGAAGTTCTGGTGAAACTTGAAGAGTTGTCTGACATTCCATGAATGTGGATCAGGGACAGACAGACAGACAGACAGACAGACAGACAGACAGAGAAGTTCTGGTGAAACTTGAAGAGTTGTCTGACATTTCATGAATGTGGATCAGGGACAGACAGACAGACAGACAGACAGACAAAGAAGTTCTGGTGAAACTTGAAGAGTTGTCTGACATTTCATGAATGTGGATCAGGGACAGACAGACAGACAGACAAAGAAGTTCTGGTGAAACTTGAAGAGTTGTCTGACATTCCATGAATGTGGATCAGGGACAGACAGACAGACAGACAGACAGACAAAGAAGTTCTGGTGAAACTTGAAGAGTTGTCTGACATTCCATGAATGTGGATCAGGGACAGACAGACAGACAGACAGAGAAGTTCTGGTGAAACTTGAAGAGTTGTCTGACATTTCATGAATGTGGATCAGGGACAGACAGACAGACAGACAGACAGAGAAATTCTGGTGAAACTTGAAGAGTTGTCTGACATTTCATGAATGTGGATCAGGGACAGACAGACAGACAGGTAGACAGACAGACAGACAGATATAGAAGTTGGGAAAAAGTTGAAGAGTTGTGTGACGTTTCATGAATGTGGACCAAGGAAAGATACACAGAGAGACAGACAGACAGACAGAGAGTTTATCCACACAGACGGTCGAGGCTTCCAGAAGCAGAGCGGTGCAGACAAGAGTTCCCAAATTAGCTGTCACTCGGTCCCCCCCCCCCCCCTCCACACACACACACACCCTCACCCCTACCCCTACCCCCACCCCCACCCCTACTCGTACGTATTGACATGGTCCTGAACTGCTGCACGTGCTCGTACACCACGACCCATTATACCCCCCCCCTCCCTCTCCCCACCCACCCCCACTCCTCCACACCCCCACCACCCTCATTACCGCAGGGGCGTGTGGCGTCTGTAGACTTGTGTTGTTGTTGTTGTTGTTGCCGTATAGGTGTACAGTGGACGAACTGTGAAGGGCATTTTGTTCCAAACTATTTGGCCCGGATAAGCACCCAACGCTAATCTTGTATCACAGATTGACATAAGCTTATACAGCAAAGTGAGAGCTATAATTATGATCAATGGTTTCTCTGGTTTCTCCATAGCAATGAGAATTCATTTACAGTTTAGGCTTTTGTGAATTGAAAGACTCAGACTCTCAAACTATTGGGCACTGGCTCTTAGTGCTGTAGCCTTGAGGGGGGACTAGTTGGCCTTTTGGGAACCATCCCAACACCGACTGTCCTAAAAACCCTCTTGGCCGAGGGAGTGGGGATGTAACTTGGGCAAGACACTCTCCACTTTTATCAAATTCTTGCCCAAATAGTCTGGACAGCAGTTGCCTCCTCTGCTGATCTGATGGTCATAGTCGGACACGACTGACTATCATACAAGTTTGTATATGTTTATATATGTATATTGTTTATCATACAAGGTTGTGGTGGTAATGGTGGCTTTGAGGGGTTGCCCAGGTGGAGAGAGAGAGGGGGGAGTGAAGGTCTTGGTGGAGAAGGGTGCAATAGCCGAGTGGTTAAAGCGTTGGACTTTCAATCTGAGGGTCACGGGTTCGAATCTCGGTGACGATACCTGGTGGGTAAAGGGTGAAGATTTTTTCGATCTCCCAGGTCAACATAGTCATGTACAGATCTGCTTGTGCCTGAACCCCCCTTTCGTGTATATACGCATGCAGAAGATCAAATACCCACGCTAAAGATCTTGTAATCCATGTCAGCGTTCGGTGGATTATGGAAACAAGAACATACCCAGCATGCGCACTCCCGAAAACGGAGTATGGCTGTCTGCATAGCGGAGTAAATAAACAAAACCGTCATACACGTGAAATGTTACATGGCTGTCGGAGTGTGTGTGTGTGTGTGTGCGTGCCTGAAATCTGATTGAATGACACAGGAAACGAATGATGAGCGCTCAATGACAGCCGTCAGGTAGGCAGCCTGTTGTGCAGATGACTCCGTGTTTGTAAAGCGCTTAGAGCTTAAGTCTCCGACCGAGGATAGGCGCTATATAAGTATCCATATCTTTCATTCATTCATGCTAGTACTGGTGGTGGTGTGTTGTGCGCTGGTTGCCTGTTGGTTAAAGCATTCAACGTGTGTTTTTTTATTTTATAACTTTGTTTGTGTGTGTGTGTGTGTGTGTGTGTGTGTGTGTGTGTGTGTGTTATAAAAAGAATCAATAGATCTAAAAGATGTACAGAAGAATACTCTTACTTAATTTGTTAGATGAATCTGCCGTTTTTATTTTTCTTGGCCTATATTAATTAATTAAGTCCTGATGTTATGACTAAGGTAAATGTATCGTTTTGTGTGTCTATATACCTAGTGCTGACTTGTGTGATGGAGCCACGAAAATGGACGTGGCGTTTACAGAGTAAAAAATGTTCAAACCTTCAAAGCAAGACGCCTCTCTGTTGTCATAATGTACTGTTCGCTGTGCACACTTTGTTGACAACGTCGTGTTTAACAACAGGATAATTATTTTTTTATTCTCTGTCTCTCTTTGTCTGTATGTCTGTCTGTCTTTCTTTGTCTGTCTGTTTGTCTCTTTCTGTCTGTCTCTCACTCTCTCACTCTGTCTCTCTGTCTGTCTGTCTCTCACTCTCTCACTCTGTCTCTCTGTCTCTGTTTGTCTGTTTGTCTGTCTGTCTCTCTCTCTCTCTGTATATATATATATATATATATATATATATATATATATATATATATCTTTCCACCTGTCTCTCTATCCATGTCAAACTGCGATATATATATATATATATATATATATATATATATATATATATTTGTCTGTGTATCTATCTATGTATCTCTCCACCTGTCTCCTCAATCATGTGAAGGTGCGATATATCTATATATGTGTCTATATCTGTATATTTTTTCCAGGTCTCTTCATCCATGTCAAACTGCTATATATCTATCTGTGTCTGTGTATGTGTGTATTTGTCCATCTGTCTCTTCAGTTCATGCCAAGCTGCTATAGATACATATACATGTTTCTGTATCTGTGCATCTTTCTATCTGTCTCTCTACCCATGTCAAACTGCTATATATCTATCTGTGTGTCTGTCTATGTATCTGTGTATTTGTCCATCTGTCTCTTCATCCATGTCAAAACTGATATATATATATGTGTGTGTGTGTGTGTGTGTCTGTCTGTCTGTATCTATATCTGTCTATGTTTCCATCTGTCTCCTCACTCAATTCATGTCAAGCTGCTACACATCTACCTGTTTCGGGTACCCCCCGAAACATGGAGAATGGCTGCCTACATGGCGGGGTAAAAAAAACAAATAAGCAAACAAACAAACACGGTCATACACGGAAAAAAGCCCACTCGTTTACGTACGAGTGAACGTGGGAGAAGCAGCCCACGAACGTAAGAAGAAGAAGAAGAAGCAAGAGGAAGGTTACACATATGTCTCTTTCTATCGGTCTCTTCATCCATGCCAGGCTGCTGTTTTGTTTGCAGCTGGCGTGACATTCCTGAAATAGACACCGAGAACTGCTTGGGCTGCAACCCTGTGACGGAGCTCTGTATCGATCCGAAAGACGTGCTGTTATTGAGAGGAGGGAGGGTGTGTGGGGGGGGGACGGGGGGGGGGGAGCCGGGAGGTGTGTGGAGGGGGGGGGGGGAATTCGCATGCATGCAGCTGTGCCGCGGGGCGAGAATTTGTATTGATTGAGAGAATCGTCTGTTACACTTGCTGCTGCTGCTGCTGCTGCTGCTGGGGAAACTAATTAATGTATATACAGTGAATAAGCTGTACACCTGCAGCAGGTTCATCTGTCGCCGTATAATTGGGTAGCTTTCGTTTTACTGATCGTAAAACCTTCTGCACCTCCCCCTCCACTTCCTCCTCCTCCTCCTCCTTCTTCTTCTTCTTCTTCTTCTTCTTCTTCTTCTTCTTCTTCTTCTTCTTCTTCTTCACATCTTCTTCTTCTTCTTCTCGTTTAATTCTTCTTTATTCACATAGGAAGTGTGTTACCGGCTGCACTGGTGGAGCGGTGGCCCAGACAATGCACCCGATTAGGAAACGAGTGTTCAGGGGGCGGGTTCGAATCTCATATAGTGATATACGGACCTGGATTTTTTTTTTTTACTCCTGTGGTGGTCTGTGTGCAAGTCTTTCGGATGAGAAGATAAACCTTATGCAGAATGCGCTTGGGGTAAGTAAAAAAAAAAATAATAATAATACAAAGCCCACAGCAATGAAAGTGTTGTGTCTGGCAACATTCTAAAGGACAATTCATTTTTTGGTGTAAAAAAAAAAATGAATCAAATATTCAGACCGAAAAAAAAAATAATACAAAAGACGGGGATGTTGTGGTGCTGTGGCGACGGTTTTCCTCTGGAAGAGCTGCCTGAATTTCACACAGAGGAATATGTTGTGCGAAAAAAAAAAAGAAAAAAAAAAGAAAAGTCACACAAATAGACTACACTAGATGCGTCGCAAAATGTACCCCACAAACAACGGCAAACAGGCTTTGTTCATGTTGTCATTAAAACACACACACACACACACACACAGTGTAGTCTTAGCTTAATCAGTGGAGTGATGGCCTAGAGGTAACGCGTCCGCCTAGGAAGCGAGAGAATCTGAGCGCGCTGGTTCGAATCACGGCTCAGCCGCCGATATTTTCTCCCCCTCCACTAGACCTTGAGTGGTGGTCTGGACGCTACTCATTCGAATGAGACGATAAACCGAAGTGCCGTGGGCAGCACGCACCTAGCGCACGTAAAAGAACCCACGGCAACAAAAGGGTTGTTCCTGGCAAAATTCTGTAGAAAAATCCGCTTCGATAGGGAAAACAAAGAAAACTGCACGCAGGAAATAAATACAAAAAAAAAAAAAAAATGGGTGGCGCTGTAGTGTAGCGACGCGCTCTCCCTGGGGACAGCAGCCCGAATTTCACGCAGAGAAATCTGTTGTGGTAAAAAGAAATACAAATACAAATAACACGTGAGAAACGAGTAGAAAAGGACGTGGTGGTGGACTTTTAATTAACAACAGGCAGCGCGGTTGTTGTTTTGTTTATCAAGGAATCAGTTTGCACAATACATAGTGGGTCTACCCTCGCCACACTTCACTGAACTGTGTATGTGACTCGCAACTATAACAATTTACAATAATTGATGGAACCCCCTGGAGGAGGAGAGCGGTGTCACTAAAACTCGAAAAGACGCGAAAAGACACGAAAAGACGCGAAAAGACACGAAAAGACATATGAAAAAAATGTGAAAACGCGAAAAGACATCCGAAAAGAATGTGAAAATGCGAAAAGACACGAAATGACACGAAAAGTGTCTTTTCACATGTTTTTCAGATGTGTTTTCGTATCTTTTCGCGTCTTTTCGTGTCTTACTTAAAAGACACGAAAACACATCTGAAAAGACATCAGAATAGATATTCCAAGACTTTTCATGTCTTTTCACATTCTTTTCCGGTGTATTTTCGTGTCTTTTCGCGTCTTTTCGTGTCTTTTCGCGTGTCTTTTCGTGTCTTTTCGCGTCTTTTCGTGTCTTTTCGCGTCTTTTCGCATTTTAGTATGGCACGGTGTCACTAAAACTCGAAAAGACGCGAAAAGACACGAAAAGACGCGAAAAGACACGAAAAGACACGAAATGACACGAAAAGTGTCTTTTCACATGTTTTTTCAGGTGTGTTTTCGTATCTTTTCGCGTCTTTTCGTGTCTTACTTAAAAGACGCGAAAACACATCTGAAAAGACATTAGAATAGATATTCCAGGACTTTTCATGTCTTTTCACATTCTTTTCCGGTGTATTTTCGTGTCTTTTCGCGTGTCTTTTCGTGTCTTTTCGCGTCTTTTCGTGTCTTTTCGCGTCTTTTCGCATTTTAGTATGACCCGGAGAGAGAGCGAGAGAACGGGATTACTGCTTGTGTCGGGATGCTGATAACTACGGGCGCGCAGTGAAATTCAACGAGTGTGAAGACGCAGAACTTGGCTGGTACCACAGATTGACAAAAGCGTACAGTCGGGTTGTGCCAACTGCACAGTGAGAGCTGTATGATCAATGGTTTCTCCACTGCTGCAATGGGAAATCATTTGCAGCTTAGTCTTTTGTGAAGGACTATGCTTCTCAAATTAGGAGGCAAGATTGCACTGGCTCTTAATGGCTGTAGCCTTGGGGGGCCAGTTGGCCTTTTGGGAACCATCCCAACGCCGACTGTCCTAAAACCCTCTTGGCCGAGAGAGTGGGGATGTAACTTTGGGCAAGACATTCTCCACTATATTCGCATTCTAGACCAGATGGTCAGGACAGCAGTTGCCTCCTCTGCTGTTCTGGTGGTCATAGTCGGACACGACTGACTATCATACACTACTACACTTGGTGAGTAACGACTTCGAGTGAGGATGGTAGCTGGGTTTGTTAAATCAAGTGTTGCCACTCCTCACTATTTTTCGCTTCGAGTGATGGTAGCGAACAAGGTTAGCACTCTTTCTTCTGTCTTGATCTGCCAGTAGTGTGGAACAAAATGTCCTTCTCAATTTGTCATGTGAATCCCTCATTTCATTTCTTTTCTCTTTTTTTTTCTTTTTTTCTTTTTTTTAATCTGTCAAAACACGCTTCTTGCGATCTGTCTACTATCGTATTGCCATTTGAGTATAATCCTCGTTGATATTATAAAGCAGGAGGACGGTTGTGCTAATACAGATCGATGATATGATGATATTTAAGGATGAATTCCAGAGAACAATCCGTGATACACACAGCAAGTTTATTATCTAGTGCGCTTAATAAATGAAAAATAAAATAAAAAATGAAAATCGGTTGGGGTGGGTGGGGGAGAGGTGGGAGGTGGGGGGGGGGGGGGGGGGCATTCTTGACAACACCACCAGAGAAATATGAAAAATAAAGGCTCCGTGACGCTCGTGTGCTTATCTGCCCTTTCTTTTCTGCTAGCTGGGACGTCCGTGATAATCGCAAGGGACTTGGCAGCACCAACTGTTCTGTACACCTTGTTTTTACAGACCAGAGAGGATCTTTCTGGGCCGGATGAGCAACAACAAATACATGATCGTTTTTTTTTGGGGGGGAGGGGGAAGGCGGATGAAAGGCAGGATGGATTATCATTGGAATTATATCTGTATATTTTGAAATGTTGTAATCTTGCTTCCAGTGACAAAAAAAAAAAAAAAAAAAAAGACATTCCTGTGGATCTGGGAGAGTCTGGTGCAACCCAGTCTCTGATTCCTTACCCAAGATAAATATTCTTCCTGGTGTTTTGTACGTGGTGTGATGCCGGGGAATAACTGGAATAGTTTTAGGCAGCATTTTTTTTTTCTTTCTTTTTTTTTTCTTTCTTTTTTTTGTGGGAGGTTCCCACCGTGCTGGAACCGATAAAAAGCAGCAGTATATTGTTGTTGCTTTTTCCTGAACTGCAAGAAACTGCGTTCTCCTCCATAACCTCTCTCTCTCTCGCTCTCTCTCTCTCTCTCTGTCTCTCTCTCTCTCTCTCTCTCTCTCCCTCTCTCTTTCTTTCCGCCCCTCCCTCACTCCTACCTTTCTCTCTCTCTATTTCTGTCTCACACCACCACCCCTACCCAACACCCATCTCTCTCTCTCTCTCTCTCTCTCTCTCTCACTCCCTCTCCCTTTCTCTTCTCTCTCCATAGCTATCCTATCCACCCACCCCCACGTAACACCCATCTCTCTCTATCTTTATATCTCCCTACCTCACTCCCTCTCCCCTTCTCTCTCTATTTGTCTCACACACACACACACATCACACCCCCGCCCAACACCTATCTCCCTCTCTCTCTCTCTCTCTCTCTCTCTCTCTCTCTCTCTCTCTCCCTCTCTCCCTCTCTCTGTTGTCCCCTCCCTTCTCCTTCCCTTCCCTTTCTCTCTTCCTCTTGGTGAACATCAACAACATCAGGGGAAAGAGAGAGGATTGTGTATGTGCACACACACACACATACACACACACATACACACACACACACACATACACACACACACACACACACACACACACACACACATACACACACACATACACACACACACACACATACACACACACACACACACACACACACACATACACACACACACACACACACACACACATACACACACATACACACACACACACACACACACACACACACACACACACACACACACACACACACACACACACACACACACACACACACACGTGCACGCGCGTTTGCGGAAGTGGCTGAGGAATGGGATTGTCCTTGGTGCTTTAATAAGGCGTCCATGTTATCTCGTCCATCACTCCACCAACATGCCTGTGGTATGGTCCTGTTTCTGCAAGGTCAGTGCTTCTGAATGGACAGTTAACTGGACTGAGTTTGAGGGTTTTGTTTGCGTTCGTGTTTGCGCACAAATATAATGGTCATAATCATAAGAATCAATAGAATTTCATTACTCTATTAATGTACTTTGAGGCAGAAGCCGTTCGTGCAAGAGAGACAGACAGACAGAGACAGACAGACAGAGACAGACAGACTGACAGACAGATATACGTGCAGTGTTCTTTCCCTAACATGATAATAAAATTTACTGTACACGTTGTCTGCAGAAGTCAGAAGTACTTACTGTACTTACCGACTTTGGTGAGTTTTTTGTGTGTGTGGAATGTTGTGAATTAAGTGTATGCAAGTTCCAAAGAACTTTTTTTTGTATGTCTCCCGTCACAACACAAACATGCCTGTGGTATGATCCTGTTTCTGCAAGGCTGGTGCTTCTGAATGGACAGTTAACGAGACTGGGTTTGAGGATTTTCTCAGTGTGCGTTCGCGCGTTTGCGCACAAATATAACGGTCATAATTATAAGAATCGATAGGACTTCGTTACGCTATTAATGTATTTTGAAGCAGAAGCCGTTCGTGCAAGAGAGACAGACAGACAGACACTCAAAGGTTCGTGCTTGTAGTTTCACACACTAGCAAACGAAAGCAGGATCAAATGTTCGCAGCATCACTGACGAAATTCATTTTTAGAATTAGATCATTCAGGCAAAACTAGGTACATGTCTGCCTCGTCTGCCAACAGAACATGATCATGACAGCCTGATCAACTCTTTCCTCTTTTGTGAAGGACTACGACTCTCAAACTGGGAACCAAGATTGCACTGGCTCTTAGTGCTGCAGCCTTGGGGGCTAGTTGGCTTTTTGGGAACCATCCCAACGCCGACTGTCCTGAAACCTTCTTGGCCGAGAGAGAGGGGATGTGATGGCCTAGAGGTAACGCATCCGCCTAGGAAGTGAGAGAATCTGAGCATGCTGGTTTGAATCACGGCTCAGCCACCAACATTTTCTCCCCCACCATTAGACCTTGAGTGGTGGTCTGGGCGCTAGTCATTCGGATGAGACGATAAACCGAGGTCCCGTGTGCAGCATGCACTTAGCGCACGTAAAAGAACACACGGCAACAAAAGTGTTGTTCCTGGCAAAATTCTGAAGAAAAATCCACTTCAATAGGAAAACCAAATAAAACTGCACGCAGGAAAAAATACAAAACAAATGGGTGGCGCTGTAGTATAGCAACGCACACTCCCTGGGGAGAGCAGCCCGAATTTCACACAGAGAAATCTGTTGTGATAAAAAAAAAGAAATACAAATACAAAAACTTGGGCAAGACACTCTTCGTTGTAATCAAATTCTAGCTCAGATAGTTGGAGCAGCAGCTGCCTCCTCTGCTGTTCTGATGGACACAGTCCCACACGACTGACTATCATACAAAAATGCAGGGAAAGTGGACTAATCCGTATCTCCTTGTTGCAAACCGCCATATCCAGAATGACATGGGAAAAACTCATCAGCACGTGATACCCGAGTAAATAAGCCCTGGGACTGTCTGTGTGGCTGTCAGTGTGTCCATGGTGTTTTCAGTCCTGTCTGACATTTCATGTCCCTGCTGACTTTATGCACGAACATCCCCCGATCAGTTTCCTTCCACAGCAGAACAGTCCGACGCTGCACGTGTTATATGTTCGTAACGTGATTGCATGATGCCCTACGGTTTCGATTGAGGTCAGGTTCGCACTTGGCTTCATGTCCGTCACTGGGGGGTTGGTGTCCATGTCCTGTTGTAGCGGAAATTATTTGCATGTTGATGTCAGCCATTGCTTGTGCCGAGGGTATTCGGCGTTATGTTCCCTGCTTGAGAAGCAATTTATGGTGCTGCGTTGTAGTGGAAACATTTCTCCTGTTGCCTGGGGAGAGCAGTTCATATTTCACACAGTGCTTCATAGCATTTCGGCTTGTGTAATATTATTGTACACCAGTGCTTCTGAATGGACAGTTAACTAGACTGCTTTTGAGGATTTTCTGTGTGTTCGTGTTTGTGCACAAACATAATGCACAATAGAACTTCGTTACGCTATTAATGTATTTTGAAGCAGAAGCCGCTCCTTCACGAGGGACAGCGAGAGGCAGACAGAGACATAGACGCACAAAGATCGTCCTTGTAGACAGACATTCTAGCAAACTAAAGCAGGATTAAAATGTCTGCAGCATCACTGACGAAATTCATTTTTAGAATTAGATCATTGAGGCAAAACCAGGTTTTGAACAACTACTATTCGCAGATTGCTTCTGGGTACATGTCTGACCTCGTCTGCCAACAGAACATGATCATGACAGCCTGACCACTCTTTCCTCATTGTCTCTCTCTTTCCCACGCACACCCAGACGACACGTCATCAGTAGCCACAGACAGGGGGAATAGAGTGATTTGCATCTCCTGGACACAGACAACCATATTATTCAGCATGACGACCGGGAGTGTTTGTGCCAGAGGGAGGGAATGGGTCCTGGGGGGCTGTCATTGTGTCTGGCAGCGTTATCAGTGGTATCCGTTGTGTCTGGCCCATTCATGTCCCTGCTGGCCTCACAGTCATACAGGAGTGTCCTCCTCCAGTCAGCTATGGGCGTGCTATGTGTGGGCCGTAAACAGAACCAATGCTCAGCTTATATCACAGACTGACATTATGCTTACATTTGGGCCAACAACAAAGTGAGAGCCGTTTCATCAAATGTTTCTCCGTTGCAATGGGAAGTCATTTACAGCTTAGTCTTTTGTGAAGGACTACGACTCTCAAACTGGGAACCAAGATTGCACTGGCTCTTAGTGCTGCAGCCTTGTGGGCTAGTTGGCTTTTTGGGTACCATCCCAACGCCGACTGTCCTAAAACCGTCTTGGCCGAGAGAGAGGGGATGTGATGGCCTAGAGATAATGCATCCGCCTAGGAAGCAAGAGAATCTGAGCATGCTGGTTCGAATCACGGCTCAGCCACCGATATTTTCTCCCCCTCCACTAGACCTTGAGTGGTGGTCTGGGCGCTAGTCATTCAGATGAGACAATAAACCGAGGTCCCATGTGCAGCATGCACTTAGCGCACGTAAAAGAACACACGGCAACAAAAGTGTTGTTCCTGGCAAAATTCTGAAGAAAAATCCACTTCAATAGGAAAACCAAATAAAACTGCACGCAGGAAAAAATACAAAAAATGGGTGGCGCTGTAGTATAGCAACGCACTCTCCCTGGGGAGAGCAGCCCGAATTTCACACAGAGAAATCTGTTGTGATAAAAAAGAAATACAAATACAAAAACTTGGGCAAGACACTCTTCACTGTAATCAAATTCTAGCCCAGATAGTTGGGGCAGCAGCTGCCTCCTCTGCTGTTCTGATGGACACAGTCCCACACAACTGACTATCATACAAAAATGCAGCGAAAGTAGACTAATCCGTATCTCCTTGTTGCAAACCGCCATATCCAGAATGACATGGGAAAAACTCATCAGCACGTGATACCCGAGTAAATAAGCCCTGGGACTGTCTGTGTGGCTGTCAGTGTGTCCATGGTGTTTTCAGTCCTGTCTGACATTTCATGTCCCTGCTGACTTTATGCACGAGCATCCCTCGATCAGTTTCCTTTCTATTGCAGAACAATCCGACGCTGCACGTGTTATATGTTCGTAACGTGATTGCATGATGCCCTACGGTTTCGATTGAGGTCAGGTTCGCACTTGGCTTCATGTCCGTCACTGGGGGGTTGGTGTCCATGTCCTGTTGTAGCGGAAATTATTTGCATGTTGATGTCAGCCATTGCTTGTGCCGAGGGTATTCGGCGTTATGTTCCCTGCTTGAGAAGCAGTTTATGGTGCTGCGTTGTGTAGCGAAAACATTTCTCCAACTGCCTGGGGGAGAGCAGTTCGTATTTCTCACAGTGCTTCATAGCATTTCGGCTTGTGTAATATTATTGTACACCAGTGCTTCTGAATGGACAGTTAACTAGACTGCTTTTGAGGATTTTCTGTGTGTTCGTGTTTGTGCACAAACATAATGCACAATAGAACTTCGTTACGCTATTAATGTATTTTGAAGTAGAAGCCGCTCCTGTACAAGAGACAGGGAGAGGCAGAGAGAGGCAGACACAGACGTAGACACACGGAGATTCGTGCTTGTAGATAGACATTCTAGCAAACTAAAGCAGGATTAAAATGTCTGCAGCATCACTGACGAAATTAATTTCAGAACTAGATCACTCAAGCAAAATCAGGTCTTGAACAACTACTATTCTCAGATTGCTTCTGGATCATGTCTGACCTGGTATCATCTGCCATCAGAACATGATCATGACAGCCTGACCACTCTTTCCTCATTGTCTCTCTCTCTCCCACGCACTCCCAGACGACACGTCATCAGTACCCACAGACAAGGGAATGACATGGGAAAAACTCATCGGCACGTGATACCCGAGAAGATCAACCCTGGGACTGTCGGCATGGCTGTCAGTGTGTCCGTGGTGTTTTCAGTCCTGTCTGGCTCTTCATGTCCCTGCTGACTTTATGCACAAACATCCTGCGATCAGTTTCCTTCCACAGCAGGACTATCCGATTCTGCACGTTTTATATGTTCGTAACATGATTACATGACGTGACGCGCTATGGTTTGGACTGAGGTCAGGTTCGCACTTGGCTTTGTGTCCGTCACTGGGGGGGTGGCGGGGGGGGTCCATGTCCAGTTGTAGCGGAAGTTATTTGCATGTTGATGTCAGCCATTGCTGTTATTATCAGCGAAGTGACGAGGGTGTTCGGCGTTATGTTCCGTACTTGAGAACTATTGATGGTGTTGCGTTGTTGCAAAAACATTTCCCAGACTGCCTGGGGGAGAGCAGTTCGTATTTCACATGGCGCTTCGTGGTATTCCGGCCTGTGCAATATATATGTATATTGTACCACGTGCAGTGTTCTTTTCCTAACCTGATAATACAATTCAGCATACATGTTGTCTGCTGTGGTCAGAAGTACTTACTGTACTTGACGACTTTGGTGAATTTTTTTTTTCTGGAAAGTTTTTCATTAAGTTTATGCAAGTTCCAAAGAACTTTTTTTTTCTGAAATCACTGTTGGTTCACGTCAGTTTTATGCGCAAACTGTGAATTGTGTGTATACAGTCTCTTGGTGAACAACTTGATCATAGTTTGGCCATATCGGGCCAACCCTGCAAACGGTTGAGAACTCTGTGTGTGTGTGTGTGTGTGTGTGTGTGTTTGCTCGTGTGTGTGTGTGTGTGCGTGTGTGTAGTTTGTGTCTGCCTGTGTGAGTTGAGCCCATGGAGCGATAGGTCCAGCCCAGACCAAAAGTACCATCCCAACACTTGTCAACAAAACTAAGCACACACAGAAACAAGTGCATGACAGCCTGTCCCCCTCTTTCCTCATTTCTCTTTCTCTCACTCACTCACCCACCCACGCCAGACCACCACAATACGTCAGTATCCACAAACAGGGGGGGAAATAAATCAACAACGTATGAGGAAATAAATCAGCCTGCACCTCCTGGATGCTGCGAACCACGCGTCACAATCAGAAACAACGATGGAAGAGCTAATGGCACGTGATAGTCGGGGGGAGAACGTGCCCTCTGGGTCTGCAGTGGTGGCTGTAAGAGAAATCGAGTGGCAATGGTCGGTGTTAGAATGGCTGGCGATGGTGGCTGTGGGACTGGCTGGCAGTGTACGTGTGGTTTGGTCTCTGCATGTCTGTCTAGTCTGGCTACGGCTCATTTCCCTGCCGGCCTCATCCACAACTGTCTTATCAAGTTACCTGCCGTGATACAACACTGCACGTGCTTGTGTGTGGCCATTATCATGATCACGCGACTTGGGAGGGGGTAGGCGGGGGGACGGGGGGGTGAGGGGGGAGAGGGGAGGCCTAGGCCTAGTGTTTGGACTGAGGAGAGGTCAGCACGTGGTTTACGTCAGTTGGGGAGGGGGGGGGGGTGAGTGGGGGGGTTCTGTCCGGGCGGGTGTGGGAGGAGAGGGGGGAGGGGTTCCAGTGTTCGTGGAGTGGGTGTTTTCAGTTCCATGTTCATGTCATAGCCGTTGACGTCACTCAGAAAGGAGGAGGAAGAGGAGGAGGGTTAAATGGGGAAACAGGTGAGGTTCCACACCCGCCACCCCCCACTTGATTTTCTGACCCCCCAGGCAATTCTGATAGCTGTACCAGGAGTTCTTGCCCCGGCTAAACCCACAGTGGAGTTGGTGGGTTGGGGGAAGTAAACAGAGTAAGATGAAGGAGCATTAGTAAGTAGGTTGGGTATGTATGGGTAATTGCGAACAGCGGGTAATTGCTAACGATTCGTATACCGCCCCACTTCGAAGCGTTCTTAACGGTTGCATTTTACAATTTAACGTCACCAGTCAAACCTCAGCTATATCTGGCTATTTCCGCACTATTTCTTCTCTTCGCGCACCACTGCCGACCAAGATTACAAACGTACTCAGTCTCGGAATCCTAAAATCAAGGGAAGCAAGTTGTAGGACTTGAACTTTGACACAGTTTAAGATAGTTTTATTTGATCGGATATGTTGAATGCGCATTATCAGTGCTGGGAGAATTTAAGAAAGCATATTGGTGACAGATCAGAACGTCAGTTTTAACAGGAATCTGCAAAATATCGTCGTTTGCAACTAGACCATATGATATCTTGACGTGGGTCTATTTGCGAACGATGCTGTACAACTGAGCACTGTTAAAAGTGTGTTTGTGTTTGTGTGCGGTGTGTGGTGTGTGTGTGTTTAAACGTCTGTTTGTGTGTTTGTGTGCATGTGTGATCAAAACCAACAATACAACAGTCTATTGGGATGTTCCAGTAATATGTTATATTTAATGAGCTAAAGACCTGCTTCTGTTTTAATTGTCTGCATGTACCTAAAGCCATCATACGCAACTGACAAAGTAGTTGCAGAGAAAATGTCAGTGTTAAAGTTTACTACGAACACACACACACACACACACACACACACACAGACAACCGAACACCGGGTTAAAACATAGACTCACTTTGTTTACACAAGTGAGTCAAAAACGAGGGTGGCGCTTTCGCGATAGCGACGCGCTCTCTCTGGGGCCGGAGAGCAGTCCGAATTTTACAAAGAAAACTCTGTGACATAAGAAAGAGTTAAGGTCCGTTTATACAGAGCGCGAACGCGAAAGCGAACGCGGTTTTTCGTCCTGGAATATTTTAGTCATTTGTAGAGGAACCGTTCAAATAGAGTGCGAACGCGAACGCGAACAAATTTTTGTTCGCGCGAACGACCGCCTTGATTGCCCCCAGAGCGAATTTTCTCAGAAGGTCGCGCGGCTTTTTTGCTATCAACCAATCAGCAGGTACTTCCCTTGCATCATTTCCACAAATAGAAACTTGTACGCCTGACCGTTCCAAGAAAAAGCTAGGCACTAGCGTCAGTCTACTTTGCTTGTGAAGTTTGGAGAAGAATGGACAAGACAATGGACAAGACAGAAGCCATGATTCTTGAAATTGAGAAGAATCATGTACTGTATGACAAAGCAGACAAAGATTACAAAGACATCATGAAAAAAAAGAGACATATGGAAAGCAATTGGACCTGTGCCATGATTCCAAATGACCAAATTTTCTCTCTCACAGCAAGAAAAAGACGAGCCGCCT
>NC_134895.1:17061024-17071024 GCF_041734735.1 Babylonia areolata
CCATATTTTCCTCCTATCCCACTCCAGCCCCCTGCCCTACTTTCCTCCTCTCCTACCCCCCAATCCTTCCCACTGTCCCCTATTTTCCTCCTATCCCACCCCCCCATCTACTCTCTCTTCCTCACTCCAACCCCTATCACTACTCTCTCTCCCTTCCTCCACTGCCTAACCTCTTCCATCTAACCTGTCAACATGGCACAAAACAAAAAACAAAAAAAAGGAAGAAAGACCACACATTTTCCTCCAAAGAACAGAGGAGTAGAGTTATTGGGTGTGATCCCCACAGAGATTCCTTAACTAAAAGGGCTAGTGTTTGCAAACATTTTCTCGCTACATGCCACCTACCAAACTAAATATACATAATGTCTGAGTGTTCCAACTGGAGCAAATTTTAGCATATTTCATATTTCAATTCTTGTTCATTTCTGAGTTTTTACTGCTAAAAAGATCACGAGAAATGATTTGATAAATAGAAGGGGGTCACCCTATATTCCCTTGGTGTATCACCCTGTCACAGAAAAAAAAATTACATAATTACGTATTAGTATAAGTGACGTTTATCATGGACAAAGATGGTGGGGAATCACTAAGTTATTGCTCTCATCCAGCGTCGTTAGGTTTAGCAGACATTGTGTTTGCCATGTGTCAAGACCGACAGGGGTGAAGTGGAGAGGATGATATGAAATTGGAGTTATGTTGTTTGGGGGGGAAATGCCATTGTCTTGGTTTAGTTGGTAAATTTATGCCCTTTGATTACTGCAGGGGGAACACATTACCAGGTTTACAGTACCCTTTGTGCCAATATTAAAAGGAGGATGATATAAGTGACGCATAGCTTCATGGCTTTCTTGATAGTAACATCATCAAAGGGATCAAACTATAATGGGGCTGAGTGCAGGGGAAGATTGATTTATATGGACGGAATTGAAGATAGCGAAATCGATCAGTGGACTAATGGTTGGAAGTGAGAGCAGGAGTAAAAATAGAAGTATAAAGTTTATCTCGGAAGGGAGACTCAACCTCCTTGGTGTGCAAAGGGCAATAATTTTCGAACAAATATTTATAGTTGTTGTTTGTTTGTTTTGGGTTTGTTTGGGTTTTTTTTCCATAACGACATAATCCTTTGATTTCTCCGCTTCACGTGCAGTTTAACACAATGCAAAAGCATTGTTTGCTGATCAGTATACACGCTGAGAGCAACTGAGTAACTTTACTGATGCATCATACCTTATCTTTTTGTCATGTAACGCCTCGTATAATTTTATAAATAAGGTAATTATGCAAGAATGTTTTTGGGGGGAGGGATAAAAGGGCGAAAAAAGCAACAAAATATGAAAATCATGCCAAATAAAATTATGCAAGAACATTATATGAAATGAATATGGGGCTTTAGTATCATTGATAAAGCAGTAAAGATGGGGAAGTTAAAAGAAATCCCCAAAGGAAATATGCTAAAGTTTTGCTTTAGTGGATACACCAGGACATTATGAGTATTTTAGTTTGGTTGGGTGGCATTGTAGAGGGAAAAACTTTGGCCAAATTTAGTTCTGAGTTAGGGCGAATCTGCGGGGATCACACTCTATAACTCTACTCCTCCGTTCTTTGGAGGAAAATGTGTGGTTTTTTTTTTTTTTTTTTTTTTTTTTTTTTGTTGTTGTTGTATGTCTGTGGGTGAATAGGTAAGATGGAAGGTAAATTTGTGGAGTGAGAGTAGGGCAATATGGGGTAAGTAGGACAGGAGGATATAGGGGTGTTTAGGGGGGACTGGGGGGCAGAAGGACATGGGGGGTGGGGTAATTAGCACAGTGGGGACATAGGGGTGGGAGAGTAGGACATGTGGGGGATGAGGAGGTGTAGAGGGCACATAGGGGGGGAACAGGGTTAGAGAGAGGAGGAAAGAGATGGGGGAGGGAGAGTAGTACAGGGGGGGAGGTGGGTGGAAGGAGGATAAGGTGAGATGGAGGAGGGTGGGAGATGGGGGGAAAGGGTAGGACAGGGGGATGGCAGAGCAGGAGTGGGGGAGGAAATTGAGGGAAAGTAGGAGGGGGGGAGTAGGACAGGGTGTGGGGGTATGAAAGAGCAGGGCGGGGAAGATGGGAAAGTCGGACTGGGGAGGAGATTGGGGTGGCAGGGAGAGTATGACGGGAGAGAGATGGGGGAGGGAGAGTAGGACAGGGGGGAAGATGGGGGAGACGGGTTGAGGGAGAGTAGGACAGGAGGAGATGGGGCAGTTTGTTGGACACAGAGAGAGGGAGAGAGAGAATGTCCGTGTGTTTGTTTGTACCAAGAGATAGGAGGTGAGGAAGGAATGGAGAAAGATATATATGTATTTATTTGGTGTGTGTGTGTTTGAAAATGTAGTAAATTTGGGACACTAGTTTACGACCTTAACATTCTGCTTTGTAATCCTTCGAAACATATTGTTGGTCCTTATATTCGTTAATAGATTGTTGATCTGGTGGAGAAAATGAGAGGAGAGAGACAGACAGACAGACAGACAGACAGAAACAGAAAATGAAGGAGAGAGAGAAAGAAAAAGAGACAGAGAGAGATACAGTGAGAGAGACAGAGAAAGAGTGAGAGAGAGGGGTGTGGAGTTTCAAATGAATTGTGTAGTTAAATATCATGTAAATCAATTGGGGAGGGAGGGAGGGAGAGAGACAGACAGACAGAGACACAGAGAGATACAGAGACAGACAAAGACAGAGACAGAGTTGAATATATCATTGGACTGATGTGGCTTCTAGAGAAGAAACAGTGCGCTGAGTTGAAAGAGAGAACTGACGAGCGAACGAAAATGTTTTCAATAAACTTTGGCTATGGACCACAATTCAAAACCAGGGGACTGGAGAGTGGCACGGGAAGGGGTATTATGATACTTGAACAGCATCACACAATTTTATTCTGTTCATGGACGTGACATTTTACTAAATTATGTCTGAGTAGATTGTTTCTCCTTTTGATCACGTGGAAAATAAATTTTGATACTTGACAATTCATCTGCTTGTTGTTTGATCGGAGAAGTGTCCTTGGAAACATATTTAAACAGTCTTGAAGAAATTCATCCGCAAATCAATGTACCTATAACAAACAATAAATGGTATTCAGTTTCAGTTCATCCTGGCAAAAAGGACAGAGAGGGGGGTGGAGAGGGAAAGACAGAGAGAGAAAGAAAGAAAGAAAGAAAGAGAGAGAAAGTGAGATGGATGGATAAACAGGCAGACAGATGGTGATGCTGGTATAGTTTCCAATCAATAGTGCAACTGTATATTATGTACACTGGTTGTATTTCCATTTTATTGTGTTTAATTTACTATATTCCTGACACAGCACTTTCAGATTAAAAATATTCATAAATCACTTCAAACACCCAATAATCAAGCTTCTAGAGTGTACACATGTGTAGGCATTAGTCTATGATACAGTCCAGCAGATATTCAGACAGGTATTTTAATTATGTGTATTTAATGTGGTATTGTTAAGTTAGAGAGTGCGTTTTCAAACTTACGTAATATATGCTCTTTGCATCATTACTAAGCCTCATATGAATTTTGAAAATGTGTGTATTATATGCCGCAATATGTTACAGCTCGCATGCAGTATCACCGGTACAGTTGATCTTTTGGTGTGTCTCTCCTGGCATACATTGCCGGCGACAATAATTATGTGCATGGCGACAATATGTGCCGCAACATGTGTAAGCCTCGAGTTCGTGTGTGTGTGTGTGTGTGTGTGTGTGTGTGTGTGTGTGTGCGTGCGTGCGTGCGTGTGTTTGTAGAGCGGCGGAGGGGAGAGGGGGGGCGAGTGGATTCTTGTATATGCGCGCACGTGTAGGTGTATGTGAGTTTATTCAATAATCTTTAGGGTAGCAAATGGTAATGCTTACTCTGGTGGGGATTGTGAATAGTAAGTCAAGTGTTGCTTTCGTTATTCCACAACCTTAAGTCTCAACAGTTGCTTCATCTGGCAAAGTTCTAAAAAGTTCTTCTTCACTGCTGAACAATTGTGATGGTGTTAAAATGTATAATCTCGTTTCCGAAAAACCGTTTTTCAGATTCTATTTTGTGTTGATAGTAAATCAGTTCTCCACGGTATCAGATCTTTAAAAGACACAGTCAGGTCAGCGGTACTCATTGAAATAACCATGTTGCGGCACATAGTGTCGCCATGCACACAATTATTGTCGCCGGTAATGTGTGGCAGGAATGACACAACAAAAAATCAACTGCGCCGGCGACACTGCATGCAAACTATAACACATTGCGGCATATAATGTCGCCGGGAATCACCTCAACAGTTGCGTAGTTGTGCTGGTGGTGGTGGTCTGACTGTGCGCGCATGGGTGTGTGAGTATATGCGTGCGCGTATTACAAGGTGTGTTTGTGTGTGAAAGTACGTTGAAGTTGTGTGTGTGTGTGTGTAAGTGGGTGCTTGCGTGCGTGCGCGCACGGCGGGGATCGCACCCTGTATTATCTGGCGCTTACATCTTTGCCGTCGCGTTATCTCCAACACTTGGCTGGGTCATATGTGTGTCGATGTGTGTGTGTGTGTGTGGTGTGTCTGTGTATGCTAGCGCGTGAATTTGAATTATGTATGTGAATATGTATGTGGGTGGTGGGTGTGTATGTGGGCGATGGGAATGTATGAGGGTGGGAGGGGAGGCGTCAGATGGTCCGTGTGTGTGCGTGTGTGTGTGCGTTCATGTGTGCGTGTGTGTGTGTGTGCATGTGTGTGTGTGTGTGTGCGTGTGTGTGGGAGGGGAGGCGTCAGATGGTCCGTGTGTGTGCGTGTGTGTGTGCGTGTGTGTGCATGTGTGTGCGTGTGTGTGCGTGTGAGTGTGTGTGTTCTTAAATGTGGGTCTTTGTCTTATGTGTGACGTCTCCTCGTCGGCCCCTTCACATATGCATCTGGGGTGGGGCGCTCCAAGATTGGACCATAAAAAGGCCATAAAAGTGGCCCATAAAAGGTTGGAAGTTTGTTTCAGGCAGCGGGATCAACAATGTCAGTGTATGCACACGCGCCGTGTGTGTGTGTGTGTGTGTGTGTGTGTGTGTGTGAAAACAATCAATAAAAAGAATCGAAAACATGAACAATCCATGCAAACACTGACGCATAACCCCACCCCTCAAAACCATATTCCGTAAATAAATCATACAATTAATTAATATCTTTTTTTATCTGTTTATATGTTGCTAATCGCATTACATTATATTGGTTATTAATGCTTAATCATACCGATTCAAATCTTTGTTGATTAGTCAAGGTCGCTTACTATTATCATTAGCATTTCGTTCTAAGGATGTTTTATTGTAATCTCAATTTTTAAGCAAAATTTCACCAATTATAATTATCCAGCACACACACACACACACACACACACACACACACACACACACACACACACACACACACACACGTGTGTGTACGGGGGAGTATCGACACGGGGGAGTATTGACACAGGGGAGTATCGACACGGGGGAGTATTGACACGGGGGAGTATCGACACGGGGGAGTATCGACACGGGGGAGTATCGACACGGGGGAGTATTATCGACACGGGGGAGTATTATCGACACGGGGGAGTATCGACACGGGGAAGTATCGACAAGGGGGTGTATCGACACGGGGGAGTATCGACACGGGGGAGTATCGACACGGGGGAGTATCGACACGGGGGAGTATCGACACGGGGGAGTATCGACACGGGGAAGTATTATCGACACGGGGGAGTATTGACACAGGGGAGTATCGACACGGGGGAGTATTATCGACACGGGGGAGTATTGACACAGGGGAGTATCGACACGGGGAGTATCGACACGGGGGAGTATTGACACGGGGGAGTATCGACACGGGGAAGTATTATCGACACGGGGGAGTATTGACACAGGGGAGTATCGACACGGGGGAGTATCGACACGGGGGAGTATTATCGACACGGGGGAGTATTATCGACACAGGGGAGTATTATCGACACAGGGGAGTATCGACACGGGGGAGTATTGACACAGGGGAGTATTATCGACACAGGGGAGTATCGACACGGGGGAGTATCGACACGGGGGAGTATCGACACGGGGGAGTATTGACACAGGGGAGTATCGACACGGGGGAGTATCGACACGGGGGAGTATTATCGACACGGGGGAGTATCGACACAGGGGAGTATCGACACGGGGGAGTATCGACACGGGGGAGTATCGACACGCTCCCCAATAGCAGGATGATCGGCAGTGAAGTTCTCTGCAGTGTCAGTGTCATTCTGTTGTCAGCTTGTCACTGGCTGTACTGCCTTTCCCTCCCCCATCTCTCATTCATATGCTAGGCCCCGTGTGTGTGGGTATGGGGGTTGGCTTTGTGAACGCGTGTGTATGTATGTGTGTGTGTGTGTGTGTGTGTGTGTGTGCGTGTGTGTGTGTCTGTCTGTCTGTCTGTGTCTGTGCACGCAGGTGTGTGTGTGTGTGTGTGCACGTGCGTGTGTCTGTGTGTTTGTGTGAGACGGGTGTGTGAGTGTATGTATTTGTGCATGTGTGTGTGTGTGTGTGTGTGTTGGGGCTGTGGTGTGTTGTGACATGATGTAGCCTATGGTTGTTTTGGGGTTGTTGTTGTTTGTTTGTTTTTTTGGGGGGGTTGTGTTTATTTTTCTTTTTTTAAATAACATTTTTTTCCAAGTGGGGGTGGGTTGGACAAAAAGGGGAGGGGGACCAAAATGAAAGAAACACACACACACACACACACACACACACACACACACACACACACACACACACACACACACACACACACACACACACACACACACACACACACACACACACACACACACACACACACACACACACACACACACACACACACAATGCAGCATGCAAATACTTATAGTATTCAGATTGGAAAACTACAATGCACAAATCATTGAAAATAGTCATCAGTTAAAGACAAAACATCCATGTTCACCCTAAATGTATCATTTATAACCTGGGGGTGGTGGTGTAAGGGGTATCACATGCAACAGTTAGAAGTCTAAGTGTGAGGAAAAGTCAAAAAAAAAATTTTTAAAAACCTCCTAAGCAGATTTGGGTAGTGAGGATGGGTGCTGTCGGGGTGGGCGGTTGGGGGAGAGGATGTGGGGGGGTTAGTTTGGGGGGAACGGTGGGGATGAGGGGGTGTAAGCGGTCTGTATTGATTTTGGCCTTTGAAACAAGAGAGAATTACGACTTTGCGTGTTGTACACATTAGCAGCCTCACTGACGCAACTCGGGCATTACGTCAGCTGTGCCGTGTCTGTGTGTGTGTGTGTGTGTGTGTGTGTGTACGTGCGTGTGTGTTTGTGCCATAGTGTGTGTGTGTGTGTGTGTGTGCCGTGTGTGTGTGCGCGTGTGATAGAGATAGCGAGAGTGTAAGTGGTGTGTGTGTGTGTGTGTGTGTGATAGAAAGAACGAGTGTGTAAGTGGTGTGTGTGTGTGTGTGTGTGATAGAAAGAACGAGTGTGTAAAAGGTGTGTGTGTGTGTGTGTGTGTGATAGAAAGAACGAGTGTGTAAAAGGTGTGTGTGTGTGTGTGTGATAGAAAGAACGAGTGTGTGTGTGTGTGTGTGTGTGTGTGTGTGTGTGATAGAAAGAACGAGTGTGTAAGTGGTGTGTGTGTGTGTGTGTGACAGAAAGTACGAGTGTGTAAGAGGTGTGTGTGTGTGTGTGTGTGTGTGTGTGTGTGTGTGACAGAAAGAACGAGTGTGTAAAAGGTGTGTGGGGGGTGACAGAAAGAACGAGTGTGTAAAAGGTGTGTGTGTGTGTGTGTGTGTGTGTGTGTGTGTGTGTGTGACAGAAAGAACGAGTGTGTAAGAGAGGTGTGTGTGTGTGTGATAGAGAGAACGAGTGTGTAAGTGTTGTATGTGAGAGAGAGAGAGAGAGAGAGGGAGGGGGGGAGTTGTTTTGGGGGTTTTGTTTTGATTTTTGTTTTGGTGTTTGTATGAAAGAGAGAGAAAGATAGACAGAAAGGACGAGTGCATCAGTGGTGTGTATGTACGTATGTGCGTGTATGTATGTATGTATGTATGTGTGTGTATGTGTGCCTCCGTGCCATACTGTTCCTCTCCCCACCTTCTGCGTCAAGTTTTCCTGGCACCATGCAGTGTGTTCTTGGTCAATGTGTTTACGTAACTCAGTCCTATTTGGGAGAAGCGGGGAGGGGGAGGGGAGGGTGCGTGGGGGTTTGGGAGGGGGGGGAGAGAGAGAGAGAGAGAGAGAGGAGGGTAGGGGAACGAAGGGGTCAATCCCCTGAGCAGCTGATGCAATGCTGTCCGTCAGACACTACACTACAGTCCGGCATGCAGAAAAAAAAGAAGAAGAAGAAAAAGAAAAAAAAGAACGGACAGGAGTCTGTCTGTAAATGTGCAGTGAAAGAAAATATCTTAGAGTCCTTCTTCTTCTTCGTCGTCGTCAGTCGTCGTCGCCTGGCTCTTTATTTATTCCCTCTTTAGGTTGAGGGCTGGATGTAAAGTAAAAAAAAAAAATAATAATAATAATAATAATAATAATAAAAGAAAGAAAAAAGAAAGAATTTTAAAAGTTATTTGCTTTTGTATTACCATCGATAATATAGATTTTGTCTTGTCCTGTCTTGTCTTTCTCTTTATTGGCAGCAGTAGTAGTAGTATCATTATCATTATCATCATCATTACTACTACTACTGCTAGTGGAGTGATGGCCTAGAGGTAACGCGTCCGCCTAGGAAGCGAGAGAATCTGAGCGCGCTGGTTCGAATCACGGCTCAGCCGCCGGTATTTTCTCCCCCTCCACTAGACCTTGAGTGGTGGTCTGGACGCTAGTCATTCGGATGAGACGATAAACCTGAGGTCCCGTGTGCAGCATGTATTTAGCGCACGTTAAAGAACCCACGGCAACAAAAGGGTTGTTCCTCAGTGGCAAAATTCTGTAGAAAAACCTACTTCGATAGGGAAAACAAATAAAAACTGTACGCAGGAAAAAAAAATACATTAAAATGGGTGGCGCTGTAGTGTAGCGACGCTCTCTCCTGGGGAGAGGCAGCCCGAATTTCACACAGAGAAATCTGTTGTAATAAAAAGAAATACAAATACTACTACTACTACTACTTCTGCTGCTACTGCTACTCCTACTACTACTAGAATCGCTGTTGCTATCAAATTTCATCTGTACGATCCTAGCAGTGCGGCCGGCTGTGTTTCATAATGTTGGCCACTTCAGTGTTTTGCTTATAAAGTTGTTGATTATAATTATGTAATATGTTTTACTGACTATGTCATAGAAATATAACCGTCCGAAATAGATATCTGCTCTGGTCCATTTTGCTTCAACAACTTGACAGAAGCGTTTGGAAAAAAAAAAAAAGAAAAAAAAAAAGCTATAGTAGTAAATAAAAGGAGACAAGACAAGACAAGAAAGATAGGACAAACTCTTTGTTATCGAGGGAAGTAGATTAGCAAGTAAACACGGTTTTTTTGACTCACTTGTGTAAACAAAGTGAGTCTATGTTTTAACCCGGTGTTCTGTTTGTTTGTCTCTGTGTGTCTGTGTGTCCGTGGTAAACTTTAACATTGACATTTTCTCGGCAAATACTTTGTCAGTTGACACCAAATTAGGCATAAAAATAGGAAAAAAATTCAGTTCTTTCCAGTCATCTTGTTTAAAACAATATTGCATCTCTGGGATGGGCACCAAAAAAAATAATAGAATAAGCCTAATTATATGCAAACTGCATTTACTGTTATATTTATATTTTTTGTATTCTCTAAACTTGGCACTTTGACCTCTTATTCTGACCCAACAACAAGAGGAGTCATTATTATCATTTTTTGTTCAAACAGGAACTTCTTTTGCTAAGCATGGAAGTTTTATTTATTTTGCAAACGTTTTGGTGCAGGTAGTAAAAAAAGGGAAAATACTCTGTAATTAATGCTAGGGGACGTAATTTATCACAAGTGCGTCTTGAAGGCCTTGCCGCTCTTGCTGTTGTTGTTGTTG
>NC_134895.1:17073524-17091024 GCF_041734735.1 Babylonia areolata
CTTCTGTGAGATCAGTATTAATTGTACAGTTGTTCAGCTCTGTTATGGTGGTACAGGATAATGTGATACGAAAGTTTTTTTGTTTTTTGTTTTTTAAGCATAATAATTTATCACTGCTTAAGTTCTTATGATAGATAAGCATAACATTTGATTATAAACATTTGTCTATAAGCATGAGTTCTCGCTTCGAATGTCTATAGATAAGCACGGCTTACAACTAAAAAAGTTTGTGAATAAACATCACAGAGAGAGAGAGAGAGAGAGTATTATTAACCCAATTGCTTCAACATGGAGGTTCCGGCGATTCCGTTGTCTCTGTTTAATTAACACAGCATCAGTGTGTTGAATGTGGGTCAGTGTTTAGTCTGCCGCCGGACCGGACTGATTAATCCCGTTTTCCAGTTCAATTGCACATGCATACAAAGTTTACAGCTGCCAAGCTTAATTAAAAGGTGGTCGAATAAAACTACTTCCGGGAAGTTAACAAGTTCTGAATTATGTTTTTTTGTTGTTGGTGGGTTTGGGTTGTTTTTTTTTCAACTTTGGCAGCAACAGAATGGGTAAAATGGAATGGCAACGTGCTGATAAGAGCATCATCATAAAAACACAACCCTCGTGTTTGCAACATGGCCGTACGGTAACGTTAAAACGCTTGGGCGATAGGGTAAATTGGAGTAGGGGTTGCGGTGGCGGTGGGATGGTGGTGGAGGTCGGAGTTGGGGGGGGGGGGTGTTGGGGGGGGGGGGGCAAAGGTTACACCGTGCAGCAGACACACAGACAGACAGACAGACAGGCAGATGCCAGAGCAGCAGCCTTTTCATTCATGCGGTTTATCAGCTGGCCTGAATTCCCGACCTGCAAGCTTGCTAGCAAGCTGGGGCTGAGGGTGGGGGGGGGAATGGCAGATAGAATAAGAGAGCCTGTCTCCCTTACTTTAGGGACTATACAGGCATTATTCGGGTCGGATTGTGCTGTGTTTGGGATCGTTTTGTGGGGTGCGGGCTGCAGTGCGTGCATTCGTATAAGTGTGGGAGGGAGGGTATGACTTTGTTGTGTGTGTGTGTGTGTGTTTGTACAGCATGTGGTGCTGTGTGTGTTTGTGGTGGTTTTCCTGCTTTATGGTATTCAGCAACAACTGATTCAGTGTGCTGTGATGAGACTCTGTGCTCGACCAGTACCAGTTGTTTGGCTGATTGAAGTGACCGGTCCACCTACGTTGTCATCGGCTAAATCATGTCAGCAGTGGGTCAGTTAGGAGGCAGGTCAGGCGGGTGAGCGTCGTCTTCTACTACTACTACTACTACTACTACTACTGCTACTTCTTCTTCTTCTTTACTTCTTCTTCTACTACTACCACTACTTCTTCTTCTTCTACTACTACTACTACGACTACTACTACGACTACTACTACTACTACTTCTTCTTCTTCTTCTTCTTCTTCTACTTCTACTACTTCTTTACTTCTTCTACTACTACTACCACTACTTCTTCTTCTACGACTACTATTACGACTACTTCTACTACTACTACTACTACTACTACTGCTACTTCTTCTTCTTCTTCTTCTTCTTCTTCTTCTACTACTACTACTACTACTACTACTACTACTACTACTACTACTACTACTACTACTACTACTACTTCTACTACTGCTACGACTACTACTTCTTCTTCTTCTTCTGATTCTGCTACTACTACTACTACTACTACTACTACTTTTTCTACTTCTACTCCTACTACTTCTACTACTACTGATACTACTTCTACTACTACTTCTTCTTCTTCTACTACTACTGTTACTTCTGCTTCTTCTTCTTCTGCTTCTTCTTCTACTACTACTACTACTATTTCTTCTTCTTCCTCTTCTTCTTCTTCTACTACTTCTGCCCATACTTCTACTACTACTACTACTTCTCCTTCTTCTTCTTCTTCTGCTACTGCTGCTACTACTACTACTACTACTACTACTACTTCTGCTTCTACTTCTTTGTTTACTTCTTCTTCTACTACTACTACTACTACTACTACTACTACTACTTCTTCTTCTTCTGCTTCTTACTACTTCTTCTTCTTATTATTATTATAATTGTTATAATTATTATCCAACGAACTCGTGCCTTCTCTCATACACATGGGGACATATACACTACATACGCACGTACGCACACACGCACTACACACAAACACTACACACACACACACACACACACACACACACACACACACACACACACACACACACACACACACACACACACACACACACCGGCACCACGTCCACATCCACATCCACATTCACATTTGTCTGTTCACTGTGTGCCAGCGGCAAGGTCTGGCTTGTGTCTCATGCCGTGAACATGTGAACTGACGTTTGACGGGCACGATCATCACAACTGACAAGAACTGGATGTCGCCGTCAGTGGGTGCTGATGTCACAGGACATTCATATTTCATGCAGCACTTTACGTGTGACTTTGTCGCTGAAATAACAATAGTTGAGGCGTAGGAAAAAAAAAAATCGTCTTGCCTGTATCTGTCTGTATTTCTCATCCTCTCTCTGACTCTGTCTCTGTCTAAAAGGCTCTGTCTTGGTTCGTTCGTTCCGGCGTTCTCTCTCTCTCTCTCTCTCTCTCTCTCTCTCTCTCTCTCTCTCTCTCTCTCTCTCTCGTCTCTCTTACCCCCCCACCCGAACTGGTGTTTATATATAATCTTCAGCAAATTATGACACTTGAATTTTATATATATATCAAATATGATAAAGGACTGATATTTTTTTTTATCTGCAGTGCTTCACAAGATAAACTGATGTATGCTATGTTTAGGACTCTTGGATACGATATGATATGATATATATATATATATATATATCTGAAATCACTGTTGAGTACTATGTGTGTAGTGTGGCTTAAGGCCGATCGGTATTCATTAAAACACTTCTGAGCTCGCTCTCTCTCTCTCTCTCTCTCTCTCTCTCTCTGTCTCTCTGTCTCTCTCTCTCTCTGTCTGTCTCTCTCCCCTCACTGGTGTTTATATGACACTTGAATTTTAGATATATATATCAACATAGTGTTAAAGGGGTGGTGGTAGGCGTGTAGGGGGAAGAAGGAGAAGAAGGACGAAGGGATAGGTAGGATAACAGGCAGAAGACAGGTGCACAATCCACTCTCTCCTCGTACCACAGCAGGGTCTTTTGGTAAGATGAACTGAGGTGTTTATTTCTCTAACCGTTAACAGCACACCTGGAACACACACAATATCAAAACCCGGGTTAAATCAATACCAACACGTATGCTGGACGTCATTGTTGTCTGGACAAATTAAACAATTCCACAGATAACCTTTCTCCATTCTGACACTCAGTGTCTAACCACACACTCTCTTCTCAAAGAGATCTGTGTAAAGATGTAAAACAAGCTTCATTTAGCTTACCATCAACAATCAGTCACATAATGTGCACCAAATATATGGCTGACAAATACTAACTCCCAGTGTTTAACTCCTGTCAAACCACCATAGAATAATAGCTGTCGCACCAAGTATGTGGCAGGCAATTACAAACTCCCAGTGTTTAACTCCTGTCAAACCACCATAGAATAATAGCTGTCGCACCAAGTATGTGGCAGGCAATTACAAACTCCCAGTGTTTAACTCCTGTCAAACCACCATAGAATAATAGCTGTCGCACCAAGTATGTGGCAGGCAATTACAAACTCCCAGTGTTTAAGTCCTGTTAAATCACCCTACAGGAATAGCTGTTTCCATTAAGACTGAACAAATCTGTACATTGTCTCTGCAAAGTATCTCACTGGTAAAATTATTACATGGGAATCATATATTACCAAATAATTTTGCAAATATATAGCAATCTGTGTGCATCAACATATGACTGCCTCTCATGCAGTGGTCTCAAATCTTATTGAACACATACAGCTATGTGTTACCCCACTGGCATATAACATATGACCACGGCACATGGTAATCACAACTACCAACAAGTCACACATGTTCCCCATGTTGCATTATCACCCATGTGCACACACATGGAAAAGCATGAACATACAGTTAGCCTGTAGATTTGTTCACCTTGAATATAACCATCACCACCTAACATACAAAATAGGTATGTCATACCTCAAAATAGGTCCAGCTGTTGTAACCAAAACATTCTACACAGTTGCAACACACACATAATCTCTGTGTTTGTGACTAAATGCTTACATTGTTCCCACAGTATGTCAACAATTGACACACCACTGACATGTTACTGAACATTATCATTTATGTAAGCCAAGATACACCATGTAAACCCAAACATGATATCCAAGCATCATACCATAATACCAACCTGGAGCAAACAGGAAAGGGGGGTGTGGGAGATACCCAAATACCCCAAACCTACAACTCTATTTTGTCATGTATTGGCTACATTGCGTATTTTAACCACTTTTCCCTCAGTCACTAGCCTCAAATACAATTAAGCCATACACATGCTGGCTATGCTCTCTCACAAGTCATGGTATCTGCATCAACATATTCCAGTTACATTAACTGTAAAATACCACATCAGCTAAAAAGGGTCTCTCAACGCTCTTGTGAAACAACATCACAATTCTACAAACTCCAGACTGTTTCCAAAAACCAGAAAGTAAATTGCCATCAAAGCAAAATACCAGTACAAGCATTACTCACAGCCCTGAACGTTTCAGGGTTCACTTTATACTCATGTAGCAGAACACAATCCCACTGAGCCAGTGTGTTAGTCACAGAAACCAAATATACCATAAATCAAGCATTGAACTAAGTCCGAAAAATAGATGCTAGTTTGACACTCACAGCCCCCATGGTACTGTCTTGACCTTCTGGCTCTCCTGGCCTGCTCCAAGGAAGGAAAATGGAAGAAACCCCACTTGCCTATTCCTTTTATCCTCTTCACAAGCTGGCGCCGTATGCAAACTATCTTCCGACCCAGAGCGTTCCCAATTGGTTGAAGTTAACACACCAGTCTGGGACCAACAGTGCTAGACTTGCAAATCCAGCACTTTTCTCACAGAACCTGGCACTGCCAAGGAGAAGGGGACGGGAGGGGTGAGGGGGGGGGGGAGGTGATGAAAAGAGGAAGGGAAGATCGCCCAGCCCTGATTCTGTTCTAAACAGCTCATGATAAACACACCATACCATGCTCCTCACTGACCACTGAGGCAGATGCCATCCTGCCAGATATCGACATGGGGGGTAAGGAGGGAGGGTTCGGGGGGGGGGGGGGAGTTGAGGGTGATGGAAGTGGAAAGGAAAGAGGGCAAGGGAGTGGATAGGAAGAGAATGGTCAGAGGAGATACCATCTTTTACTTAGTATTTCTTGGTAACTTGCTCCCTCTGCACTTGGCCAAGTGAAGGGGGGGGGGGAAGGGAGAGAGGGTATGGGGAGGAGTGTTGGTGGGGATAGATGCCATGGAAGGAGGGTGGGGGGAGAAGAGTAGGGAGGTAGGAAGGAGGGGTCCATCAGTGAGCAATGTGTCTGAGAAAATCCCACGCTTCCACCATAGGCGCCAGACACACTATAACAATAGTATGACAGAAGGATATTTCTTTTCTGCAGTGCTTAACAAGAGAAACTGATGTGTGCTATGTTTGGGACTCCGACAGTAGGATATTATATGACTGATATATATGAACCCGAAATCATTGTTGAGTTCCGTATGTATGTGTATTGTGTTTTTAAGCCAATCGATATATATTAAACCACCAATAAATATTCCACTGTCCTTTCTCACAATGAATCTTTCATCAACCACTCTCGTGATGAACGAGATTCAAACACTCGACTGTTGGCCGCCGTTCTTTCTATTGTCTCTGGACCTTGCATCTGGAATGAACTTCCTCTTTCACTTCGTCAAGTCTCCACTGGCACTCAGCTCTTTCAAGTCTTGGCCTAAAAGCCCACCTCTTCCCAAAATAGCCTCCCTTTCCTGCCTCTCGTCCTTGTATTCAGTTTCTCCAGTTTTAGAGTTATGCATGCGTGTGAATGACTGGTGCGAAAGTGCTTTGATTTGTCTCTGCACAAGATTCAGCGCTATATATATACCATTATTGTTATTATTATTACCTCACTCCAGACAACGTTTAGTGATTTGCAAAACCCCGGCCGTGTTTCCCAATCCATTTGCTGGTTTAGGAAGTGTTTAAATCTGTGCCGGCCAGGAAACAGGTTTGCTGAGATGAAAGTTTGATTTCCGGTTTAAAATACAAGCAAACTACGAGGGCCCTTCAATAATAAATCTGCAGTACAGTGAGTATGCGTATGTGGAGTGATGGCCTGGAGGTAACGCGTCCGCGTAGGAAGCGAGAATTCGAATCTGAGGGTGCTGGTTCGAATCACGGCTCGTCAGCCGCCGATATTTTCTTCCCCCTCCACTAGACCTTGAGTGGTGGTGGTCTGGGCGCTGTAGTCATTCGGATGAGACGATATACCGAGGTCCCGTGTGCATCATGCACTTAGCGCACGTTAAAGAACCCACGGCAATAAAAAAAAAAAGTTGTCCTGGCAAAATTCTGTAGAAAAATCTACTTCGATAGGTAAAACAAATAAAACTGCACGCAGGAAAAAATACAAAAAAAATGGGTGGCGCTGTAGTGCAGCCCGAATTTCACACAGAGAAATCTGTTGTGATAAAAAGAAATACCAAAAAAATAAAATAAAATAATAATAATAATAAATGCAGCAGCAATTCTAGGAGGTCTTTCTACTCAGTGGCATTTCTGTGTTGCTGCAGTACACCAGTTTTCACGGTCTTCTGAACTAACTCGAAAATGTCAGGGACAGTAACTCGGATTCTCCTCATGAATGACGAATGAGGCGGCACTTTGATGGCCCTCATCCGTGTGTGTGTGAGGGGTGTGGGGGGGTGGGGGGGGGCGGGGTGACGAGAGAAAGAGAGAGAGAGAGAGAGCACAGAGGTGTGTGGGTGGGTGGGGTAGGGGGATGTGGGTGTGGGTGTGCTGAAAAGGGTGGATGTGTGGTTGTATCCCTCCCTTCCGGTGTGTGTATTTGCGCGCAAGTGTCTGACGCTCAGATGCATGAGCGCGCTCGCGCACACGCGTGTGTGTGTGTCTGTGCGGGGGGCTGTGGGGGGGGGGGGTGGGGGTGCGCGAGTGCAGGGCAGGGCAGGGCCGCGGCAGCACGGGCACTATATCGACGTGTGTGCACGGCAGCCCAGCCCCGACCTTGTCCCAGTGATGAGTCATGACATCAGTCAGTCCCCGTGAACACTGAGGACTTCCTAGGGGATGTACTGCTGCTGTTGTTCTCGCCACCCGTTCAGTTCCTGGCTGTCTCAGTTTCTCTCTCTGTCTGTCTGTCTTTCTATCTGTCTGTACTCTCTCTCTCTCTCTCTCTCTCTCTCTCTCTCTCTCTCTCTCTCTCTCTCTCTCTCTCTCTCTCTCTCTCTCTCTCTCTCTCCTGCTCAGTCGCTCGCTCCCTCACACACACACACACACACACACACACACACACACACACACACACACACACACACACACACACTAACATATGCACACACACATACACACTAACATATGCACACACACACACACACACACACACACACACACACATACATACATACACTATTCAATCACTGCATCAAGAACAACAAATAATCGAATAGCAGTAAAATATTGATCGGTTAACAAATGTATATATATATATATTTGAAAAATATTGATCTGTTAACAAATATATATATATGTATGTATATGAAGAAAAGAACGACTTCTTAACCATACTAGATATAACTGTGCCAGATAAGCAGGAGAGTCGATTTGATTTGAGCGGTGTGGGGGGGAGGGTGAGGGGGGGTTAAAGGGAGGGGGGGGGGGCATGGGAGGACTGCCACAGGCAGCAGACATAGCGGCGGCAGTGCTTACAAAATCATCATTCAAAAATGTCAGGTTTGTCTTGCTCTCTCACTCTCTCTCTCTTGGTTAGCCACATACAGGGGCTTGATTAAAAAAAAAAAAAAAAAAAACGATGGGGGCAGGGGGGAGGAGGAGAGGTGAGGGGGGGGTCATGAAGAGGAATGTGGGGCGAGGTCGGTAGTATACATCTTGGGGGGCGGGGGGGGGGGGGGGTCAGTGGGAGTTGGGGAGCGTCAGTGGTGTTGGGAGGAAGAGAAGGAGGATAGTGTTGTGGAGGAAGTCCTTCTTCTTCTTTTTCTTCGTCTTCTTCTTCTGCGTTCGTGGGCTGCAACTCCCACGTTCACTCATATGTACACGAGTGGGCTTTTGTGTGTATGACCGTTTTTACCCCGCCATGTAGGTAGCCATACTCCGTTTTCGGGGGGTGGAGGAAGCCGTCAACGGACTGGGCAAGCCGCTTTGCTTCAGGCCACACAGTGTGTTGTGTCTGGTGGGAGAAGAAGCATTTTTCTTCTCAGCCGGTTTCCCATCTTCACGTGTGTGTGTCTGTGTCTGTGTCTGTCTGTGTATATGTGTCTGTCTGTGTGTGTGTGTGTCTGTGTGTGTGTGTGTGTGTGCGCGCGCGCGAGAGAGAGAGAGAGAGATTCAAAATTTGCTTACTCAAGGAATAAGAATCTTAGGCAATGCCGCTCTTACGGTCTGCCAATCCGTGACCTCAGTTGTGATAACAAAAAACAACAATGACGATAACTGAACGGACAACAACAATGATAATGTTGGCAAATACTACTACTACTACTACTACTAGTACTGCTGCTGCTGCCACTACTACTACTACTACTACTACTGATAATAAACGTCATCATTATTATCATCATTGTAAAAAGTAATGAAGGGAACAGGCTTTCAGACAGGGAGAGAGAGAAAGAGACAAGACAAGACAAATTCTTTATTTTCGAGGATAACAGATAAGCACTGGCGCGCTTTTTTTTTTCATCCAGTTCCCGCCCTGAGACAGGGTCAACACTACAGAATACTACATTATATATGTCACTGCATGCACTACACAATGCTACTTAAAGTCATAGTATGCGAATACAAGTACTACAGAAAGTCATAAGCATGGTAAACAAAATAAGACACACACGCGCGCGCGCGCGCACGCACGCACGCACAGAGAGAGAGAGAGAGGCACAAGCATTAATTAATCGACATAGGGGAAAAAAAACCGGAACACACACTCTCTCTCTCTCTCTCTCTCTCTCTCTCTCTCTCACACACACACACACACACACACACACACACGCACATAAGCATACACTGTGTATGTTAAAAATTAAAAAAAAACTATACTAAGAGGAGAGAGACACAGAGAGAGGGGGGGGGGAGGGAGACAGAGAGAGAGGGAGGGAGGGAAAGAGAGAGATACCTAAACAACAGAAGCAATCGGGTGTATTTGAATTAGGGCACAAAAAGAGTACAGAATGGAAAAAAAGAACCAAGTGTGAAGAACCCCCCCGCTGTGTTCAGCTGGCGAGAGAGAGAGAGAGAGAAAGAAATAAAGGGACGTAAAGCACTATGTGAGCACAACGTCACTGCTGCCGCTGCTGCTTGCTCTCCCTTTAATCGTGCTCTTCTGTGTGACCCGTGCGGCCTTGCCCTGCTTGCTCTCTGCCATGGTGCTAGAGGGATGGCGGTATATTTGGTGTGTGTGTGTGTGTGTGTGTGTGAAGAGAGAACTTCTTTTTCAATTATGTATTTTTCAAATTGTTGCAGTATTGAAACAAATTCCAGAGCTGTTCTCGAAACTGATTCATTGAAATAGTGGTATTTGAAGAAAAACAACAACACAAATTAGAAAAAGAAAAAAAAAAAAAAAAGAAGATTGTTAGAAGGCAAATACACAAGTATGCTGTTTTTCTGGGGGGGTTGTGTGTGTGTGTGTGTGTGTGTGTGTGTGTGTGTGTGTGTGCATTATCTGTGATAACAATGAGGATACAAACAAAGGAATATTATTTGATTATATCTTCATTGTGCGTGTGTATGTCTGTGTGTGTGTCTGTGTCTGTGTGTGTGTGTCTGTGTTGGGGGTTAGGGTGCTCACCCATCAATAAGAAATTGGCAGAAGAAGAAGAAGAAGGAGGAGGAGGGGGAAAAAAAGAAAAAAAAAAAAAAAACCAGCTGCGTAGGCTTTGAATTATCGTGTAATGTTATGTTCTCCTTTTGGTTGCGTCTTCTGTTGTGATAATAACTGAACTCTGTCCTTTCTTTCACGCGTTGCACGGGGGGATAAATCCTGTGCAGTTGTTTGGTATCAGTATCAGTAGCTCAAGGAGGCATCACTGCGTTCGGTCAAATCCATATACCGCTACACCACATCCTGCCAAGCAGATGCCTGACCAGCATCGTAACCCAACGCGCTTAGCCAGGCCTTGAAAAATAAAATAAAATAAATAAATAAATAAAATAAAATTAAAAAAATAACAAAAATAGAAAATGAATAAATAAAAATGAAATAAAATTAAATTAAATTTTTAAAAAATTAAAATAAAATAAAATAAAATAAAAAATAACAAAAAATTTTAAAATAAAATAAAATGATAGATAAATACATAAAAAATGTTGTTAACATATCTCCGTTGTTTTGTTTGTTGTTGATTTTGTTTGTTTGTTTTTCCTGGTATAGTGGAAGAACAGCCGTGTCTAACTTTCTGGAAAGATCCTTTTAACAAAATAAAGAATTGGAAAACGTTAACCGTATCCAACAATTATTTATCTCTGTGTGTGTGTGTGTGTGTGTGTGTGTGTGTGTGTGTGTGTGTGTGTGTGTGTGTGTGTGTGTGTTTGATTGACCTGGCTTTCTATAATTCAGTAAGACCTGCTTTTATTTTTGACAGCTCACACATAATTCCTTTAGGACCTGCACCCATGTTTCTTCTCCCCCCCCCCACCCCCCCCCAAAAGTGAAAAATTTTCATTTATAATTATGACCCCCAAGGCCGCAGCACTAAAAAGCCAGCAGCACAGTCTTGCCCTCCTAGTCTGAGAGTCATAATAGTCCTTCACAACAAAAGACTAAGCTGTAAAATGGTTTCCCATTTGCAGTGGAAAAACCATTGATCATACAGCTCTCACTTTTTGCTGTGTAACCTTATGTCAGTCTTCTGTGTGTGGTATCAGCTGAGCGTTGTTGGCATGACAGTCCTAATTCTTTTTAATGAGCCTGCTTTGAAAATCACATCTTTTTCCCCCCCAACAACAACAGTGATTTTCTTGTCTAGTATTGGTGTTGATATTATCTGGTTCCGAATGTCTGTTTTAACTGTTATTGGAGGGGGGGATGGGGGGGGGGAGGAGGGAGAGCTGCCGGATTATTATTTGTGCGTGACGGGGTACTTGCGAGTCAGTGTTCGTGCATTAGTGCGTGCGTGTGTGTGTGTGTGTGTGTGGGGGGGGGGGGTTGGGGGGAGGGGTTGCAGGAATGTGTGGTCTAGAGGGCGTTCAATATAGGTACTGTAGGCGAGTGTGCACGTGTGTGTGTGTGTGTGTGTGTGTGTGTGTGTAGGGAGGAGAGGGTTGATAGGGTGGGGGATATTGAGAATTGGGGAGGAGGAACGAAATGTACAACGCTTTGAGCAGTATTTCTGGGAAAAAAATGTAAATGTCCAGTAGTTGTAGTAGTAATATTAGTAGTTGTAGTAGCAGTAGCAGTAGTGGCCTTACTATTATCATTATTATTGTCGTTGTTGTTATATAGTGATGTTTCATTGGATAAAAGAGACAGACAGGCAGGCAGGCAGGCAGACCGAGACAGAGACAGAAGCTAAACCAGTTTTGTGTTCCCCTGTCAGACAGACGTTGTAATCTGGTTTGGATGATCTGCAGTGTTTTACTGACGCGACTTGGAAAACATAACAGTGTCGTTTCGTTGACGCAAGTGTGACAGACAGACAGACAGATAGACAGAGACCGAGACACACACACACACACAAAGACATACAGAAGATGACCAGCCTTGTGTCTCCACCTTGACAGATCCATGTAACTGAGACAAACACACACACACACACACACACACACACACACACACACACACACACACACACACACACACACACACACACACACACACACACACAAAGAGAAGATGACCACCAGCCTGGTGTCCTTCCTTAACAGATCCGTGTGATAAGCTGCTAGCTAGTTCCCTGCTTGCTGTGTGTGTGGTTTCAGCCTGGAAAGCCGTGACAACCCGTTCTTGCCTGGAGGGGACCTGAGCCGAGAGGCGGAGGACCTGCTGAGCAAGGCCACCATCGTCAGGGACAAGTTCTACCTGGACCAGCAACGCCAGGACGCCGAACGCGCAGCTGCAGCCGCCAATGCCACGGGCGCCTCCCCCCAGCACCCCCAGCAGAAGGACGTGGCGGACGGCGCCCTGCCCAACGACAGCAGCGCGCACCCGGGCGCCGTCTCGGAAGACAGGGTGACCCCCACCCAGGCCGCCAAAGCCCACGCCTCCCCAGCGGCGGACCCCCACCCGAGGGAAAACGGCAAGGCCAGCAGCGACGGGGTGGCCTCCCCTGACGGGGTGAGGGTGGTGGTAGGGGGGGGAGACGGGGAGGGGGGCAAGGGCAGTGACTGTGAGGCTGACCAGCAGGACAAGGACAAGGCCAAGCGGCCCAAGTGCTGTGTGGTCATGTAGCCCATCCAGTCTTTCTTATCGCTCCCCCCAATGCTCCCCCCCACTCCTCCCCCCCCCCCCCCACCCCCTCCCCCACCTCTCCTTCCAGCGCCTCGTCCTCGCCTCTTTGTCTTCGTCGTCTTCTTCTTCTTTCACCACTACTTTTCGTGCTCTCTCATCGCTCCCAGTGATCGTGGTCTCGTGGATGTAATCCTCCACCTCCACCACCACACAGACCGAGGGAAAGCTGCTGAATGTAATCCATGCAGCTTTCCTGGTTCGGGGTTTCTGTCTCCCAGCCATCAACACACGACTGTATTTCCCCCCCCACTCCCATGCACACACCCTACGACGTGGTTCACGGGGGAAACAAACAGACACATGGAATCCGTACACTTGATTCATGGCACCGTGTAAATCCATTCTTCTGATGGCTCCTTTCTTTCAAGTTTCCGTTTCGCTGATAATTAATGCATGGTAGCATCTCATCGCAGACAGACGTTTGGCACATGTACTTTCGTAATCGGGTGTCCCAACGGCCATAACTGACGTCGTTGCCAAGAGTCTGACATCACACAAGCGGTGTGAACGACCCCTCTTTGATTCACGTGGTGGATGGATGATGTCAGATTGGAAAAAAAAAAAACCGAAAACAGCCAGGGCTGTTAAGCAGACGAGGCGAGCTTGCAATGAAGGATTGGAAGGGCGTGGGGGGTTGGTGGGGGGGGGGGGGGAGGAGGATTATTGGTTCTGGCCTTTACATGTATATGCATGGAAATCAGGTAACCAGCAGAACTTTTTGGAGCTGAGATTGACCAGCTTTGGGACTCCACCACGGATCCTTTCTGTCAGTGTTCTTTGTTCTGCTGGCTACCTAATTTTTTCACGTAGAAGAAACACGTTTTTGGTTTTTTTTGGAAAGCTCCCAGTGTCCGGAAGAGGACTTCCGATTGGACCATGAAACGGATCGTGTCAAACAATTAAGTTTTGTTGGGTTTATTTTTTTCGTGTGTGTGTGTGTCTGAACTGTCTTTGCTGCTACAGATAGGCCTGTTGAGTTCCTAGCGTGGTGCAGAGGACGTACATACTTACATCTACTCACGTCACGCCTCGATCAACAGTTTGAGGCCTGCAAGATCGGAACCTGTGGATGGGGGTCATGTTGACGGATGCGTCGTCTGGTGGTGTCTTGTGATTTGGGTTGGACGTGCCTGTTCTGTGCTGCTGCTTCTTGCCATGCTAACCTGTCTACCAGGGCTTCTTCAGCTGTCTCCTTTCCTTGTCTTCATCGTCACAGGATCAGATGGTCTCACCTTTCACTATCGTCGCCATCATTTCAAGATGTGATTTTTTTTTTTTTTTTAAGCCAACTCTTCGCAGCAATTCTCTGTTTTGGGCATGGTACTCTTTTTTGCTTTTATTCCAGTTATGTGGTACTTCTTTCTTTTAAAAAAAAAAAAAATTCATTGAGGTATCATGTTATCAAAGACATACATCAACATGTATTGTTTTCAGATGTGTGGTGTGTTTTTTTGTTGTTGTTTTTGTTTTTTCAACTTGCCATTTATTTTGCCCATATGGTTTCTTGCTTTACCACGCTGTACATGTGGGGTCTGTCTGTGCGACGTCATGATGACCACATGGTGATTTCCTTTTTAGCGCCGAATTCACTGGGGGTCGGGGTTGGAGTGGAGGGGGGGGTGAATGTTCGTGTGCTTGATTGATGAAGAGAACGATGATCATGATCAGTTGTTTGTTGACTTCTTGTATAAAGCGTATTCACCTTTTGTGTGACTGGTAGGTTTTGTTTGTTTGTTTGTTGTTTGGAGAAGAAGGAGAAAGAAAAAAAACAACACGAAACGTGGTGACTGGTGTCTGGAAGAAAAGTGTCTGTGTCAGTTCTTGGCAGTTTGATGCCCGTGCAGTGCAGTGGGCATGGCCTGTGTGTGTGTGTGTGTGTGAGTGAGGGGTTAGGCGTCCGTCACCCCTTGTGGAAATTGTAACATGATGTGTGGATTTGCAAACGAGAGGTAGATACTGTACAGCATGGTTTTGTTTTTAATTGGCGGGGTTAGGTGCCTTTCTTCATTTATGTTTCACCAACATGAATTTGGCGGCAGAATTACTAAAAAAAAAAAAAAAAAAAAAAACAGCAACACCTTACCATGATAATAAATAGTTGGGTGTGGGGAGGGGAAGGGGGGGGGGAGTGTTCGAGAAAATGATTATTTTTCAAAAAGCTATCATGAATAGGCTACTGTTTTGTTTTGTTTTGTTTTTGTTTTGTTTTTTTTATCATAATTAATGTCCTTAGAAAGACGTATCATAATTATGTGGTTTTTTTTCCCATTGCCTGCTTCATCTCTATTTTTCGTGCTCATTTGTTTTTGTTTTGTTTTTGTTTTGTTTTTTGGGGGGTTGTTTTTTGTTGTTGTTTTTTGTTTGTTTGGGTTGTTTTTTGTTGTTGTTTTTTTGTTTTGTACAGTTAACTGATTACAGCCAGCCTGTCTCCATGCATGTCTAGCGCCGACATATAGCGAAGGACTTGCCACAGCAACAACAAATAACAGCTACAACAACAAGACCTCCGGTATGTTCTAGTGAGGTTTCGACAGAAAATATCCACATAACACGCACGCAGGGAATCTTGGAACTTCTGAAAGTGGCCTGTATCAAAATCTGATGATGTATGGTTCTAGGGAGCATCGTCCAGAGTCTCCGCATATATTATTTCGATTCTTTTACTTTATACTTTTTTTCTGTATTATATAGAGACAGAAGGCGATGTGAAGAATCGCACACGTGTTGATACATAGCCACCAAGGTGTAAGTGTAAGAATACGCAAAACAGAAGTGTATGCAAGGCAAGGGAAAATGTTAATATGTATAGGACCCCAGCTAAAGTTTTTGACTGAAATCACAAGGTAATATATCTCCGACTCTTTCTCCTGATCTGCACAAATCATATCTTCCACCATGGTAACTATTGTTTCTTTTTTGTGATTATTATTAACTTGTAACAGTTTTTGCTTCACACGGTTTCGTATACATCAAATAATTTCGACATACATTATGAGAAAGAAAAGAAAATCCGTCGTATCATACGCACTGTTCTGTTCCAACTGGGAAAACGTGTTCTCTGTCGCATTGCCCGTTCTCAGTACAAGGGAGGCAACTGTATCTTGTGTGCACTGCTTCGTTCGCTATTTTCTCACTGGAAATTATTTCGTTGAGTTCAGTAAATGAATAAATTTGAATTTTTTTTTTTTAAAAGGATAAAAAAGGCTTTTCATCTAAACAGTTCTGTGGCTGTATATGAATGTAATTGTGGTCTTCATCTGGTTGACAGGAGCCCAGATTGTAAGATTTTGTATGCAGTGAATTGCTACACGTGTCTTCATCGAGGATCCACGCTTAACACCTGCGCTTCACTCTGCCAGAGCCAAAGTTCAGTTGTAGACGTCAGCATGCTTTTTCGAGTCCTCTCTCTCACTCTCTCTTTCTCTCTCACACACACACACACACACACACACACACACACACACACACGTACACAGTGACATATCAATCAAATCAAGGTAATGCCATTATCTTGCCAGAATGCGTTGTGATTGAGGACTGAACTATCACTCCCAGTAATAAACGTGTCACAGGGCAGCGGGTGGGGGGGGGGGGGGGGGGGGGGGGTCGGGGGACTAGAAACACACACACACACAAACACACACACATAAACGCGCGCGCGCACACACACACACACACACACATAAACGCGCACACAACACACCGCACACACACACGCACACACACACTCACTCACTCACGCACTCTCTTATCTCCCGTCCGCTACCAATCCTCCAGAGACAAGAGAAGGGAAGAATGAAAGACGATGGCTTTACTGTATTGTTATGAACACAGTCTCAATCGAAAATCAATGAAATAGGAATTTTGGATTGACGTTAAACCACAATACCCCCACCCCCAACCCCCTAACCCCCAAAAAGGACGGTGTCGAAAAAGTGTAGCTGCCCATGAAAACAGAGTGTCTCTTCAGATTCTGATGTAAATAGTGTTCACGTGTTGACCTTGGTATTCCATGTGTCTCAATTGATTAACCACTGCAGCGGTTACAGTATGTCCTAGTACAGCCATCTCTCTTTGACTGCCGTAAACATATTACGTAGGTGCATAGTGACGTCACCGATGACGTCATCAGAAAATAAGAGAAATAGCTCTGGAAGGCTGAAAATTCACACAGTTCGTTTAGAGTGTTATATCTCCAGAACATTTTCTCAGTTTTAGGCTTACTGTTTTGGATAATGTTTTATGACCTGAAACACCACTTTCTACAGTTTTCCCCCTGGCACTGAAGGGGTATTAATCAACTTTAATTAAAGAAGAGATGGACATAGAATGATTTTCCTTAAAGTAACAGCAGGTCGAAAAGGTTCAAATGATTTAGGAATGGAAGCTGTTCAGTTGCCCACGGAAATGAGTTAGGATTAGTGGATATAAAGGGGAGTTTGGGTTCAATTGTAAAATGGGTGTACTAATAACATGTTGTAAGGCTCACGTTGACTAAATGGGTTTTTTTTTTCTTTTTTAAAGGACGTTGTCTTGAAAGAATGCTTTCAGTAATTCTTTTTCTTTTTTTTTTTATCCCAATTCTTGATTAATTCCATCACCCATCACCACTTTTTAATTGTGTTCTTTTCTACATGAGTGGGTAAAAGTAAGAGAGGCATTCAAGATGTACCCCTGTGGGTAAAAGTAAGAGAGGCATTCAAGATGTACCCCTGTGGGTAAAAGTAAGAGAGGCATTCAAGATGTACCCCTGTGGGTGAAAGTAAGAGAGGCATTCAAGATGTACCCCTGTGGGTAAAAGTAAGAGAGGCATTCAAGATGTAC
>NC_134895.1:17093524-17101024 GCF_041734735.1 Babylonia areolata
GTCGTGAAGCAGTCATCGTAGCCAGCTGAGCGCTCGGCTACATGTATGAAGTTACCGCTTCGCGCTGTACTGACACGAGTAGCAAAATGGCTGATTGAACACTTTGGCTGGCTTCAGTTAGCAAAGGGGCTCAAAGAAGGCTTGCACTATCCACCTATTTTTAGAGCAGTGGTGTATGGTACGTCAGTGACGGGGGAGAGGGTTGACAAGAGGTCCCGTGGATGGACAAGGAAGGAAGTGTGGTGGTGTGTAGCAGGCTCAGTGGTGAAGAATCCTCCTCCTCCTCCTCCTCCCTCCCTCTCTCCCGTCACTCGCCCCTTTTCTGGTGTGGGCTGACGGGGTAGGTAGGTAGGTAGGTAGGTAGGGTGGGTCAGGGTATATCAGTGCTGTAATCATTATAATAATAATTATAATGATAATAATAAGGAGGAGGAGAGTTGTCTGTCGGGATTCTGGAGTACGTACGGCCATGCTGTTTGTTTTTTTGCTTTTTTGTTGGCAAAAAAAAAAAAGAAAAGAAAAAAGAAAAAAAAAGATTTTTATTATTATGATTAAAGGACACGACAAGGGGAGTTGGCGTTTTGGATAGTTGTTTGTTTGTTTCTGTTATTGTTTTCTTTCTGATGAAAGAAGTGGATGATTGGTGAATACTGTCTGTGTGTGTGTTTGTCTGTCTGTGTCTCTCTCTCTCTCTCTCTCTGTCTGTCTGTCTCTCTCTGTCTCGTTGTTGTTGTTTTTTCCTGATGAAAGAGTGGATGATTGGTGAATACTATCTGTGTGTCTGTCCGTATGTGCGTTTATCTGTGTGTGTGTGTGTGTCTCTCTCTCTCTCTCTCTCTCTCTCTCTCCGAGTCACACACACACACACACTCACTCTGTCTCTCTCTCTTTCACCTACTCCACATCCCATAACTTCCGCGGCATATACATGTGTGTTTGAGTGTGCGTACGCGGCACCTGTGTGGATATGTTTATGTGTGAATATGTTTGTGTGTGTGGTTGCGCGTGCGCGTGCGCATACTTGCTCAGAACTGAAGGTCATTAGTTACATTTCATTATGAAAATGACTCCTTCAGCTGTGTTCATGTACTAAAGTCATTCTCTCTCCGGAACATGAACGGGTTTTGATTTTGTTTTGTTTGTTGTTGTTGTTTTTTGTTTTAATTTAATTATTATGTGTATTTAACTTTTCAATTATGTTTTTTTGTTGTTGTTGTTTTCATTATACCTATAAAAACATACATATATATATATACATTGTGTATGTTTAAGGATGTTAGACCGAAACGGCTTAGTAGAAACAAAGCACAATTACATAACATACATACGCGATAACTTTTTAGAGTAAATACAGTACTTTGCGAACTTGTTTGAAATTGGAGTTCGGCATACTATTAGGATTACACTATGTGTGGTTTCTTTTAGTTGCAAATGTTTTGGTCCTTTTTTTTTTTTTTTTTTTTTTTTTTTTTTTAAGCACAGACAGGGTGAGGGGGGTGGGACTGTCGTCAGTTTCACATGTCCATATCTGGACAATGGTAGGGGGGTGGTGATGGAGGGGGGCGGGGGGGGAGGGAGGAAAATCACGGGTAACCTCGTTCAAGTACGCCAGTCGAATAAATCGGTTTAAATTATGATTCACTTCCAGTCTGTAAAGTGCAATTGAAATTAAACTTGAAACCAAGAAGCAGGAATGTATCCACCACAAGACAAGACAGGGGCGAAAAATATGATTCACATAATTATAGTAAAGAGTGGTAACTCTCTCCATTACACATGGTACACAACTTCAAGTCAGTGATGCTAACGCTGCCGATTCAGCTAGCACACATACATGATTCACATACATTATTTTGATCTTCGGCGTGAACAAGTCTACGCATAATATGTTAAAACATCCCGTTTTTAACGCATAGCCTACTTAGTCTGCCGGGGGGTCTGTGTCTGCGAGTTTCCAGTTCAAGGGGCATAATCATTAAGAAAGACCTTTATCAGTGGATGAAGAGTTATCTAGCTTTGGGCAAATACCGCCTGACCTGTTCAACGAACAGGGCCTTTGATTCTTTTTTTCTTTTTCTTTTTCTCGGACACATATATTTATTTATTGATTGATTTATCTATATATATATATAAAGTACTAAACAAAATGTATGATAACAGAACTCACATGATATGATAATCATTGGTATATCTTAATAATGAAAAAGATAAAAAGAATAAAGAAAAAAAACATATATAGTCAGTTCAGGCTGCTGGATGAACTGTATATTCCATATTCCCGTATGGAAACAACACACTGTCCTCACGGCGGATTTGGCAAGAAGAACCCAAGCCATGGAAATGAGGTGTTATTGCAAGAGATCAAACATCAGATAGCCAACTTGACATCGTAATTATCATCGATGAAAACTCAAGAGCACCAAACCAATATTAACAAGAGAGTCAGAGCCGAGTATAATTTCAAAATGTAATGTTTAAGAAGAGAAAAATCAGTTTAAAGCAAATTAACTCCCCTAGCATTAATTACAGAGTAATTTCCCTTTTTTTACTACCTGCACCAAAACGTTTGCAAAAAAAATAAAACTTTCATGCTTAGCAAAAAAAAGTTCCTGTTTGAACAAAAAATGATAATAATGACTGCTCTAGCTGTTGGGTCAGAATATCAGATCAAAGTGCCGAGTTTAGAGAATACAAAAAATATAAATATAACAGTAAATGCAGTTTGCATATAATTAGGTTTCATTCTTTTTTCTTTTTTTTTGTGCCCATCCCAGAGGCGCAATATTGTTTTAAACAAGATGACTGGAAAGAACTGAATTTTTCCTATTTTTATGCCAAATTTGGTGTCAACTGACAAAGTAGTTGCAGAGAAAATGTCAATGTTAAAGTTTACCACGGACACACACACACACACAACCGAACACCGGGTTAAAACATAGACTCACTTTGTTTACACAAGTGAGTCAAAAACCATCACTGGAGTACAGCTGTCATCAGTCAGAAGAGTTGAAACTGAGGTCGCTGCACGATGCAGCAGTTAGATTTACTTTGTAGCCTATACCATACACTGATACATACATACATACATACCATCTGGCGCAAACTATCTGGAGATAACAATAATAATGATGATGATGATGATAATAACAATATAGTAATAATAATATTCATGATAATGATAATAATATTAATGGATACTTATATAGCACACTATCTAGAAATCTGCTCTATGTGCTTTACAAAACACTTTTGCCGTTTACAAAACGCATTTCATCAACAATGTCATGTACAAACACACCAAAATGTGACGACTAACAAACTACACTCACTCTCACACACACACACACACACACACACACTGCATACATATTAACAAACACATGTACATGACTTTTATCCAACAACACCCCCACCCCCGAAAACGGAGTATGGCTGCCAACATGGCGGCAGGATAATAATAAAGTAAAATAATTTTTCTTTTTTTTAAACTGTCCTACACGTAAAAAAACGTTAAAAATCCCACTCGTGCGCATACGAGTGAACGTGGAAGTTGCGGCCCACGAACTTGAACGAAGAAGAAGAACTCAAGAAGACGATCCAACAACACTCTATCACACACCTCACCACACCACACTCCTTCTTCTCACCTCCTCAGACCCACTGAGTCATATCCTCTACTTTATACTCTCCACACGTACGTACGTAGTTCCCTCCGTGAATCCCTCATGGATGGCAAGGCAAAATGTCACAGCCCCCACAGCACTGATAACTGATGTGGACGAGATGGAAAATCTTAATATCTTTTACACTGAGGCGAGAAAATCTTGAATTATTCAATGTGTCACGGACATCCAGCTCCGATCGATTCGTGTATATATATATATATATATATATATATATATATATATATATACCTACCACGGCGAGACGACTGAGCTCCTCAGCATGTTAAAAGGGAAAGAAAGAGAAAAGAAGGGAAAGAATTAAAATGAGTCCCTTCAGGGCTGACCCAAAAATAATGTCCCCTGCCGTCCTTGCTGACATTTGAATTAGAATTGTGGGGCGTGTTCCTCGAGTCAATTTTTCAGTTCCATACTACACTTTTTTTTTTTTCTTTCTTTTTTTTTTTCCTCAAGGCCTGACTAAGTGCGTTGGGTTACGCTGCTGGTCAGGCATCTGCTTGGCAGATGTGGTGTAGCGTATATGGATTTGTCCGAACGCAATGACGCCTCCTTGAGCTACTGAAACTGAAACTGAAACTCACTACACCGCACCACGAAAAACAAACCCTGGGGGGGGCTTGGGGGAGGGGTAGCTTATAAGTTTCAGTTTCTCAAAGAGGCGTCACTGTGTTCGGGCATCTGAATCCACAAAATTTGTTCTTCACCACACCTGCTTGGGTAGATGTCTGACCAGCAGCATAACCCAACGCGCTTAGTCAGGCCATGAGTGAATGCATGATATATATATATATATATATATATGTGTGTGTGTGTGTGTGTGTGTGTGTGTGTGTGTGTGTGTGTGTACATATCACAGTGGATTCCTTCTATAGAATTTTGCCAGAGGACAACACTCTCGTTGCCACGGGTTCTTTTTCAGTGCACCAAGTGCGTGCCTTCAGTTGGTTTATCGTCTCATCCGAACGACTAGATGTTCAGTTTCACTGATTTTCCAGTCAAACTTGGGAGATAAGGTGAGAGCGAGATTCGAACACACACACACACACACACACACACACACAGTGCAGTGGCAATGCAGGCGTCTGCGGTTATTGTGCTCCACTGAAGAGTTTATTTCATGTAGCGGCAGACTGGCTCGCTCTCTCGATTTGCGCTGTGTCATTTCCAGTATTTGTGCTCCGCGGTGGGACGAAATAAATAACACCCAGGTCAGCTCGATATTCCGTACGTGCTCGATCAGCATTGGAGCTTCCAACATAGTCCACGGGTGTGTCTTGTGTGCCCGGCTCGCCTGTTCGTATCTAAACATAGAAAGCCTATCGTGCTTGTCAAAAACGAATCATGATCGACCTTTAGGCTGGAAGAGTTCGTGTTCTTGATTTCTTCCTTTTTTTTTTTTTTTTTTTTTTTTTTTTTTGTCCTTGTGTTTTTGTGTTTTTTTGTTGTTGTTTTTTTGGGGGATGGGGGGGGGGGGGGGTTGTTTGTTTGGGGTTTTTTCGGGGTGGGGGGGGGGGGGGGGTTAAATATATGATTATTATTCTTTCTTTCTTTTTTTTTTCTTTCTTTATCTCTTTTCAGGCATAGAAAACATGAAATATATATAAACTATTGATTACTGAGTCTGTGTAGCCGCCGCACCACTGCCGTGCAGACATGCTGAAAGCCCTTGGACCATGATTAAGTGGCTAACAGATGAGAGAAACAGAAAGAGACCGAGATCGACCGGAGAGAGAGAGAGAGGGAGAGACAGAGACAGAGAAAGACAGAGAATTGATCTTTATTTTCCAACGCACACCGGCCGGCCAGCAGCCGACTTGGAGAGAGAGAGAGAGAGAGAGAGAGAATCAATCAAAAGAAAAGCACCACGTGACGCACAAAAACCCACCACCTCGTTTGAATTGTTTTCAACAAAAATCCGGAGACGCCGCTAAAGGCGAAACACGTAAGCAGTTAATCAAAAGAGAAAGGAAAGAAGCTGAGGCTGGAATGGCAAAGAAACGAAAAGAACATTGATCAGCATCTTGACGTCAAAGCGGGCCGCCAAGTCCCAATTCCTTCCACATGGACTGCACGTATCTGCATTGCACGCACGCACGATCGAGACAGCCCGAGCGTGTCAGTGCGCCAGCCACATTACATCCTGTAGAAGAGGAAAAAAAAAGGTTCAGTTTAAAACACGCTTCCTGTGTCGTCTGGTCTTTAAAATTTAGGTCAAATGCCACACCAAGACACAGAGAGAGAGAGAGAGAGAGAGGAGGGGGGCAAGAGGGGCGGGGCGTGGCTGAGGAAGGAAGAGGTCGGATTAGCCGATGATATCTATTGTTAGCACCATGATACTGACATGCAGGCAGGTCATAATTCCATATCGCTATGTTAGCCGTCGACTGTAAGCTTCTTTTTTCTTTTTCTTTTTTCTTTCTTTCTTTCTTTTTCCTTTTTTTTTATTTTTTTTTTAAATTTATTCGTATCTTTACAGTGCATAATTGTATAGGCTTTGGCTCAGTGTTGAATAGGTGGAAGTCTTCACTGACACATCCTGTTTTGGCGTCGGCGGCGTTCAGCAAAGTGTGACGACATGATCTTCCCGCCACACCTGTGAAGTGGGGGGGGGGGCACTAAACGGTTTTTAGTCTGGTTTATTTGAGAACGAGTATGAGTGCCGTCAGCATTATTACTGAATTTGTCTAAGAACTTGTTTTCGGGGTTTATGTATAACTCTCTCTCACTCTCTTATCATGTATCATCTTATCATGTAATATCACATCACATCATTATCATATCATATCATATAATTATTACATCATATTATGTATAGGCTATATAGAGAGGAATTCTGTTCCCGCCATCGCGGTGTCCTCATCTCTTTCTACTTCAGATGTACTGCACTTCTCCGTCCGGCAGTTAAGGGCAGCATCAGTTCGGAAACATTATTAGTGTCCCGGAAAAATAATCACTAATTGTTGCATCGCCATCTGTGCATGACGACCTTTGTCCCACATGGTCTTGTTAACTCTTTCCATACGAACGGCGAAAGAGTCGATGTTAACAGCGTTTCACCCCTATTACCATCATCAAAATATTGCAATCAGAAGGCGCTCATACTGAAGAGGTGAATGTTGACAAAGAATACCACAATTCTGACGACGGAAGCAAAAGGTTGGGTCATTCAGACACCCACTGGACATCCGAGGGGTCTGTGTAGAGGAGAAGAGAGGACTGGCCGTACTGAGTGGGTTAAACGTACGCACGTACTGCACTGGTGAGGATGAATTCAACCTGAAAACATGTATATGCCAGCTGCTCCGTACGTATAGAGTAGAATAGAATATGTATTTATTACCAAATGTACCGGGGTCACAAGGAATATTGGTGGGGTGGGGGTGGGGGGGGGGGGGGAACAGGGGATAGTACATAACAAGGTACGAATATAAATGGAAAATCATACACAAATACAGATACAGTAGAAATTAGGATACATACAAGTGCATATCAATATGAAAACTTGTGCATACTCACACATGCACGCACTGCACACACACACACACACACACACACACACACACACACACACACACATGCGCGTGCGCCCGCACACACACACACACACACACACACACACTCACTCTCTCTCTCTCTCTCTCTCTCTCTCTCTCTCACACACACACACACACACACACACACACGCCCACACTCGCACACACACACACACACACACACACACACACACACACACACACACACACACACACACACACACGTTTGAACAGAAGCCGCATATTACATGTACGTGGGCGTGCCAGTGAATAATCAAATGTTT
>NC_134895.1:17108524-17176024 GCF_041734735.1 Babylonia areolata
CCAATCTCCAAAGAATTCTACTGGGAATCACAGCCAACCGGTGCTTTCTTGGAATACAACTTCGATGTCAGGAAAGGACCGATTTCCATCAAATGGATGGCAGGAGCGAAGACGAATATTTGCTACAACGTTCTCGACAGAAACGTGAAGAAAGGACTTGGTGACAAAATAGCGTTTTACTGGTAAGTGTACCGCTCATGCAAAGTGACATGTATTACTGCCTTCAGTGTGCACTTTCAGTTTCGCCGGCACGCAGCAGATCGGGTTTTCGACCAGAATAATAGAGCCACAGTGCCAGTGTTAAAATACAATAATAGAATAATAGTCATCCCACGTTATTACACAGAGGCATGCACGTAATATCGCATGATGAACTTTGACTAATATATTAACGTTTACTGGTAAAACAATGTCTGGAGCAACACGATCTATCTCGCAGTTGCACACAAAAAAATATTTTTATGGGATTCACTGATTGGTTCAGGGCAGTTCAATCTGCCTGTGACCCCCTTAAATAATGGGTAGAGTTACCGTTTAGTTGTGCCGAAGAGGACGATATATATATATATATATATATATATATATATATATATAAAAGTTTCACAGATGCTGGGTGATTATTTTGAAAAGCAAATTTATTAACAGTTTCTAGGGAGTACATTGAATATTAAAATTGTTTTTGTCTCCTTTAATCTTCAACTCAGTGAATCAATGAATTATTGAATAGGAATAGTATTGACAGCAAAAACAAAATATTTTATTTGAGAGTGTTTTTTTGTTTGGTTTTCTTGTTGTTTTTACATCTTTCTGATACTTGAGACATCCAGAATTCAAATATAACTATTTTTAAAATGCTGATTGATCATTGTCTTCAGTAAGAAGTTAATGTGAATACTGATGTAGAATAGTTTTGTATTGCAATATGTAGCATTTAAATAAAACTATAGATCTACATAACATGTAAGGATAACCACAGAGTTTTAAGCCGCAAAGTCGATAGTTTGATTTATACCAATCTTCACCAATCTTCAAAAAAAACCCCAAAAAACAAACAAACCCATAAATGAAGAGGTATTCATGGCTGTTAAGCATAAAAATGTCAGTTAACTGATATTTGACAGCCAGCAGCTATTTTTCAGCTTTAATCTTTTATACTATAAATTTGTCTGACAGTATCAGCCTCTTGGTATTCATAATGATAATCTACATTTTGATCTGTCTGTCTCACTGTTATCTGTATGTTTGTTGATAGTATAGAATATCAAACTTTTTGTTTCTTTATATATGTATGGAAAAGTTTATAATCTAAAGTGTAATCATTGAGTTGATAGATCTTGAAACACAAATTATTGAAGAATACTGGGAGTCGTGAAAAAGAAAATAGTATGAATCATAATGTGTGTGTGTGTATGTCTGTTACAGGGAAGGCAATGACCCAGGTGACCAATGCCAGATCACTTATTCAGAACTTCTGGAGAAAGTATGCAAGTTTGCCAACGTCCTGAAGAGCTTAGGTCAGTCCTAATCTCACACAATATTGTGTCATCTCTTTTCTGTAGCTGTGCAAGCCTTTAGAATGTGTCACATGTGACACTGATTTGGAGATGTGGAGCCTGAAGGGTTTAAGAAAGTGCATACAGACCAAAGGCATGGTCATTCACACATTTTATACACATAGAGCCCCACCCCCTTTCTCTCTCTCTCTCTCTCTCTTGCATTCTCTCTCTCTCTCTAGATTAAGCATCAGCACTTTGGGACTCCGCAAATGCGAACACCATGAAGCCATTACAGAATCTTTATAAACGGGGCTCAACCTGGTCCTCCTTAAAAAGACTTCCCTTTCAGACTCAAACTATAAACAAGCGAATATTCTCCCACTAATCCGTAGATTAGGGTACAATAAAGGAATCATGATACAAAAGATTATGACAGGTAATGCACCACCAACATTAATAGACAGATTTTCTGTAAATTCATCAAGAAACCCCCCAAAGTCCATATCCCAATTCCAAGAATTGACTTGTTCAAATCCAGTCTGGTCCACTCAGGTGCCACCCTATGGAACTCACTCACAGAAACAATTAAACAAGACCATTGCCCAACCACCTTGGAAAAACATTGCCTGTCCCACCTTATGCCATAATGTGTAATGTAAATCCTTCATTTTAACGATACTGTTTTGTCAGATTTGTATGGTTGACTGAGAACCTCCCTCACCCACCATCCCCCACTCTGGTCTGTAGTGCGGTGTGTGTTGTGTGTGTTTGTTTCTTTCATTTTGTTTATTTTTTCCCATGCATTTTGCTAACATCATGCTTGTAGTTGTACCTGTTTGCCATGTGTGTATGTGTCACTGTGTGTGTTTGTTTTTTTTGTGTTTTTTTGTGTGTGTGTGTGTGTGTGTTTTTGTGGGGTTTTTTGGTTTGTTTTGTTTTTGTTGTTTTTTTCTCCTCTGTTATGTATCTCTGCTAACACCATACTTTCATGCTTTTATTTTATTTAGTATTGTGTAGTGTAGACCCTATTCAGGGCGGGGACTGGATGTAAAAAAGCACACCAGTGCTTATCTATTATCCTCAGAATAAAGAATAAAGAATTTGTCTTCTGTCTCTCTCTCTCTCTCTCTCTCTCTCTCTCTCTCTCTCTCTCTCTCTCTCTCTCTCTCTCTATTTATCTATCTCTCTCTCATTCTTTTCTGAGTCCTGTCTTAGTGTTTCATCCATGTTATTGTTCATTCTTTCCTTATCTACTGTGTGTCAGTGTATAATTTTACACTTAACTTTTTGGGCAGCTATACTTTTTTAGGATGTGGTTATTCTGCATATTTTGATATGTGTTTCTGTAACCCACTGAATGCGTAATGATATGTGAATTACCAGAGTGTTTTGATTAGAATTATAACATTTTTGACAGTCTGTTTGGTCTTTTACTAGGTTTTAGGCATATTTTGACACAAATGATATTAATGCACATGTGCACATTGACATAGAAGTAGAACATAGATTTAGAAAAACTCCAACACGAAGTAACCCACAAGGCAGAAGGGTGATATAGGTTGTGGATCTCATCGATGCATGAGATGAAAGTTCAACACTCTGAGTGCCTGGAACTTTCTGACTATGATGCCTGTATGTTTTATTTTTTTTAATGTTGAAACTGATATATCTCTGTGTCAGAAATATCTGGGATTAGAACTTCTACAAGTCGGTCAGCTTTTCCTTGGAAGAGCACGTGATCCGCATGAAGTGCCACCCACTTGTGCTTGCAGATTTGCATCTGGGCTTCTTTTTCTTCTTCTTTTTATTTTATTTTATTTTTTTTTTTTTTTTTTATCTTTCAGAATGTGTAGTAAAGTATAGCTCTTTTATTGCTGTAGTTGCTTTTCAAGCAAAAAGCACATGCTTTAAAATGAGATCCTATTGTTTCATCTGTTAAAAGTACTAATGTTAAAAACACTGATCAAGTTCTGTTGAAATTAATGGGAGAAGGAAAGTGTGGAAGAGGAAAATTCCTGCCAAAATTCCATGACAATTATTTGAACCTGTGACTTATTGCATCCTTAGTAAATCTCTGCTTTTGGCTTTTCTGTCACAGTGAGCTCCGTTACTCATTGTGTCCATCTCTCATGAATTTACAATGACTTCCTCTGTGGACAGCTTGAAGTTAAGGGCACAATACCAGCGTCGGTGTAGTTGTTAACCTCCAAACTTGGTAGAGTTCATGACATTGGTAAAATTAACAGTGTTCAAAATAGAGCATGAACACCACACGTCATTCAGGTTTGTCCACATCTCACAAAAACCTTGCTGAATTATAGAGGCATCATAGAGTATATAAACCAAGATGCGGGTGTAAAAGTGTGAGCAAAATTGATAAGAATAGTAAGTTCTTCAACAATTAGAGTTGACTATGAAACGTTTTAAGATACTGTCAGTTCTTGTGGCAGTTCTTCAGCTGTTGAAATTGGATTTGAGGGCTTTGATTTACAGCTGGAGATACTGTATAAGGGTGATAAATAGATAGGCTTGTTGTATGTCTTATGAATCAGTTGAGGAATCGAGTTCTCATTATCAGCTCACTGTTGCAGGGGTTGGAGAGAAGGACAGGGTGGCCATCTATATGCCCATGATTTTAGAGTTGGTTGTTGCCATGCTAGCCTGTGCACGAATTGGGGCCATCCACTCCATAGTGGTAAGTGAGAATTTAATTTTAAAGCTTTTTTTGTTTTTGTTTTGTTTTGCTTTTTGTTACTTAAATGTGTGCAATCTTGATTGCTGCACTTCACGTGTACATACCTTCATGAATTTTTAGTGAAAAACTTTGATATGATTGAGTATGAATCTTGTATTGGTTATAAAACTAAAAGTAATGGAAAGGTTTCAGAGTAAAACAAAACAAAACAAAGAGTAACATGCTTTGATGATAAGCCTTTACAGTTTGAGACCAAAAAGATAGATAACCTATGAATTACAATTGAGATTATTTTTTGGTCATATCATGAAATCATGGACTTTGACTCTTGGGTGAGAGTTCTGTTTTAACTTGTTTTTGAAAAGTACTAATTTGCAATCTGATTTATATTTGTGTTGGTCTTGTTGGTAATGATTTCTTTTTTGCTGTATCACAATATTGTTGTGCAGCCATTTGTTTATATCTTGAGATATCATAGAATCTTGTAAACTTGTGACTGTACTGTTAACAATAAAAATGGAGAGAAAAAAAAAGCTTTGCACAGTAAGTGGTCACTAGTGGAGTAGATTGCAGATGTTGCACAGTGGTTGGCATTTAACATAATTGCTGTTTGAACACATTGCTTGACAGTGAAGTGTATTGAAATTTGTTGTCATGGTAGTGTTTCTCCTTTTATTGATCTTTTCTGTTTATCAGTTGGAACTCTCTTGTTCTCTCTTTGGCCATCTCTCTCTCTCTCTCTCTCTCTCTCTCTCTGCCAGTTTGTTAATACCTCTCTTTCTGGCTGTCTCTGTCTCTCTCTCTCTCTCTCTCTCTCTCTCTCTCTCTCTCTCTCTCTCTCTCTCTCTCTCTCCTAACTTCTCTCATCTTATTCAGTTTTTGTATGCCTCTCTCCCTCCCCCCCCCCTCTCTCTCTCTCTGAAATTAGACAGTCTATTCATCTTCATGTATTATGGTATCACACACCTCCACCTGATATTAACATTTTTAGCATACAAAAAGTCAGTTCTAAATGATATACTTTTAAAAAAGGATGAAAGAATAAGATCTAATCATGAGACTTGCATTTTTGGTGTACTTGATGTGAACAGTACCTTAAACTAATACTTTGGTGCAAAAACTATAAAGATAAATAAGGCAAAGAAGGCAGAGGGTTGGAACTAGCATTACTACTGCTTCTGCTTTGGGAAAAAAAGAACTTTTCTTTTAGATTAGATTAGATTTATATATATATATATATATATATATATATATATATATATAAAGCCTTGACAATATTAAATTATTCATTCTGGCAAAATTAAGTTTGTTGAAATTTGTTGTGTTTGCTTGAATTTGTTCATTACTGCTGCAATCAAGATGCAGACCTAACTAATGACAAATTATGTATATGGTTCAGTTCTTTCTTTGTTTTTCAGAAAATCACAACATGCATACAATTAAAATCACAGATTTAGAATTGTGCATAACGGTACAAAGACCTTATTTTTTTCGCACTCTGCACTTCTGGAGTTGAAGTACCGGGTTTCGTGACAAAGGTTTTTGAGAGCCATTGGGTCCATTGTAGAGGTTGGCAGTGACTGGTTACAGACAGCATGGTATTGGCAGGGAAATTGGCCCTCTGTGAAAAATGGCCCAATTATCCATTGATTTTATACAGGATGCTGGGAAAGGGGGGGGGGGGGGGCAGGGGAGGGGGTAAGTGGCTTGGGGACCTGGGGGGGGAGGGATGCCTGCAGGAGACCATTATGTCTGGAAGCAGAACCAGTCCTGTGATTTACACTGGTTGGCAGCGGCTAGAATTACTGGGAATTTATGTTTAGCTGTGTGCAGCAGACAAGCATTGCCTTCTTTTTCTTTTCTTTTCTTTTTTTTTTAATGACATTATAGTGTTATACACCTTCAGTATTACATGTATACAAACTACTTAGAAAATAAAAGGGATTAGTTTAAAATCATTTTTTCATTTCTGAAAGTAAGGTCTATATAGATACTGATTCCAGTTTGATGATAGAATTATACTGACAAAAATCCATGATTCCAGTTTGATGATAGAATTATACTGACAAAAATCCATGATGATGATAAATATATCAGTTTTAAAGGTGAAAAATTATACCGAAGCTGGTTTTTTTTTTAGGCTTCTTCTGCAATGAAGACATCTGGGCTTGGATGTATTATTCACCCTATATACATATATATAGAGAGAGTAACAGCAATGACAATCTGAAAATAACGCTACCATCATATTCATAATCTGTAAATTTGTGTATGTCATCCTCTTGTCCCTGTTCTTGTCACTGTGTGTCAGGTGAATGATGATTGATGTCAGGTTTCAGTCGCTTGCAAATTGTGCTGGTGTGACGTGTTGGGCATGAATAAAACCACAATGATAATAATAAATAATGCCACAAAAATGTGTCACAACCTGTTAGCCAGTTGCATGCTCTGGGTGTGATACGCTGGACAAAGAGATGTATTGGGATGGGAAGTGGTGCTTCCTGTGTGATTCGATGGCACGTGCCACCTGTAGGCATCATATTTTGTTGTGCTGTATCAGTGTATCATATTTGTTTGATGATGCATTAATTGGGATAAACTTATTGTTGAAATTAGCAGTTATATTTCTGGAATAGTGTTGTTGGATAAGTTCTTTGTTCACATCTGCTTATTCAAAACATATCAACATAATTTTTGCATACATTCAGTTATGATATGATTTACACATGTATACAGCCTGTACAGTTGGTTTAAAAAAAAACAAAAAAAACTACAGATTTTAGACATGATGTGGTGTGAATGGGCCTCATTCCCATTTATAGATGGCTGAACACCCCCGAAAGTGGAGTATGGCTGCCTACATGCCAGGGTAAAAACGGGCCAACATGAAAAAGCCCACTTGTGTACGTATACAAGTGAACGTGGGAGTTGCAGCCCACTAACAAAGAAGAAGATGATGATGGCTGAGTGATAGACTTTAATTTTTCAACAGTGTCATTTTTTTTCACCCTTGCACTCTTTCTTTTCCTCATCTAAAACTATTTCTTCATGTTATGGGAAGAAACAAGTTATTGAGTGACAAAAATAATTTTGTAATTTCGTAATAAAGACATGAAAATGTGCTTTGTTGTACTTTTGTTTTTCTTTTTGTTGTACAGCAGCTACTTTTACTTCTCTTTATAGTTATACAAGTACTGAGAAATCTGAGTCAGTTCTTGATTTTTTTCTTGCTGAAAACTGCTTTAGACTTATAATATCTGCTTTGTTCATTGTTTTCTCACCTCATGGCAGTTTGGAGGCTTCTCATCCACTTCAGTGGCGGAGCGTATAACTGGTTCAAAAGCTCAAGTCATTGTGTCAGCAGGTGTGACTTAGATGTTGAACAGTCTGTGCCAAGTATTTTTTTTTTTATGATAGCTTACTTTTCAGCTTTGTATACATTTCTTGGAATGCAGTCTTGAGCTGAGCATAGTGATTAGTTGGTTTGTGTATTTGAAACAAATAGAGTATGCACAACAAAAATTTCTGACCAGACCACAGCTTCTCACATTGTCTTTTGGTGCTAACCAGAAAACATATCATATATGCTATATAGAAAAGAAAATAGAAGCACATTTTGAAAAAAGTGCTATCACTGTCTACTTAGCTGCTAGCATGAGACAAAAGTATAACATCAAAATCATTCATCATTTTCGTTGAAGATGCTAATGGTCACGCTGAGAAATACCAGCCAAAGAAAGAAAACACTTGAAATAACACCCTTGAAGATGAAAGACAGCAACAGGTCAAGAAAGGAAGAACATTTGCAGTGAATGATCCTCTCTAAAGCCTCTTTCCAGTTGATGAAATTTGACAAAGAGTTATTCCACGTTGTCAAAGAGCGGCCAGCCTTGTAACTTAAACAGAGAGACTCAGCGTTCTGAAAAACAACTCTGCATAACAGACCAGTGTTCAGGACACAGTTTAGTGCATGTACGATTGTATCCTTTATTTGTGGAATCATATTCTGAACCATGGGTTGTTATGCTGAGTTGTCAGCTTGCCCCAGACTGCATTCCAGTGGCAATGTTTATGTTTGCTCACTTCCACATTGTCATATCAGTGATGAAACACACTTTCTCTCTCTCTCTCTAGATATATATATGCCCTTATGATGGTTTTTTTTTCTGTTTTCCCCAAACTTCATTTGGTTTCATTATGTATTACTAGACTGTACCACAACAAACCAAAACAGAGTTCCTTATTTTGTCATATTGTTTTGTTTGTTTTTTTCCTTCATTGATGTAGTAGATACCATTGTAATAGAGTAGATGTTTGAAAGTGTTTAGAATTAGACATCTTGGTCTTGACAGAGAAGTGTTTATAAAAAGATATCTTGCTTTTGACAGAGACATATGGGCATATACATATATGCACACACACACACACACACACACACACACACACACACACACACACACACACACACACACACACACACACACACACACACACACACACACACACACACACACAGCCTTATTCTTTGAAGAAAATTGGTGAAATGAAATTTAAGTGAGGCAGCATTCAAGGAAAACAAGTGAGACATTCAAGCATTGATCTGACTTCATAAACATTTTAACCATGTTCAAAGAGTTGCTTAAGTTAAAAGGTAGTTTTCAAGCCATATTCTGATTGTGTCAAACTTGATGACAGTTTTCCAATCTTTAACAGCATCATTGAAAGAAGCATTTTCTATTTTTTCATCTTACAGAGCAGCATAGCATATGAAATATTTCAGCCGCTTTGAAAAATGCTCACTTACAAAAGAACTGCAAACATTTTCTGATTTCTTCAATCTGTAATCTTTTCAGATGTTTCCTTTAACCTTTGTTTTTCTTTTTAACTGTTCATTTATTTAGTTTTGCCCATTTTTCAAAGCAAACTCGAGAACAAGAAGCATGTCAACATTCGGAAATGATGTTGTAGTGTGTAGTTTATGATTAGAAGCGTTAATAAAAAGATAAGAAGAAAAAAGAAAGTTTCTGAGTCACCAGTTCTCCAGGTTTAGGATTGGTGTGATTCTACAATGTGACTGATTTTTTCTCTCTCTCAAATGGATCTGAATATGATGCTCCCTTTTTAAAATTTTTTTAATTTATTTATTTATTTATTTATTTTTTATTGTGCAGTCGTTTCATATCCACTGAAAAACAGACTTACTGACACACCACATTGAAACACAGTCACGCATGTATGCACAGTCACAAACAAGGATAGTACTGCTTGCTGTCACATTAATTTATTATTTGGAGAAAAAAAATTACCAGGACCTTGGCTCTGCAAATGCATCTAACAACCTAAATACTGGGGCCGCTGCTACATGTACTGGGCATTGTTTTTGCAGGTAGGCCTGTCTAATCTTGAGGTTTGAGCATGCATGTCATGTTTGGATCAAGCATTGTCACACACGGACATGAGTCTCTCTCTTGTACTTATTGGTCCTTCACTAACAAGTATAACTGGAGAAAATAAAAAAGATGGAACAGTTTTTGTACAGTATGAAAAAAAGCTGTATTTGTCAGAGCTTACTGAATGGTGTTCCCTTTTCATAGCATTCTTTGTGTGGCATAGTTATTTGCAGGGTGAGTTTACAAAGGTGTGTGTATGCATGTGTGTGATTGGGGGGGGGGGGGGATGAGGGGGTGGTTCTCTAATAGTCAGCCTCAAGTAGCAGTTCATATACATGTGCATCATCAGTACAGTTCTGTAGCACAACAGTAAGTTTTCAAGCTGGGGTTAGGAATGTTGGTGAGCTTTAAATGACTGTGGACCACTTCTTATTGTTTAGTCCAAAGCTTGTGCATGATCGTGCAGGCACACAATATACAGACCCATGTAAATATACACACACTTCTAGATAAGAAATGTTTCAAATTGTCAGTATGTAAAGTCTTAGAAGGAGCCACAGATATCCTCAGTTTTCTATAAAATTAAATGAAGAATGGCATGAACTATTCTGCTGGTTTCAGAACATTTCTCAGGAAAATATACAAATTGTTGTCAGTCTTTATCCATATCATATGCCAGTTGATATCTTGTCATTCACCACATGCCATTGTTTACAAAGAAGACTAAATGAATATAGAATTATTTTCATGGGAAAGGTATCAATGTTTCTTGTGTCTATGGAATTGATAATTACACTTGTTCTTGTGAAATTCTTCTGGTTCCAGACCATTAAGAATTTTGAAACCTGTTCAGGAAGTTATTACGTTAAGTTTTTGAACATACATATCTCTGGTCATCTGAATTCCAAGTATCATAAAGTCATGTTATGCTGACATCTTAAGATTTAATTCTGTGATGGGTTTCTCTTCATCTCTTGTTGAGTGAAACAATAATAAGAAATAGGCTTATTGAACAAACAAAAGTCTCAGAAGACTTAAGACGTTAAGTAACCTCTGGTCATAAAAGTTTCATGAATGATTCAAATGACATGTTGTATTGACTAAGTGTAAACTCGTGTGTGTGTGTCTACCTTCCTAACATTTGACTGTTATGTTTGAAAACCAGGGAAACTATCTGATAAGGTTTGCAGTTTGCTCTTCCACATACACCAGTACAGTCACCACAATTCATTAATGAAGTTAAAGTTTTTAACCCTTTGAGCCCTGACCACCGCTTTACCGGTGGTGTGGAGAGGTGGCATAATGCCTGGCCACCGGTTGAGTGGTGCGTAAACACTTGTGTCGTGTTTTGCTATTGGTTGACTTATATTGAAGAGCCAATCAGAAAAACCGTAATATTCTGACGTCAGCGAACGTAGTACCAACATTGCCGCGCCTTTTCACTGTGTTTTGTGCATGTGCTTTGGATAAAAAAGATCGATTTCTACCATGAAGTGTGCAGAGTTTCAACCTGACATGCCTCCTTTGATCAACTGATTCTGCATGCTCAGATTCATTTTCAACATCACTATCTGTAGCAAAATCATCCGATTCGAATTCCACCTCACTATCAGAGTAATCATTGTCATACTCTACTTCCGATAAATCATCAAGCATATCAGTTACTTGCTGCATTGTGTACAGTTGTTTTCTCGCACGTTTTGTCCCTGATTTCTGCCCTGACAGGCCAGGTTGAGACTGCACGCTTCAAGTGTTTACGCACTGCTCAACCGGTGGCTGGGCATTGTGTCATTTTTCTCTGCCACCGGTAAAGCGGTGGTCAGGGCTCAAAGGGTTAAACCAACTGAAGTGCACAGGAGCCAAATGAGTTGCTCAAAGGATGAAAGTTTATAACTGTTTTGATGAGCCAAAAGTCTTGGAATTTCTTCATGTTGCAAATGATATACAAACACATGTTTCCCCACTTTCTTCCGCTTTCTTGTTTGGTCTTTGCTTCTAAGTTCTATATATAGAGGTTATTGTTATATTGATTTGGAGTTATGTGTCCTGTTTCACTACCTAAAAGTGGGAAAATACACAGTAAAACCCTCAAACATATTAATGTCTGGTAACTAGATTAGTACAGTAGTAGATAGGAATGTATGTGATTCCTTCCAGAATCTTATTGATGTACATTACTTGTATTACTTCAGCTTTGGGTCATCCTTGAAGAAGACAGACATTTCCCCTTCCATTCCCCATCCTCCAATCCACCCCACTTCTCCCCTGAAATCTGATAGAACTGGACTGAACTACACAATGTCAGCCAAACAAGAAACAAGTTTAGATAGTAATTATTTACAGTGCAGCATAATACTAATAGTGTTTGATAGGCATTACAAGTAATTATTTACAGTGCAGCATAATAGTGTTTGATAGGCATTACACATACAGTAGTTGAGGACAAGTTTTGTTGTTTTTTTTTCTTTTGGTGTTTTGTGTATGTGGGTGTTGCATGACAATTTTGTGTCACATTTATTTGATGAGGGATATTGTATCTTTGTGTTTCTAGTTTGCTGGATTCTCCTCGATGTCCCTGGCGGAGCGAATTCTAGATGCCCAGTGTTGTGCTGTTATTACATCAGGTTGTTTGGACATTTCTTTTTTTGTGTGTGTATGTGTATCTGTGCTTGGTTTTGTTTAGTTTTGTTTTTTTGCCTAGAGCTACAAGTCAGGAAAACTAAAGAAGTTTTGAGTGTGTTTGTGTGTGTGCATGTGTGTCTAAATATGTACGCCTGTTCTTGACCAGCAAGGGCTTTTTTTTTTCATTTTGTTTTTTTTCTGCTTTTCTCAACTGCTGGACCTTTTTCTTTTTTTTTCTTTTTCTTTTTTGTTTTTGTTTTGTTTTTGTAATACATTTTTTTAGCTTGGGGTGACGTTATGTTAATATCGAAATGTTTTTTTGTTTTTTTTTGTTTTGTTTTTTTAAGGAAACTGTCATCTCATTCAAACATTGTGCAAAACCCATTTCATTTTGTTTATTTATAAGGAGTACAATTACTTCTTCCACTCCCTCCTCCTGTGCAATTTTTGTTTTAGATTTTAAGGAAATGGCTTCAGGGTTACGTATCCAAATGAAACGTACCATGAATATCAGCTTGTTTCCATTCATGTGATATTGAATCTGTGAGTGTAGCCTAGACTTGACCAGGTATCTGGTACCCAGTAGGTGTACACATGTCTCAGAACTTGCTGAATGATCTTTTGAAGGCTTAACGTGATGATTGATATTAATGAGATTGATTGGGTGTGACCTTTTTGTTTGGCCAGCTTCATTGATGGGTCTTTTTGAAAGGTGGAAATGAGTGAGGCAAAATTGCAGGCAGGAGTTTGTGGCTGCTTTTTTTTTTCTTTTTTTTTTTTTTTTTTTTTCTTTTTTTTAATGCATTAGACTTGACTACCTTGGTGTTTTATTTATTCCAAGAATTGTCATTGGTGTGAAATGATTGTCGGTGTTTGACTGTAATTTGTGTAAATATTATGTTTGTATATAATTACATTGTGCTTTGTGGTGGTGTTATTCCAGTCATGCATGTTCCTTGTTTGTGATTTGCTCAACCATTGCCATCCAGTGTTGATGTGTTTCTCACCTCTGAACCGTTACAGACTTACGTCATGTTTTTATATGTCGCTTTTTCATTTTCTTTTTTTTTTTTATTCATGAGTGTGTGTGTGTGTGTGTGTGTGTGTGTGTGTGTGTGTTTTAAGGTCCTGGCATTACATCATGCTTTGTTTTCATTTATTTGTTTGTGAGGTTATTGTTTTCTTTAAATTGTTTGTAATGCTGTTGCTTTACGGTTGTTGTTTTTTGGTTGTTGTTTTTTGTTTTGTTTTTTTGTTGTTCTTGTTGTTGTTTGTTTTTATTTATATATCTATCTGTGTGTGTAATTCTTATTTATTTTATTTTATCATTAATGTTATTGTTTTATCTTTTTTTTTCCTTTTCTTTAAATTCTATTTTGTTTTATCACAAAACAAAATTGAAATTAATTTCCATTTATCCATATCTTGAATAACCATTGTAAAGAAGAAAAAACAGAATCCCCAATATATTTTCATATTGGAACAGATATTAATTGATAATTCAGTGGGAATGTATATAGTGAGAAGTTCTGTCTTTCATATTCACACTCAAGTTTTTAACAAACCACCAGCGTCACGGGTAACAACTAACATTGCAGAAAGTACACATATTGTACAATGCTTGTCACTTTCAAAACAAGGTTGTGTCTAACTTGGCCAAAGAAACCTTGTTTTTTGTTTAAATGATATATTCTCTCTCTCTCTCTCTCTCTCTCTCTCTCTCTCTCTCTCTCTCTCTCTCTCTCTCTCTCTCTCTCAGGTGCATATGTTTCTCTATTTTGTTTTGTGCATGTCCGTATGTACTTGTGTCTGTTTCCTTAAATAGATGGTGATTTATGACCGAATCACTGGTGTGAAAAATGAGTACATTTCTTTTATTTGACTTATAATGTATTCATATATTACTTTGTTTTACTGAAACAAGAGAACGATTCAGGCATCTGTGTGTGCATTCATATGACTTTCTGTATTTTTCTTGAAGAAAACTTAGGGATTTCACATGATTATTAGGTTAATTTAGTCATTTAGATTTTAAAAGTGAAATATCTGCTTTATAGAGCCCTGAGGATGATCAGTTTTAAAAAGCGTTTGGTTTTGAATAACCTCATCGAAATTTAGATTTTAAACATTACTTGGTCTTCTGGGACATAATGAATAATGATGTGCATATTTTCCACAGATGGTGTATGGCGTGGTAAAAAGCTGCTGAATCTGAAATCCATTGTGGACAAAGCTCTGGATCTCTGTGCAGAAAGGTATCTCACCGTTTCATTCTTTCTTCCCTCAGTTTTAGTGACGAGCAAAATGGAAACTGGAATATGTCAAAAGAACCATTTTGTTCCTGTAATAGATGTTACACCCTCTCCTTTCCACTTTAAGCCTTCTCCTTACCAAGCAACTCATTTCTTGGGAATGCAGAAGGCTCAAGATCATTCTTTGAAGAATAGTCCTCGGGCCTCGGTCGTGAATGTTTGTTTACCAGTGGAAAGAAAAATAACAGCAACAAGCTTCTGTTTGAGCTCAAAGCGGCTCACGAGTGATTTAAAAAAGCTGCTTTTCTTTAAGCGTGTCACTTCCAGTCCTTGACATTCGCCTGTCAAAGGCTTTGAGAGGGACAGGGATTTGTCAGGGAAGGGACTTGCAAGGAAATCCCCTCCACCCCTGCCCTCCACTTCACAGACCCCCTCCCCCCCTGACTTGTAATAGCGGCAGACAGGCATTGAGGAAGTGGTTTGTGTGTTTAACCCATTCCTTGCCAACCTGCCCTGACTGGCTGCATGCTTAGTGGCCGCATGCCTGTCTAATGCACAGTGGGAACCTAGGGTGCCCAGACACTGAGTTTCTGTGTTTGGGGTCAACCTTCTCCCCCATCTCACATTAAATTTTGTTATTTCAGTAAGCTGTGTATATTTTTCGTTCATCTTGCAGAGCAAGACAAAACAAATGTGTAGAGCGGCAGGTTCCAGATGGTTTAATGTTCATCAGTCGTCAGACTCCTAACAATAACATTTTCATTGATGACACCCAGACTGTGTTCAAGTGCATTACCATTTTGCTTGGGTTCTGAATAATACAACATAGTAATTTTTTTTGTTTTGAGTGGATATGACATGCACACACATGCACACTTTTTATCAGCATAAGATACGAACTGGGCAAGATCCTGCATGGGCATTACATCAGTACATTGAATTAAATCACTGAATACAGAGAGACAGAGACAGACAGGTAGAGGAGAGAGAGAAACAAACAACAGGCAGAGAAAGAGAATACATGTCTATAATTTTTTTGTTGTGAAATGTTTGTGAAACGAAGAAAGGGAAAAAAAGATTCATTTGAGGAGAAATTTAATTTGCAGCGGATTAAAGACATATTATTTTATTTGATTAACAGTGCAAAGACAGGTCATGCACACAAATCTTTATAATGATGAAAAATAGGATTCAAAATAGGACTATAGACTTGACATATTTTAAAAAAAAAATTGTTTGTTCTCAAAAATCACTCTTGATCATCACACCACATGGAATAAGTGTTATTACCCATTAACCCTTTCGGTGCAAGGAAAATAAGATTTAAGTGAAATCTATTTGCCAGAGTTTTTTCACAAAAAACAGGGTATAAATTTTCAAAAAATTTTGTGCTCTTTGTTATTGGAGAAAGACCCATAAAAGTATACATTTTCTGAAAGGTAAATGAATAAACAATGCAAAACACATAATGTTTTCCCATTTTATATATATTTTAGTGACATGCTGTTGTTTTGAAATCAGTGTTTTGTTTTTTGTCACATTTTCAACTTGTTCATTACAAACATTAGTCAGGCAATTTGCACTAAAATATCATATTTTCTGGACAAATGGATATCTGCACACACAAAATCATACTAGAACAACCACAATAAAATAAGATTGAAAAAGAGATAGATACACAATGCATTGTGACTTCTCCAAGTGATAATATGGATGTGAGGCCACACGCCCTCAGTCTTCACCCCCTTCCTCTTCACCCCTCTCTCAGGGTCACTTCACTTATCCAGTTCTCATCAGACTGCGTTGGCTGAGTGCCAAGAAAATTGCTCACACTGTGTCCTGCTAATAATTTGGTTAGTGTCTGTCGTCTGCTATGCCTATGCAGCCGGCATCAGTCACTGGTAGTTGTATCTTGGCCACTGTCTTGATTGCTCCCTTTATTTTCTATCAGATCGTCCTATAAATGTTCATCACTGTCTTCTCCTTCGAATTTATGCTTCAATTCTTTCTGAGCATCTGCTAAGGAAAGCAATCTTGGTTGATTTAGTTTGCCACGATCGCATGTCTTGAGCACAGCGTCAGCCCGACATTTTGTTGAGCGAGCGTGGAGAGGAGCCAGGCAAACACTGCAGCCAGTAACCCAACCAAAACGTTCAAATAAAGGACTGCCTCATGACGTTGATGGTGCTTCTAGCTATGAATAGAATCTAGAAAGATTCCCCAAGCTAAAGCTACCAGCATTTTTGTCAACGAACTGAATGCAAAGCAAGGAAAAGTCCGAATATTTCAATGAGTTATCTCGTCATTGTGGCAGCGAAGTGTTATAGGCAGCTTAGGGGTTAAGTTTCCCATAGTTCCCATCATCATTGAGTTATATTTCAACAATTAGAACTTTTTTTTTCAGAATTCATTGTCATTTAAGTGTATTTTCCTTCTGCTAAAGAAGCAGTAAAAATCTTTTTTTTTTTAAATTATTTTGGTCTACTAATGTACATGTTTGACAAAGAAACATGGATTCCTGGTTACCAAATAATGAAATATACTTTTTTTTGTCTGTAAGTGTAAGTGGAGAGGGTGTGGAAATAATTACCAAATGGTTGCCTATGTTAATATATTTGTTGAAGGGGTGTGTATATTTGTGATTACAGGTAACGATCATGCAAATTTGTATAAAATATGTAAAAAAAAATTTTTTTAAATTAAGTCTAAAGTCCTGACCACTGGAGTTAATTTCGCCTCATGATGGTGTACTGTGTACCTTTTATATACGTCCCATACTTCTGAACTGTTGATGTCTGTGACACAGGGGCCACACCGTGACCAAAAGCATCGTTGTTCGCCATCTCAGCCCCAAGGATGAGGTGATCGTCGAGGACAACAACAGCTCAGACCAGCAGGGCTCCTATGAGCCGCTGACAGATGATGGGATTGCAAAGAGACCCTGCAGACAGCTCAAGGTGTGTTTGAACTCATTTGAACTTGGTGATGGACTGACCCAACAAGCTTTGTTCTTGGAACTCGGTGATGGACTGACCCAACAAGCTTTGTTCTTGGAACTCGGTGGTAGACTGACCCAGCAAGCTTTGTTCTTGGAACTCATTGGTAGACTGACCCAGCAAGCTTTGTTCTTGGAACTCATTGGTAGACTGACCCAGCAAGCTTTGTTCTTGGAACTCGGTGATAGACTGACCCCAGTGATAGACTGACCCAGCAAGCTTTGTTCTTGGAACTCGGTGGTCGACTGACACCGGTGGTAGACTGACCCAGCAAGCTTTGTTCTTGCAACTCGATGGTAGACTGACCTCAGTGATAGACTGACCCAGCAAGCTTTGTTCACGGAACGCGGTGGTAGACTGACCCAACAAGCTTTGTTCTTGGAACTCGGTGGTAGACTGACCCAGCAAGCTTTGTTCTTTTGTCACCAAAGTGGCTTTTGTTGTTGTGTTTTTTATTGCTGGTGGAACCGGTGCATGAAATATGTGTGATTGGACCCAGGCTTGACATCTTTCTTGGCGTCGGGAAACGTTTTAGAAATAGGGACTGGAATGATGGCATAACAGAGAATTTATGAGAGAATTGGTAAAGTGAGAAGTTGAATGTTGGATTGAGGTGAAAGTGTCTTCAGCCGTAACTTAGCCCAGTGTGGTCAGCTTGGTTATAAGCAAGAATAATGGTGATACCAGTGTGTAGAGTGCTAGCAGCAGAGATGTAAACGGAGTGAATCTTACCCAAAACAACAAAAAATCCTATATAAAAAAAAAAAGAAAAAAAAGAAGTTTGTGATAAACTTACATGAAACAATATCAGAACTTGATGTCTTTTATATGATAAAACATCTGTGCATATCTATATTCTATATCACTCTTAAGCATGAAAGTAAGGTCTTCTAGTATCACCATTACCCAGATGAGCCTGAAGTGAGTGAATGAGTGCGCTGATGTTAATTTGTTGATCTGTATTGGAAGGAGGAGAGGATGATGCAGGGGGGAGAGGGGTGTGGGGGTTGCAAAGAAAAAGTCAATACTTTATTGAAGAACAATACATAATTTAGTGCTGTATGTTACCTGTGTGGTGTTGATCAGTATGTACTTGGTGTGGTCTGTGTGTGGTGGGGGAGGAGAGTGACTGCGAAGACAAAAAAAAAAAAAAAAAGCAATGCTTTATTGTAGAAAAATGGATAATTCAGTGCTGTGTATAACCTCTGTAAAGTGTTGATGGTTTTATGCTGGGTGCAGTTCATGTGGAAGGATGGTCGGGATGTGTGGTGGCATGAGCTGATGACCACAGCTGACACCTCCTGCAACCCTGTGTGGCTGGACGCTGAGGACCCGCTATTCATGCTGTATACCAGGTAAAAAATGTTCACATGCACATTGCACGTATGTGTGTACACTCGCTTGTATGCATACATATTTGAAGTGATTCAGGAATGCACATGTAGATGTGTGTGTGTACGCACTTAGCAACACACTCACCCACACAGCCCCAAACACACACACACACACACACACACACACACACACACACACACACACACACACACATCTATACATCAGTGCCCAGTTAGTGAGTCTTTGCTCCAAAACAGAAATGTGGCCAGGGCTGTGTGTCCTGAATGTCTCAAGCCAGGTTGAGTTATTCTCTGTGTGTGTGGGAGGAGGGGTGGGGAGCAGGAGGTGGTTAAGAAGGGAAGGAGGGGCACATTGTTGCTCATGCAGGATGTATCACATTACTGTAGTGTATCTGATACTGGCAGTGGGTGTGGGTGTGTGTGGGTGGGTGTATGCTAGCAGTTGATAAGATGAAGGGAGACAGATTTAGAAAAGAAAAGAAAAAAGCTCAGAACTCGGGTATTGTGCCTTGACAATCCCTATTTTGCCTTTTGCTGGAGACTTGAGGTGGTGTGGGGTTGGGGGCAGGGGGGCTTTCTCAGCTGCTGTCTCCACACACTATCAGTACCTCTCAGTTCCCTGCAGATATAATAATAGTCCTCACAAGTTCTCCCCCTCTCTCCCTTCCCACCCACCCACCCAAGCTCTCGTTTTGCTCTGGTTACATTTCCTCTTCCTGGTCTACTGCTTTGGCACCAGTTCAGTGCCTTATCTGCTGGCCTCTTTGTCATTTGGAGGGTTTTTTGTTTGTTTGTTGTTGTTTTTTGACTCAGTTGTGAGCACAAAGTATGTATGATCACTTGTTTTATTTTCCATGTGTATACATTTTCATGTGTGTGGTGGGTGGAGGGATGTAACTTTGGTATATTTCTCAGGTGCCACATGTGTACCAACAATCCTGTTTATGATGACATAGTAAGCAGATGAGAGGTTTAAGGTCAAGGTCATCAGTTGGCAAAGTAGAAAAATCATTAGTCTCTGGATCAGGGCTCAGAGTGAAAGATCACAATACGAGGAAAATGTAGAATTGTGGAAAACCATTGATTTTCCATTCAGTTTTTAATCAGACTTAGTACAATGAGTGATTGTAACTAGAACAGAAATGCTTTCAAAAGTTAAGGCAGGGCAGAAAGACATACTGAAGTGTCCTTTACTTTTCCCCCCATGTGTCTCACCATCCTCCTGCTCCTTTCTCCAGCTCTCTCAAGATCCTCACACACACACACACACACACACACACACACAGCACAGCACAGCACAGCACAGCATAACACTCACTCACTCTGTAACTGACCAGTACTGTGAACAAATGTTTTTTTTCTTTGTGGTTATGTAGTGTCCATTTCCTGTTCTTTCCTGTGACCGCTGTTTGTGATTCTGTCATAGATAAAACGCATTTATAGTCTGTCTCTCAGTTTTGTGGTAGTTTGTATGCTTTGTTCAGATCAGCTGTACGTCACCAGTAACACAGAATACAAGGAACACAATTATGGCCTACATAGGCCCCATATCCCTGCCTGATTTGTCAGTCTTGAAAGTTTATTGGCACTGACACCCCTTTCTTTCTGTCTTTTTTTGCTGTTGTTGTCTGAATTTTTGACCAGAACCAAGTTTCTGTATCTCATCTCTCTCCTGTTGTCCTTGCTTTACAAAATAGGCATGAATATGGGGGCTGTTGTTGGAGGGGCTCCACTCTGGGAGGGACGCTCACTTGAGTCTGGCTCCGCAACTAAGCCATTATTGTTGTTAGTAGGGGGCTTAGTAGAAGGTGTCCCAAGTACGTTAAATCAGAACAGGCACCACTGAACACAACTGGTGACTCGGCAGCAGTGCAAGGTCCCTTCTGGTGTGTGGCCTCCTGGCGACCTAACATTGATGGTTCCGTGTGGACTGCCGGCACTGGGACTGGCAGACAAACCTGGGTGTGGCCATGTATGGGGGAATCAGAATGAGCAGTGTGGGAGTAATGCCACTGAATCAGTGCAGATTATGGGGCAGCAACCCCCCCCCAAAAAAAACGCATGAATATAGAGGTATGCACCATTTAACAAAACATCATATTTCAGTGGCTCCACAGGCAAGCCCAAGGGTGTACTGCACACAATAGGAGGCTACATGTTGTATGCGGCTACAACGTTCAAGTACGTGTTTGACTATCAGCCCAGCGACGTCTACTGGTGCACGGCGGACATCGGCTGGATCACTGGACACAGCTACGTCTGCTATGGACCCCTGGCCAATGGGGCCACCAGTGTTATGGTGAGTTGTTTTGGGGGTTTCTGCAGGAGTGTATTCATTGCATTGCTGCTTGTTACAACAGGAAAAAAGCCCTTGCTGTTCACAGTGCCTTAGATTACCCAACCCCATGATGGTAACTATCCATCCTACACTGACCTTTTCCCCATTTTACTCTTGCTGTCAGACAAACACTGACGGGAATAGAAGGGGGTGCCTGAAATTCAAACTCCTCAATTTGGTGTTATAAGCTGTACCATGTCAAACTGATACAGTTGAGTTTGACATGGTGAGCATATATATATATATATATATATATATATATATATATATATATATATATACTCCCAGACAGGGAGTATAATTCAAACTCCTTATTTTGGTGTCATAAACTGTACCTTGTCAAACTTGCGCAAGTTGAGTTTGACATGGTAAGTATACATCACCAAACCGGGAGTATAATTCGAACTTCCCATTCTGATGATATGGAATGAATGAATGGTACCACTGTGTATTGAGCGCAGAGTTAAGTTTTGGTTCAGAACAGCCTGGGTCATTTGACCTGTTCACTACAAAATTAGTGAGTCTTTTTCAAAATTGAAGGGTCAGGAACACCTCCACCCCCCCCCACTTCTTCCATCTCCCATCTTCCCCCATTGGCACACATACTTGCTCACACAAGCGTGCACACACACACACACACACACATACATGTATGCACAAACGCACGCACGCATGCACACACACACACACACACACACACACACACACACACACACACACACACACACACACACACACACACACACACAGCCCCATGCACAGGCCTACACACACAGCCACACCCAAGATCTTGTCAACCCCTTGCCTGTACACACTTATAGGTACACACACACCTACCTATCACAGAAAATATATTGTGTTTCTGGTCCTGATTTCCTGTTTCACTGGTGAGTGGATGCTGTTGGCTTCCTTCAAGCAGATGTCAGGAAACAGATGTTCATACTGTGATGATGTAGATTGAGCCCAAGTGGTTGTTCTGGAGGAAATCCATTACAACAAGGCTTGTTGTCCCGAGTTGAGTTCTGTGATAGATTTGTTGCTAAGATTTGTCATGTCTTGTTTTGTGCAGTCGTGTGTGTGTGTGACATAAAGTTACATGTCAGCCAGGTTATATGTTGTACCTTTGTAGACACTCACATAAGAAAGCTGACACAAACACTCTGAGCAGGATATATGTTTGCCTCATTTCTCTCTGTGTCATATATACACACATTCAATCAGTGTATGTACACACACGCACACACACACACACGCACACAATGTTATGTTCTTGCTATTTTACAAATAGTCTTGGGACCAGTTTTGTTTATTTTCTACTGTTACCCACTGTCAGATGTACGTTCCACACGAGCGTGCTTTCCATAAGTATGCTGACAACACAACTGTCAAGACAGTTTTTTGTTCTGACAAATGTTCAGTCTGGTACTGGAGATGCATTGCACTGGATGAACAGCAACAAATTATTGCTAAACACCTTTTACTGCTGCTTAAAATCATTTTGCAGTCATTAGCAGAGTTGTAGTCTAAATATGTAAATAAATGTGTACAGTAAATATTGCTAGGATTTTTTTTACAGTTCCTGGTGGAAATAGATATTTTAAACTTAATTAGAATTTTATTTGAACTGAACAAGATGCAGTTGACTTGGTCTTTTTAATGTTGTTTTGGTCAACTTTCTACAATTTTGATTTCTCTGAGACTGGTTTTAAAGAACTGACGGGTATTCAGCCTTGAAAATAGTCCCTTTGCTGTTAACTGGACAGTAAGCAGCATGAATTGATTTGATTTTGGTTCACTTTATGCTGATGTGGTGGATATATGTTGCTATTGTGTGTGTGTGTGTGTGTGTGTGTGTGTTCATCAGTTTGAGGGCGTGCCGTTTTACCCAGACGCAGGCCGTTTCTGGGCCACCGTGGAAAAGTACAAAGTGTCCAAGTTCTACACTGCCCCCACTGCTATCAGGTCCCTCATGAAGTATGGCGATGAGTTTGTCAAAAAGTGAGTCAGCCTTTATAAAACTTTTGTATAAATTGAAAAGCACATGCACGTTAAATGTGTGTATTTAAACCCACTCACAGACATGTGTACAAGACCAGATGAGCACATGTTGTAAATATTAACACATTTTCAGTGTGATGTGTTCTTGTGACTACATTTGACAACACAGAATGGACAGTACAAGTTCTCATGTAATATCTAACTTTAACAGTTTCCAGTTTCCAGTGTGGTGTGTGTGGTTTGGGGGGTTTTTTTTTGTTTTTTTTTGTTGTTTTGTTTTGTTTTTTATACCTTCTGTTTTTTTGTGATTCTGTGTAATACATCTGATTCGGCTATCTGTGTATGTATGTATATGTGTCAGTGGTAGATTTTTAAAACTTTGTTTGTCTTGAGATATTTTGTCACTCCAAAATTGGATGAAATGTAGAAGAAAAAAAATGTCCACATATGCCAGTTATAAGGAACGCCGAAGGGTGTAAGTCTCCAGATTAAGCCATATTTTAGGATTGTGAATATTTTATTTCATTAAGCTGAGGGATCTGGAAGGGTTTTCAAGGTAATTCCCAGTTTGTTGCTGGATTAGGGTTTTAAATCAACAGTTATCAAACATGAGCCATTAAGATTTTGGGTTTGTTTGTTTTTTTTAGGGAAAGGTGGATGTTCTAAAACACTGGTTTGGTCACAATTCATACTATATTACTTACATGTTTCTGCTTGAATGCTGAAGTATGTAATCTGAAATCAAACTTTATAAGATATGCACTGTTGTCAGTGCTTAGTGGACATGAGTGCATGCTTGTTATGTTCGAGAGTAAGTGTATACGCATTTTAGGCAAATGTCTGTGTGAATGCACACTCACACAGACAAACACACACACACACACACACAGAGTTATCAGTGCTTATGTGGGTATGAGTGTATGCTTGTGTATGCTTGAGAGTACGTGTCTACACATTTTAGGCATGTGTCTGTATGAATGCACATTTGAATGAATTAACACAAGAATAAAGCATACATGAACATGATGAACATGTGTGTTCTGCACAGGTACAATCGCTCCTCTCTACGCGTTCTGGGCACAGTGGGTGAGCCAATCAACCCAGAGGCCTGGTTGTGGTACTACAGTGTTGTGGGCAACTCCAGGTGTGCTGTTGTGGACACGTTTTGGCAGACTGAAACGGTACATCTATCACTTTCTTGATGATAACTTCAGGAATCAATGGGGAGTTCGGGGTTGGGGGGTGGGGATGTTACGGGGGTTCACGTTTACTGCAGTTTATTAAGACCTCTAAAAACTGCGTTGTTGATTACATACTTACAATGATTATGAACGTGTACCGATGTTTGTCTCATTGTTAACTGTTTTTGGCATCCTCTTATCAAAATGAATGCAGTTAGTAAGTTTTTTTTTCTTCTTCTGTTTCCTGTATGTTGAAGTAATGATGTTGATAGATGTGTATGTTGAAAGTTACGATATTGACACATTTGTATGTTAAAGTTATTGATACATGTATGTTTCAAATCATGATAATGATATATGTCTGTTAATGTTTTGATATTGATACATGTGTATGTTAAAGTTATAATATTGATACATGTATGGGATTTTTTTAAATTATGATATTCACATATCTGTATATTAAAGTTAAGCTGTTGACACGTGTATGTTAAGAATTATGATATTGATATGTGTGTATGTTATGTACATTGGTATGTCATAATTTTGTGTGTGTGTGTGTGTGTGACAGGGTGGTCATGTTATCACTCCACTTCCAGGTGCCACCCCCACCAAGCCTGGTTCTGCTGTAAGTATTTTGTTTTGTTTTCTTTTTTTTCTCTTTTATTGTTGTTTGAATCGTATGATTCTATATGTCTTATTGAGCACACACATCAGTTAAAATGTGAGTACCAGCCACTGTGACGAAGGATAGAGAAACAAGTAACCAAAAAAGATGAGTGGCACTCTCAGTGTAAAGACTCACTCTCCTTGGGGAGAGAAGCCCGAATTTCATGCAGAGAAATCTGTTGTGACACAAAGAGTAGTACAGTACAATACAATACAAACTGGTTAACACCAAGGAGTGAAGCTTGGAGGATGTGGGTTAATCCGCTTATCATCAGATTTTCCTTTTTTGTGTTTTCCTTGACTGAGGCCAGCTGCTGCCTAGACATATATGCCAACTGTTCTAAATTAGCCACATTTTTTAAAGAAAGACTCTAAAATCGATGACTGCTCCAGACGTAACTGTGGGGAAAAAATATCCCAAATGGTTCTCTCATCGGTGGACAAACCAGGAGAATGGAAAGTTGTAACTAACAGTGTGCACGCACATGTCTATAGCCAGCTACTGAGAAAAGCCAAAGTAAATAAAAAGTGTGCTTACATGAAAAGATGTCCAGCTGTCACAAGCAATTGTGTGTAGAATTAATGAAGAAGGTAGTGAACCTCACCTCGAAAAACAGAATAAAATGAGATAAGATCAAATTGATGCAGCCACACCTTCAGGAAAGAATGAATGAATGGTGTCTGTGTTTTAACAAGAATAGAAAAGCATCCCATATGTTAAGAATACAGCGTGTGTTCCTGAAAACTCTTGAAAATATCAGTTTTATTTCTATCTGTTTATGATGGTAAGTTGTTGTTTTTTTTAGAGAGGGCATAATTTGTTTCTGGAGACAAGCTGCATGCAGTAAAACGGGCCAAATGAATACGCTTAACCCTTTGAGCCCTGAGTCCCTGAGCAATTTTAACCCTTCTGCCAGAGCTCCTGAGCCAAAATTTGCAAATAATTGGTATTAAACCTTTTGAGCCCTGACCACCGCTTTATCGGTGGCAGAGAAAAATGACATAATGCAAGGCCACCGGTTGAGCGGTGCGTAAACACTTGAAGCCTGCAGAGTCTCAACCTGGCCTGTCAGGGCAGAAATCAGGGACAAAACGTGCGAGAAAACAACTGTACACAATGCAGCAAGTAATTGATGTGCTTGATGATTTATCGGAAGTAGAGTATGACAGTGATTACTCTGATAGTGAGGTGGAATTCGAATCGGATGATTTTGCTACAGATAGTGATGTTGAAAATGAATCTGAGCATGCAGAATCAGTTGATCAAAGGACGCGTGTCAGGTTGAGACTCTGCATGCTTCATGGTAGAAATCGATCTTTTTTATCCAAAGCACATGAACAAAACACAGTGAGGGGGCGCGGCAATGTTGGTACTGCGTTCGCTGGTGTCGGAATATAACGGTTTTTCTGATTGGCTCTTCAATATAAGTCAACCAATAGCAAAACACGACACAAGTGTTTACGCACCGCTCAACCGGTGGCCAGGCATTATGACACCCCTCCCCTCCCAGGGCTCAAAGGGTTAAAACCCCAAAAAAGCATAGTTGTCTGGTTAACTTGTTCTGTATTTGTTAGAGATTTTATTATCATTATTGTTATTTTTAATCAACATTCATATTTTTTTTGTTTTGTCTTCAGTGGTCTTTGATGAACTGCATCACGCTGATTATTAGATTTGATTTGCGGGTGGGTAGGTTGCTGTTATATTTTTGACTCACTTGTTAGCTTGTTTTCATGTTGTTTTTCTTTCTTTCTCATTTCTCTCTTGTTATTTGTTTAGTTTTAGATTTTTTTTCTTAATTCTCAAAAAGGCTCGCCATAGCTTTTAACCTGACGTTAGACGTCATGCAGCTAGACATTTGCATTGTGCCAACCCTGTGTGTTGCAGACATTCCCATTCTTTGGAATCCAGCCAGTCATCCTGTCAGAGGACGGTCAGGAAATCACTGACTCCAGGGAGGGGTACCTGGTGAGTCTGGTGCTTCTTCCTCTTTGAACGATGAGTGAAAGGAACATGGGAACAGAGTGAAGGGGAATGAACACTGGTATTTGTAATTCAGAAAATCGTTAGTTGTCGAGTTAACAAGTGCATGAATAAACTAATTATTGGTTCAGTTTAGGCCATGGGAAGGTTTGGGGGAGAGGAACGTTCCGGACGATGGAACGTTATAGCGGTTTCAACAGTTAAAAATTTGTCCACATTTTCCTCATGGGGTAGCATAAAAATTGCAGCTACACCGGGCATTGTGAATGTATCAAGGGTCGAATGGAAAATTTTTTCGTAAGGTTTCTGTGACTATACACTCGTTGGCAAGCCGTTGACCTTGGTACCCCACATGACAAGCTAATCTGCATGTGTATCGAAAATGGCATCGCAGGCAATACAAGTGGAAATTTTTGGAGCAAACTAGATCATGATAGCAGCTTTTTACTGCTGCTGAAGTGATAGAAATGCTTCAAACTGAATGTTTTGACATCGAGGAGGAGGATGAAGACGTTGAACAAAGTATCTGCAGTGAAGAAAGCTACCAGCAAGAAGGTATTGACAGTGACTCAGCTTCTGAGCACTGTGAAGAGAGGGTGGAGAATGGACATGCACACGATGTTAGAAGAGGGATCAGTGGGCCAAGTACATGGAGTTTCATTCAGTTACTTTGTGTTTTGTACTTTTTATGATTTTTTTCTTTACCCTAACAAATGGCCATTTGTTGGGGGAAAGCAAGGGAGAAAACTATTCGTTCGGAGTGAGTTAAAGTGGGTTTCTGTTTATTTCTGTGATTAGTATTGTGTTAAGGTGTGATTTTTTTTTTTTTTTTTTTTTTTTTTTTTTTTTTAATGAATAAAACAGGACAAAGCATGCAGTAATAACGAGAAAGGCAGCATTGTGGAATCGGTAACAAAGTGATATCAATCAGGGTACAAAGAAAAGAGCTGTGGAGAATGACAGCTGTGTTGTGTGCCACCAGGTGTTCCGGAAGCCATGGCCTGGAATCATGCGAACAGTGTGGGAGAACCAAGTGAGGTTCGAGACAACTTACTTCAAGAAATTTGAGGGATACTACTGCACTGGAGATGGTAATGCCTTTCAGTGTGTTGGTTGGTCAGTTTCTTTGTAGTCATTCTCTCAAATTAATGATAATAGATTTTTTTAAAATCTTTTTTTATATATATATATATATATATATATATATATATATATATATATATATATATAACCCCGCAGTGATGATGGAACAGATTTTTTTTTTTAAGTTTAAATGTCAATCTATTAATTGTAAGCAGTATTAGTGTGTATGTATCTGTGTGTACTTCTGTTTGTGTATGTGTGCATAAGAGAGACAGACAGAGAGAGAGAATGTTTCTATGAAAAAAGTGTGTTCTGAAGATTCTTGGAATGTTCAGTTTGTTCCTGATTTTTTGTTATCTGTTCCTGATGGTAATATTTTTGAGTAGGCATGTTATTGCTCAGTCGCACACAGTGACGTACATACACAGGTATTTGTCCTGTCCCCTGTCCTTCACTTCTGTATACACGCACACACACATACAGGCACACTTATACCAGTTAGCAAGAAAAACCTATCATCACAGCAGTAAGCAAACCTCAAACATACTTGAACACATCATTAACCATAGCAACAGCAGAAGGGACACATTTTGTATACGGGCTTCAGAAAAAGTTAAGGATCCCTTGCACAGATTTTTTGTTCTTTCTTTTTTTCTTTTTTTTCTGCTTGTGTTTGGGGGCATGCTGTAATGATTAATTTTCAGCAAACAGCCGTGTATGCAGCACCACTCATAAACATAGTTTAACTACACATACTTAACCGTGACCCACGAGTGCAGACTCCGGCAGGGGTCTCATTCCTGTGTATGTGTGAATGTGTGTCGCCATGTTTTACATTTATTTGCTTATTTATCATCATTGTTGTCTTTTTTATTTATTTATTTTATTATTATTGTTATTACTACTTTTTTTTTCTTTTTTTAAAAATAAAATTTTTATTTATTTATGTATGCTAAAAGTTGACTTCATCAAGTTTTTGCACCTTATACATATTATTATTAGTAGTAGTAGTTCTTTTTTTTATGTATTTATCTATTATTTATTCACACCTTTTCTTTTTCTTTTTTTTTCTTTTTTTTCCTCAAGGCCTGACTAAGCATGTTGGGTTACTCTGCTGGTCAGGCATCTGCTTGGCAGATGTGGTGTAGCGTATATGGATTTGTCCGAACGCAGTGAGCTACTGAAACTGAAACTGAAAGTAAAGAACTTTACACAGGTGGTTCACATGAGTTTCCATTGTGAGGGATGAATCAAGGTAAAAACCAAGATTGCGGACAGAACTAGAAAAAGAAATTTCTATGCCAGAACAAATGATAGATGTTGTATTTATCTGCTTGAGCTTATTTTTATTACCAGTCAGTATTAGTTCTGTTTTGTCATCATTCATTTTTAGTTTGTTTTGTTTCATCCACTTTGCTACATTTTCTATACCACGGCGGCACAAGGCAGCCCTTTTAGTTTTGGCGCGAAGCGGAGGGGAGAGGGATGAACAGCGAGCGAGCGCGAAACGTTGGAAAGGTATAGCCTGGACAGACAGGCAGGCAGTATATGGGGCAGCGCTCTGGCGCACCACTAACTTCGCGCTATTCTCAGCGGAGCGCATGTTACACGGGCAGTGTGTACAGCTGTGAACAGCTTCGCTGCTGCTGATAAACTGTCAGAAACAGGGTTATGTGCTTTTAAAAAATAATACTCTATGTCAGAATGCAACAAGAAGGGCGCTATGGGTGTGAATGGATGTGTGATTTTCTGACAAATTTAACGATACCAAACATGAGTAGGTTTAATTTCCTACAGGCAGTGTACAAGCGGTCCAAAACTTAGCGAGCACACGAACATTCTGTTCGAACTGAGGAACACACACGAAACGTAGTTCAATTTCAACTCCGTGTTGTGTGTGTACATCGTTTTACTTGGAGATAAAACTTATATCATGATATACATGCATGTCTCCACGATACAACTGGAAGGAAAATATAGCCGATACATTACCTAGAGGTGGCAGACCGCCCCGGAATTAGTGTCAGTATTTAACGATCAGCTCCACTGAGAACTGCTGCCAGCCACTTAAGTTTCACACTTCTCTCAACATCACGGGAAGAGAGACGGACAGACAGACATATATGCAGGGACAGACATACTGAGAAACAGAGGAACGTGTACGGAGAGAGAAAGGGGAGAGGCACAGAGAGAGAGGGAGAGAGACAGACGCACAGAGAGAGAGAGAGGGAGAGAGAGAGAGAGAGACGCACACAGAGAGGGGGAGAGAGATTTTCGCCGACTAGATGTTTTGCGTGTCAGTATGTGTGCCTTTGCTTGCGACATGCATTTGGTCAGTCTAAAAGATACACCTTGACGATACCATGCTTTTAGTAAACGATCACAATGTAACGTACTGACATGCATTTGTAAGTTCTAAATAATAAAATCCATTCCTACCTGAACTTATAAATCCATATGAACTCCTTGTTTGTAGTTGGTAATCCACTCAGTTGAAGTGTGACACTGACTAAACTCAAACATTTTTTTTTCTTGAACATCAATTATGCACATCAGTCGTGTGCATAATTTTTCTTCTTCTTCAGTAAGAGATTTATTGAGATCTTCATCCTCTGAGTCAACATACACCGTCTTACGTTTCAATTGTGCGATGGGTGATATAGCTGCGTCAGTGACAGGTGTTTTGGGTGTTATTGGAGATGTGTTTGTGCACAGCGTTCTTGTTTTTTTGACTGGTGTTGATGTGGACTGACAAAATGACGTTGACACACTGTCGTCGGTATCTAAGCAGAGGTCAGACGGATCAAAACTGTCATCCGTGCATTTTTTTACGGGTGCTGATCGTCTTTTTTTCGGACGACCACGCTGACTTTTTGAGTGATGAAAAGAGCATGTTTTGCACTGATCCAAAGATAGATCTGGATCGAAAGTTGTCCAGATTTCTGACATTCTGTCAATGTCAAGTGCAACATTTTCATTTGCAGTTTTGAACTGAGAATTTCCATGAGTATGTTTCATTTTTATCATTTTTTTGTAGCACTTGATACAAATGCATGTGGGATGTTTGCCCTCTTCATCATTCGAAACATCTAGACCGAAAAAACGAAACAGTTCAGAAGAATACTTGACACAAAGTCTTGCATTCAACCCCTTGTCTTTATCTCTTCTGAGAACCCGCTCACCACACACACGACACATATTATCCAAACATCTCAAGTGTTCACTGAAGGTGTGTTGTCCAGTCAGCAATGCTGCCACTACCGCACCAGATTCCATTTTTGTCGGCACTCACACACACACACTTAGGTCAAATAACTGGATGTAACACAAACACTCGGACAGTGTCTGGTAAATCACACAACACACTTAAAGTTCACATTCACTGGAATCATGTACACAAAAATGACAGCAAACAAAAGTGACTGTGCACGAATATGATTAAATGAAAATCACTTAAACAATACACCTTTCTCTGCTGGAAACATAGGCACAAAGAGCGCGGCGCGCGCTCCCCTTCCCCCCCCCCTCCCATCCCAGTGGAATCTAGGTCAGCAGCCGTGCTCCTGACCGCTCACTGAACTCTGAAACTAAATAGCTCTGCTGGAAGTTAAGCGGCACAGCCGTGATACCAGTTTTAAATTTAGAAGCTAAACATGGAATTTCAGAGGGAATAGTAGAATCATGCAGTTGAGAATCGTCGGCAAACAGATGATAGTGAGGTACAGACTGTTGGATGATCAAACTTAGACGTTGTGTGTACATTGTAAAGAGTACAGGTCCTAGGACGGAACCTTGTGGTACCCCATATCTGAGCACAGATGGAACAGACTGGTTTCCATTTACAAGGACAGAGTGTGTGCGACCTGATAAGTAGCAATGAAACCATTTCAGAACGGTGCCATTGAGTCTGAACACAGTACACAACCTTCTGCCCATAGTGTCAAATACTGCAAAACGGTCCAGCAGTGACAGAATGGATACCTTGGCTGCATCAGATGCTAGCAACAGGTCATTGACCACTTGAAGTAGATGCTGATGTGGTGATAGCTTGAGATGGCCTCAGTGGTCGGCGAGGCTTCAAGCACCAATAATTCTTTTCTTCTTCATTGTTCTTGGGCTGCAACTCCCATATTTGCTTGTATGTACACAAGTTGGCTTTATTTGCATGACCGTTTTTTACCCGGCAATGTAGGCAGTCATACACCGTTTTCAGGGGGGTGTATGCTGGGTATTTTCTTGTTTCCATAACCCACCAAACGCTGACATGGATTACAGGATCTTTAACATGCGTATTTGATTTTCTTGTATATACACATGAAGGGGGTTCAGGCACAAGCAGGTCTGCACATATGTTGACCTGGGAGATCGGTAAAAATCTCCACCCTTTACCCACCAGGCGCCGTTATCGAGATTCGAACCTGGGACCCTCAGATTGAAAGTCCACTGCTTTAACCACTCGGCTACTGCGCCCGTCGCACCATGATTTGATTGGGTTGGGTTTGTTTCAGGAGCGCATAGGGACAAAGACGGCTACATCTGGATCACGGGCCGCATTGACGACCTGGTCAACGTGTCTGGCCACCTCCTGTCCACAGCTGAGGTGGAGTCAGCGTTGATTGAACACAGAGCGGTGGCCTGAGGCCGCCTCTGTCTCTCACCCCCACACCATCAAGGGGGAGTGCATCTACTGCTTCGTCACGCTCAAAGAGGTCCGTTTCCTTTTGGGATTATGCTGACATAGAACTTTGTCTTGTCTTCTATTGTTGTTCTTTTGTGTGTGTGTGTGTGTGTTTTATTTTGTCTTCTTTTGTTGTTGTTTTTTACTTTAAAAAAACAACAACAAAAAACACTTAAAAAATAGTCAAGTCCGTGTCTCTGCAAGTGTTGGATTTTCCCTTAGTACAGGTTCTGCATCTTTGTCACTGTTAATTCACTCCGGACGAATAGTTCTCCCCCTTGCTTTTCCCTACAGATGACCCATTTGTTAGGGTTTGGAAAAAAAATCACAAAAAATACAAAACATAAAGTAACTGAATGAAACTCACTGTACATGACCCACTGACCCCTCTTCTCACATCGTGTGATCGCCCACCCCCCTCCCTCTTCACTGCTCTCAGAAGCTGAGTCACTATTAGTAACTTCTTGCTGGTAGCTTTCTTCACTGCATATACTTTATTCAACGTCTTCATCATCCTTGCCGATGTCAAAACCTTCAGTTTGAAGCATTTCAATCACTTCAGCAGCAGTGAAAGCCGCTGTCATGATCTAGTTTGCTCCAAAAATTTCCGCTTGTATTGCCTGCGATGCCATTTTCGATACGTATGCAGATCAGCTTGTCGTGTGGGGTCCTGAACTCGCTGGCTCGCTGTGGAGTGTGTTGTTAAAAAATCTCATGAAGAAACTTTCCGTTTGACACTTGTCACGTTTGCAATGCCCGGGGTAGCTGCAAATGTTATGCTACCCCATGAGGAAAACGTGGAAAAATTTTAAATTGTTAAAACTGCTATAGCGTTCTGTTGACTGGAATGCTACCTTACATCACTACGCTATAGCATTCCTGAATCAGGAATGCTATAGCATTCCATCGTCCGGAGTGAGTTAAGCCCTTGAATGCTGAACTTTGGTGAAACGAGATCAGTGTGGTATGAGTTTTGATTGCAGTTACTTTTTTTTGTGTGTACTTTTTTATGTGATGTCATAGATTTTTGATAGATAAACCAGTGCGGTCCAAAGAGGAAAAGTCCAAATACAGAGCAGTTTCAAGTGTTTGTGTACTTTTTATGTGATGTCATAGATTTTTGATAGATAAACCAGTGCGGTCCAAAGAGGACGAAGTCCAAGTACAGTGTGGTCACTGACACTCTGACCTGTGAGGTGACAGGCCTTCTCTGACAAGAATACTTGTATATTTGTCAGCATCAGGAGGCAAGGGGGTAAAGATATATTTAAAAACATGAGCTGTTCATTCCAGGTTTGAATGATGGGAGACATGGAATGGCTGAATAATTTCAAGTGTATTGTTAGAAGAAATAACAAATAAGGTCAGACAGAGCAGTGTCTGTCCATATCTTTAACTTTAGTGCATTAAAAAAAAAAAGGAAGAAAGAAACTTCTGTGTCTTCATTTGCTGTAAGAGAGACTGAAAAAAAGCAACAAAAACCCCCCACCATTCTTGCTGTGACTGGTGATGGTTTCTTTTCTGACTGACATAAAAACTGTGCATTCCTGTTGTGTGACTAGCAGATATGTGTCTTTGTGATTCTACTTTGTGGTTTGTTGCAGGGAGAGGAGTTCACTGACCAGCTGAAAGTTGAACTGATAAACCTTGGTGAGGCTGTGTGTGTGTGTGTGTGTGTGTGTGTGGTGTATATGCTTGTGCACAAGTGTTTGGTAATTGAAGAACTTGTACCTGAAATTTTTAAAATGCCTGATTTTCTTCCTTCACCATTTTTTTTTCCTTTATGTATGTGTGTGGGTTTGTTTTGTTTTTTTGTTTTTGGGGGTGGGTGGGGGGGTGGGGGGGGGGGTTGTTATCTGTCTTGATCTCCGGCCTCGAGACCATTACTCTTTTCTGTGAAGTCTGTAACTTATTTCATAATGTTATCTTATTTGAAGAAGCAGATATTTCTTTCATGTAAGGGACTTTTTTAAAACTTTTATGTGACCTATGGAAGTTTGATCATTCTTTTGCTATATTCTTGCCTACTTACTTTGATAATGGCACTATGTGCTGCAGACTTTTGATCGTTCATATTCTCTTGCTATATTCTTGCCTTCTTAATGACTTTAATAATGGTAGTTTTTGTCACATGAAATGATTTGATGTTATCACTATGTGCTGCAGACTTTTGATCGCTCAGATTCTCTGGCTGTATTCTTGCCTACTTAATGACTTTAATAATGGCAGTTTTTGTCACATGAAATGATTTGTTGTTGTCACTATGTGCTGCAGACTTTTGATCATTATTCTTGACTACTTAATGACCTTAATAACAGCAGTTTTTGTCACATGAAATGATGTGTTGTTGTCATGTTCTTTTCCTTTTGCCTTCTTCCTCGTTTCTAGTTCGAGTGAAGATCGGTCCGTTCGCTCAGCCGGATTTTATCCAGGACGCTCCAGCCCTGCCAAAGACCCGCTCTGGAAAGATCATGCGACGCATCCTGCGCAAAATTGCTCGCGGCGATCGTGACCTGGGCGACACATCGACCCTGGCAGACGAGAGTGTGATCGACCTCCTTTTCCAGCTGCGCCCCTCTGACGCTTGAAGCGCAGGGCGTCATCAAGGATTTGCTCTGGAGTTGGACTCTTTCACCATGCAGTGAAAGGATGTCTTGTCTGTCATAGACGCTCGCGTACCAACCAATTTCTTTTTTTGATTCCAGTCTAGGTGGTGTGGGGTTTATTTTTGTGAGGGTGTGGGGGGGGTTGGGGTTTTTTTTGTTTGTTTGTTTGTTTTGTTTGTTTGTTTTTCACTCCACAGTTAACTGTGAGATTATTTTATTGCTTCATTCTGTTGAGTTATTCATGAACTAATCCCCGTGGTTTATTTTATTGCTTCTTTCTGTTGTGTTATTAACTCTTTCTGTTTAAACTTCTTTTTTTTTTTTTGGAGTGGGGTGGAGGGTGGGGGGGAGATAGAAATGATTAATTTCCTCAAATATGATTATGTGCACAGAGATGAAAATAAGTAGTGTGCATGTTTAGGAATGTAGCTTGTAAAATAAATAAAAAAATCTCCTTGTTTTGTTTTGTTGAGTGTATAGGCATCAGTTTCCTATGCTCCACAACTGTTTTTAAAGGGAGGACTGTTATATGGAGGTACAGGGTGCGGGCAGGTGTTGACTTAACAGATCAATCATGGTGTGATCAACGGGGAAATAAAAATCATGTTTGATAAGAATTATTGATTACATTGATACGAAATACTAAAAGGAATGATTGAAGATTGCTTCAAATTCAAGTATTTGAGTTACGTGTGTTCACAACTGTTGATCACGTAAATGACATGTGTTCCCAGATTACATCAAGCACTGATATTGAGTCTGTTTGCACTTTATGCATTTGTCAAAATATATGCAGACTTTTCAGTTAAGCATTTCCCTGTGTTAATAGTTTTCGTTGAAGATTTTTTCTGAAAGTACACTCAGACTTAAAAATCTCACAAAGCTCAGGGAATGGGAATGGTTGTTTTGCTACAACTTTTTATCACTCCCTTTGTGTTTGTACACAGGGATGTCAAGACCACTGCTCATACTTTTTTTTCTTTTCTTTTTTTTTAAATCAGTGTGTCGGAGTGGATCCCATGTAGAATATAATGAATTTTTGTTTGCCCCCCTGTGGAATTGAGGGGTGCACATTAATGTGATTCATTTAACTCACTCTGGACGATGGAACGCTATAGCGGTCTTGATGTAAGGTAGTGTTCCGCATCCTGTAATGCTATAGCGGTTTTGACAAAATTTTTTCCACACTTTCTTCATGGGGTAGCATAAAAATTGCAGCTACACCGGGCATTGCAAACGTGTCAAGGGTCGAATGGAAAGTTTCTTCGTGAGGTTCCATAACTATAACTCACTGGCCAGCTGTTGACCTTGGTACCCCACATGACAAGGTAATCTGCATACTTATCGAAAATGGCGTCGCAGGCGATACTAGTGGAAAATACTTGGAGCAAACTAGATCATGACAGCGGCTTTTTACTGCTGCTGAAGTGATTGGAATGCTTCAAACTGAAGGTTTCGACATAGACGAGGATGATGAAGACATTGAATAAAGTATCTGCAGAGAAGAAAGCTACCAGCAAGAATGTACTGACAGTGACTCAGCTTCTGAGGGTTGTGAAGAGAGGGAGGGGGTGGGCATACACACGACATGAGGAGAGGGGTCAGTGGGTCAAGTACATGAAGTTTCATTCAGTTACTTTGTGTTTTGTATTTTTTGTGATTTTTTTCCTAATCCTAACAAATGGGTCATCTGCAGGGGAAAGCAAGGGGGAAAACTATTCGTCCTGAGTGAGTTAATACAATTTTCATATAATAGCTTCACTCTGGCACTCTTGTATTATTTCATAGTTTGGATTCATATGTATTATGTTGTGGGGGGGCCTGTGTTGCAGAATTCAGATCCATTTACCCTTACATTGCTATTCTGATGTGTGTATGTGTGTTTTATAAAGCATATGTACTTTCCCGGTACATATAATTGTCGAGGAGTCATTGAGATTCATGTGATCATGTGGAATTCAGCAAAATTTAAAGCACATATTCAGAAATGTATCAGTAAATGGGTCTGAGGTTTGTGGAAAGGCATGAAAATCATGACAACACATTTTGTTTGCCAGCGCCCTATGGACCAAGCTTGTGTATATTTTAAGTCTGGTTATTTAACGACTGGCACTGTAACATTACGTGTATTTTATTCAAACTAATTATGAAATCAAACATGAAGATTTGCATGAAGGTAGTGAAGTCTTGACCTTCATTAAATTTGAGCAGAAGTATACTCCTTTGAAAGAAATTTGCAGCGTACAGCTGCGTTCATCGCAGGGACTGGGGTGTCCATCTAACAAACGAGTTGAAGAAAGAATTTTGGCATTTGTGAGCCATGAAGTTTAGACACACTACTGTTGAACAAGGGATTTCACAAATTTATTTTACATCACTTTTTTGTTTGATAAGATTGTTTTTTCATCATTTAGATTACATCAGACAGGCGCAATAGTCGAGTGGTGAAAGCATTGGACTTTCAATCTGAGGGTCCCGGGTTCGAATCTCGGTGATGGCGCCTGGTGGGTAAAGGGTGGAGATTTTTCTTTATCTCCCAGGTCAACATACGTGCAGACTGCTATTGCCTGAACCCCCTTTGTGTGTATACGCAATCAGAAGATCAGATACGCACGTTAAAGATCCTGTAATCCATGTCAGCGTTGAAGAAGATGATCTCATCAAAAAGCATATTCCTGCAGGCATGTGTTTGTGCATGAAGAAGTGGTAATATTGACATGCAATGTGTATTGTCAAACGTTGGATATGATGCATGACCCATGGTGTGCATGTATTTTGTAAGGTGCTGTCTTGAACATTTACATTGCATTGAGGGATCAGTCAGTCGTGGGTTGTTTTTCTTTAAGATGTGTTTAGGAAAGACGCATTTCTGTCCTCGCCCTTTTCAGAAAGCCACTGTACGCTTTGTTGCCTTTGTTTTCACTGCCGCAGAGTTGATGCTTGTGTGTGTTATGTTTGAGGTGTTTTTTTTAATTCCAGGTTTTGTCACATTTGATTTGCATATTCAGTGTATTCTTATTAATGCCTCTGAAGTTTTGATTTTTAACAATGTAATAATCATTGCTTATATTCTTTTGGTTTTGACATGCTCTTGAATAGTTGCTTACAAGTATTTTCGGACTATAAGGCAATAGCTTTTTCTCAAATTTGACTCATGCTTTTTTTAATGGGTAAAATTAGAATTGGAACTCGTGGCGATGCCTAACTATGTGTTATCAAACAGTAGAGTTCTGTTATTATTCAGACCAAGAGATTTTATTGCACTTCTTGTCATGCTCTAGAGTACTAAGAAGATTTAGAGCAGAACTGTGATGAAATGTGCATGTTAAAGATATGATCCATGTCAGGGTTCGATGGGACCAGAACATACCCAGCATGCACCACCTCCCCGAAAACGGAGTATGACTGCCTACATGGCTGGATGAAAAAGGTCATATATATAAAAGCTCACTCGTGTATATGAGTTGCAGCCCGTGGACAAAAGTGCAGGATTGTGTTGCTTCTGTTATTTGGCCAGAATGTTATTTTTAGAAACCTCGTTTGATTTTTATTTACTGGTATTTTAACGCCTTGGATTTATTTGATAAGTACATCATATTCTGTTCTTTTTCACGATTTCTATGAAAGAAACAGGGCGAGTTGGGGTGAGAATAGGATTTGTCTGAAAATAGCAGCGCCTTATAGTCCAAAAATGAAGTGCAGTATTAACATGTGTAATCATAAATAGTTAAATTGGTGTGAGAATATTTCTGTACAGTAATGAAGAAGAGGTGGAGGATTGCATCAGTTTACTAAAAAAAAATTAAAAAATAAATTAAAAAAAATTTTTTATTGTGTTTTTATCATTTTTTTGGTAGGTATCTAGCTATGCAATATTTGGTTGGTATACATTAACATGTTGATTTGTTTTACATGCACTGTACCTTTTGGCATAACATTTAATGGCAACTTAAATGCATGGCAGAAGTTCATGTGTGTTTGCGGGCTGTTGTATCTTTAGTGGCGACTTTTGTGCATGGGAGAAGTTTATTTGTGAACAAACTGTTGTGATCAGTCAGCGTTCATTTCAAACTGGGAGATCAGACATTTGACTTCAGCACAAGTGAAGATTTATCTCATTGCATTGCCGTTGTGTACTCGGTTATTGTGAGCATGAAATAACATCCATCATTTTCTGAGGGAGGAGGAGGAGGAGGAGGCAGGAAAATGAAGGGGAATGCATGAAGAAGCAAGTCGTGGCAAATTATGTATCAGGACAGGTCAAACTGTCAAGAACTAGCTTTGCGTGTTTTATGACTGCCTGTTGTTGTCTGTTGTCACCAAATCATGCTGTTGTGATCTTAAGGACAGTTGTATAATGCTGGTTGTTACTGAATGCTGTCGCACTGCTGTGTAGTTTTAAGAATACTTATAATTTGTGTCAGCTCTTAATGAAAAAGTAGGGCACATATTTCTGAACATTCATGCTAAAAGCAAGAGCTTGACATGCACACACACAAAAGTACAACAAAGCAATAGAACTTGATTAGTTCCTAGCCCCCAAATTGTCATTGCTGTATATAATGCCCTTTTAAGTAAATTTAGTTATTTCTGTTCTGGTTTTTGTCTTTAATAAAATGGTGCTCTCATAAAACCTTGTGGGGGGCGGGGGGTTGGGGGTCGGGGAAAGTATAAAACATTCAGTTTATAATTATGCAAGTATGGATATCGTGGTACCTTATGTTTCAATGATTGGCTTCACAGGGAAGTTGTGTTGTAAATTAGTGTCATTCAGAAGCACACTGCATTCTAGCATACCACTGTTCTTAGCGTACATAGCATTTGTCTCCCTCCTCACTTCTTGTCATTATCATTGTGTCTGCAAGTTTAAATAAAGTTCTGCTCAGATTTGTTTCAGTCCAACCAGCTATGACAGTTCAAATAATCCTGTGTACATGTTTTCAATATTTTTATGTTGTATGATTAGCAATGACTAAAGAAAACCATATCATAGATATTGTTCAGCTAAAAAGAAGTCATCAGTTTCTGCACCACAGTGAGTAATGTCTTCATAGATTTTGTTAGATTTGTTTTGTAATGCCATATTTTTTACTGGACATGCAGTTGTGTATGTTGTAGATATAATGCTGCCATTGTTGGGAGGCACTGGTTGTTATTTACTGAGGGCAGACTTAGCTTGGAAATAAAAAAAAAAAAAGGTAGAAGGTAATACTATATGAGCTCTGTGATAATGAGGTGGATGAATTGTCACCATGTTTTGAATGGTGATTGAATGCTTTGGATGACTTGTTTTGTGTTGATTGGCCTGATAAGACCTGGGGAAAAGAGTCACAATGTAAAGTATCACTCACCTGTTGGACAAAGTAAGCATGTTACCATGTCCAGTCTAGAGTTCATATGATGTACACCAGGCATCAAATGTATCAACAGAAACTCCTTTTCCAAAACACTCGGGGGGGGGGGGGGGGGGGGAAACAAAACTCGACTTCGATCAGTCTTTGCACAATTTTATTTGTGTTAAAACCAGCACACCAACCAGTTCTTTTTGAAATCTCATGAAGTAATGCTACGTATTCACTTGTTGAAGCAAACATCTGCACAAAACATCACGTCAATAATTTGGATAATATTTATGATGTAAAATGATAGGCCACCATGTAATTCTGCCATCTGCAACTGAATCAAACATCTTTCCTCTTTATTGCCATAAAAACCAAGCACCCACCATCCCACACTCAATAATTATCATGAGATGAGCTTTCTAAAGCAAAACATATCACAAGCTGTTAAAAAATGTTGTTATGAATCTCCATCATCTAAAAACAGAAATACAAAACATTCATAAATGGGCAAGATGCAGCCGACTGTCCGTGTTTTATGAATGCTAGTATTGATCACATTCAGTGAACGCTGTTATTGATCACATCAAAGCACATGCTGTCACAGAACATAGCTCCAGACCACACAATTTTAATTTTAATTGATCAACTCAAATCCAATGATTTTTTTTTCTTACAGTCTGTCGTTATTCCAAAAATCAAATCAGATGAACATGATTTATTTGTGTCACTTTTAATGAAAATGGAATGCAGATCAAAGGGTGTATAATTCATGGGTATAGAGAGTTATTGATAAATAGCCATGAATGTTTTCTGACTTGTAGTATGCACACACATAAAATGCAGCAATCTGACTGAGTGTAAGCGATGACTTCAAAGATTGGTGTTTGTATATATATATTTACTCACACCCTCCACCACATATCCCTTTTCATTCAATGGAAGCTATGTTATGTGCATGTTTTGATATTAAATAGTACCTAAAAAAAATTCCATTCAGTAATGGAAATCTAACACAAATGAGAGCTGAAATATATATATACTGAAATCCTTAAAGTATGTATATCAAGAAATAAGAAATGATTCAATGACTGACAAGCTGAATCACGGTTGCCTTCACCACAATTATTAAAAGGAAAAGGCCAGTTTTCTCAAATCTGATATGGAAAAAAAATAAACGGATGATGAACGGATTGTACGACTTTGCCCAAAGCAAAACTAATTTGCATCAAGGTAATCAAATCTGTACCATTTTATTTTACTGATGTTTCACAGCACTAAACACATCGTTATCTATAGTCAGCAGATACAGTTAAGCCCATTTTAGTTAGCTCTGGAAATTGAATCATAATCTAGTCTACTGGTTACATCACATGTAATGAAACGCCCTGATTTACAAATGAACACCTGGGACACAAAACGCCAGCGTGGAAAAACAGGAGAGTAGTAAACACCACATTGTGACAGACAATACACACATCAAATATGTACAATTTGTTGTTGATGACATCTCAAATCTGTACTTGCAAGCTCTGTGGCATGCTCAACAGAGGGGCAAGGACAACATACACTTTTTCAGAAGGAAATTGCCCCACACTGCACCATGTCATAATCCTCCTGAGGCTGTATTCAAGACAAACTTCATTTTGCCTTAAGCAGAGATGCAAACTGTTACAATTTCATCAAATTTGTTACGCTTGATCGCAGTTTGTTCTGACGTTGTGCCAACATCAAAACTGTTCCATGCTCATTTTTGACTACACAGCATGGTTACATGCTTTCCTGTTGTATCATTACCAAGACGCTCGAAACTTACCAAGTACGAGGTCAGGGCAGTCCCTATTAACCTTGGTCTCACGAGAAGATGCTCAGCTAATCGCATGCATGTTTACATTGAAACAGCATTGAGTGGACCAATCGGCTTAATCGTTTGCCCGAACAAGAGATAACATGGTTAAATCGAAGTTGTGTCTCGGGTCATATTTCCCTATTGTTCCATCAAATTTCCCAATTGTTCCAATAAACACTTGACAGGGGTTGGCATCTCTGCTTAAGGCAAGTTACCCTTGACATGGCAGGGACCCGCGGGTACAGTATACCTTGAAGATTAAGTTAACTTCATATTCAAGACGCACGGTGCACTCGGGCAGCTAACCCTTCAGCTCTTACTAAAAATCTTGGTGATTCCCTTCTGCTCATGCTATTTTACTTAACACCACACTCCAGTTCAGAGCATTGTCGAAAGAATTAGCAAAACACGGGCTATCCGCAAAGCACGCCTGTTTCCCCTCAACAAAAACAACTCTACTAAAGTATCAATGATATTTACCTCTGCTTCGTGGGCAGTCACCCTTGGCAGGTAGTAAGGGCAAATTTGGGTTTGGAGACCCACGGGTAGACTCGCGTATTCCTGAATACCAGATACTGCTTACCCTAGGGCAGTTCGCCTTGCCTCAGGTAGATTTGCCCGCAGGTACACATTTACTTGCAGACACGATGTTCTCTTGAATACTGTCCCTGGTTACCCTTTACCTCTGTATCTCCACCCCACCCCACCCCTAAAAAAAAAATTAATAATAATTAAAAAAAACTCCAGCCATTTCTTTTGTTGTTTTTGTTTTTTTCACTTGAAAATGGAAAACAAAAACCAATTTCCCTGCCTGAAAATTATTTACAAAATTCTGTAGCATTTGAAAATGGCACAATGAATCCAAATGTTTTACGAGTGAGAGTCAACACACAGACATAAAAATCATAATGTGTTGACCAAAAAAAAAAAAAAAAAAAGAGACACCAATTTCAAATATGGCACGAGAATTCTACAACAAACTTTGTTGTTTGGGGGATGGAAGTCAATCACACAATGAGTCATGGCACTTGGTAAGAAACTGAGTATAAATATCTCAAAACATTCATGGTGGTAGTTTAAAATCGTAAACTCCAAAATTGCAGTCTTTAAGTTAGAATCATTATCTCTTTTAAGTCAGATTTTTTTTTTTTTTTTTTTTTCATGAAAATAAATTACGACAACATACAAAGAAAGCACTGCTACATGACAAAATGTAAATATGAACATGAACAAAGAGAGGAAATCTTAAACGACACTGATGTCTTCCAAACACAGGTTTTTACTGGCTCTGTTATTAATCTGATGTTATTGTTATGCCATAAAAAACAATGAGCCATTTTTCATTACACAACAAAGTATAAGATAAGGAAACAAACGATGGGTTGATACAACACACACTCCAACGGAATACCCACAGGGACTGCAAGTCAAATATATGAATCAGAGTTCAAACCCTCTCTCACACAATGGCATGGTTTAAAAGCTGAAACATGTAAAGGTTGGCGCTTACAGTTAACACAATCATCATTATGAGGAAGCCCGCAATGAATCCAAACAACACTTCCACCATCTATGAGACTTGTCATGAATGAAAAATGTCGCCAATTACAGTTTTCACTTCATTTCCTTTTTCATTCAAGTTTGGGTCTCTTGGTGGTAACTATCCAATCTTAAAGAATTAGCTTGATCCACCTGGCCTGGACCCATAGGACATGCACCAAAAACTATAACTGACTGATGTACTTGGAGGGAGGTGGCAGAATGGTTAAGACGCTCACCTGCCAACACAGAGTCCGTGAGGGTCTGGGTTCGAATCCCACTCTCGCTCTTTCTCCCAAATTTGAATGGAAAATCAAACTGAGCTAGTCATTCTGACGAGATGATAAACCGAGGTCCCATGTGAAGCATGCACTTGGTGCACTGAAAAAGAACCCATGGCAATGACAGTGTTGTCCTCTGGCAAAATTCTGAAGAAATCTACTCTGATAGGTACACAAATGCATAAATGCATGCCCTAAAGGACTGATTAAGCATGTTGGGTTACGCTGCTGGTCAGGCATCTGTCGAGCAGATGTGGCGCAGTGTACATGGATCTGTCTGAACACGTTAACACCTCCTTGAGAAACAAAACTTGCCAAAAAATATGTAAAGCCACATTCCACCGAGTTTCACTGAGTGTGCTAGCTGAATCGGTAGCGAAAGCAGCACTGACTTGAAAGTTGAGTACCTTGTGAATGAAGAGAGTTACCACTCTTTACTATTTGTTAATCATTTCATCTCCTGGCCTCATTATTTGTTAATTTCCAGTTGAAAAACCGCCAAGGCAACCATGTGTTTGTTCTGTATTGTTCATGTGTTCTGTGTGGCTTGTTCAGGATTAAAGAGGCTATGCCAGTCCTAAATAACAGCTAATTGGTGTCTTTGCTGCTGTGTGCACATGTCAAATGATCGGTATAAAGACAGGCCCGGCGCTTCCTTTTTTGAGGAAGTGTCTGGGTTTGTTCCAAAGTAGCTTTTTATTTACCTGTGTGCTAGCTAAATCGGTAGCGTAAACAGCACAGACTTGATGTTGTGAACCTCGTGAATGGAGCGAGTTACCATTCTTTACTATTTGTTAATCATTTCATCTCCTGGCCTCAATGTTTGTTAATTTCCACCCCTACAAATGTCTTGCTTCTTCATCATCTACACATTCTTTTAAGTCATTAGTTTGCACTGTCCTCAAGTTCTTAAGAGGTTATAATAGCTGGATGCTGTCTGCAATAGGTTGAAACACAAGAGTACATATATTCTCCTTCAGATTATATACCATTTCACTCAAGTTATCGAGTTCAGTTCAACTCACTCCGGACGATTAGTTCTCTCCCTTGCTTTTCCCTACAGACAACCCATTTGTTAGGGTTCGGAAAAAAAATCACAAAAAATACAAAACAAAGTAAATGAATGAAACTCACTGTACTTGACCCACGAACCCCTCTCCTCACATCACATCGGGTGAACACCCCCCCCCCTCCCTTTTCACTGCTCTCAGAAGCTGAGTCACTTTAGTACCTTCTTGCTGGTTGCTTTCTTCACTGCAAATGCTTTATTCAACATCTTCATCATCCTCGTCAATGTTGAAACCTTCAGTTTGAAGCATTTCAATCACTTCAGCAGTGGTAATACCATTGTTGTGATCTAGTTTGCTCCAAAAATTTCCACTTGTATCACCTGTGATGCCATTTTCGATACATACGCAGATTAGCTTGTCATGTGGGGTCCTGAACTCGCTGGCTCGCTGTGGAGTGTGTTTTACGGAATCGCATGAAGAAACTTTCCATTTGACCCTTGACACATTCGCAATGCCCGGTGTAGCTGTGATTGTTATGCTACCCCATGAGGAAAACGTGGAAAAAATTTTAATCCTCAAAACCACTATAGCGTTCCTTTGTATGGAACGCTACTTTACATCAGGAATGCTATAGTGTTCCATCGTCCGGAGTGAGTAAATGACCTGTTGACTTAAGGACAAGCTATGTCCAGGTCTGGGGTCTTTGGACTTGATTTCAGTTTACACAGTCTCTTCAATAGACTACAGAAGGCAGGGAGCCTCTCCCCCTGTACCACCAATATTCACACCCCCCCACCCCCCTTCCTCCCTCCTCCCAAACCTTCATTTCCTCTATGTTCTGTATCAGCCATGTTTACAAAGACTTGCACACAATTCAGCTCCAACGAAATTTGATCAAACAAATAAATAACCTGTGATCTCGGCTTCTGCTTTTTTAGTCTTGGTAAACATGCACTGCTCAATAAATAATAATAATAATTTTAATAATAATAACAATAAGCATAACAACAGCACACAAGAAAATGATGGCACAGGTTATCAAATACATGAGCTACATCATGATTAGCCAATAAAAGCACACTTCCTAGTCACAAAGTCAATACAAACGACAGTCTGTTGTATTTTTTCCAGGGCCACCACACACACCCTCTCCCTTATGTACCCTTGACAACAGAAAACTTACATAAACAGATGGCATAAAACCAAGGAAATGAACTGCAAACAAAAGGTGGTATGGCACATTAGTAAAAATGAATCTTTCTTAGTCTTGCAAAGGTGTCAAATGATCAACAGAATCCATCAAACATCAAAAGAAGAACACAAGTGGAACGGGTGCTGAGTGTAGTGGCCTCAAACTTGAAACAGCTACTGTTTTACAAAAACGATAATTATTTTGATGTTAGTAGCATTTACAATTTCATGTAAAACAAGCCTATATATGTCTACCATTCATTTTTCAAAACTTGTATAAATATTTCAAAAGTCAAAGACAACAAACATGTTTTTATGCACAGAAAAACAACAACTACAGTTAGCTAACAACCCAAGATCATATAAACTTCATACACACACATGCATGCACACTTAGCAAATTGCTGCTTAAAAAAACAAGAGATCAAAAAAGAACACCAATAACACACACACACACACATACACACACTCACACTGCACTACATCAATAAATCAAAAAGTGCTGCAGCCAGGAGAGATCTGACACTGCATTCAGCAGTGTCGAGTCAGCAATGTCTCTCTTTCTGAGATGAAAACATTCTCTGCAAGCCAACACCTAACATACACCAGCCTAACAGTACCATAGGCGATAAAAGTGTTGTGACTGCACGAAGTCGACCGAAAAAACAGTAAGAGGTAGACTAAAAGAATCTTGGTAAAAGTGGACTTGGTAAAAGAGGCCTCTTTTGTCCCATGTAAGCTGACTTTTACCAAGATTCATTTAGTCTACCTCTTACTGATTTAACGGCACCATAAAAAAAACAACAACTAGGAATAGCTTCATCACTGTCCCTGAATAAAACAATGTTCATGGTGTATATGGTTCATTGAATTTTACCATTATTAATTTCAAAACAATAATGCTCCTTAGAATCATAGTATAATGTATTATTTTCTTTATCTCAACAGACTTCTCTGAGTGAAATTCACATGCTCTCCCTTGGATACAGTGTGTCACCACAGTGCAACACCACCCACTTTTTTTTTTTCTTTTTTTTTTCTGTCTGCTGCAAGTGATTTGTTTTACTATCAAGTGGATGTTTTCAACAGAATATTGCCATGGTCAACCATTTTGATGCCAGGGGTTCTTTTTTTCACCTGCACAAAGTACATGCTGCACATACAGGATCTCGGTTTATTGTCTCATCCAAAAGACTAGCACCCAGACCACCGCTCAAAGTCTAATAAATGGACGGGAGAGAAAAAAAATGCTGGTCCATATTTCTGGTAAACCCTTATTTCCTGGAGTGGATAAAAACAATCATTTGATTTTTTTGTTTTTTGGGTGGTGGTTGTTGTTTTTTTTGTTGTTTTTTTGTTTTGTTTTTTGGTGTGTTGAAAACACAGCAGGAAAGTTCTGCAAGTTGCTACTAACATTTGTTTCCCCCACCCTCCCTTTGACACACCCTTCCCCCACATCACACAGACATACATACAAAACCAGAAGAAAAACTACAGGGGTGGGATTGGCTCTGAACTGGAAAACTCTGCATTTTGAAGCCTGAACGAGGACAGCATCCTGAACTTCTGTCTCTTGTATGTAGTAACATACGCAAACACTCACAGATTCACACAGGCACTTCAATCAAAAAAGACAGCCTACACTTCATGTTGCTAACTGGCCCCACAAACACAGCATTAATGCTTTTTCATGTTTCATCAAAGAACTTTTTCTGACTGATTTTCCGTCTCCACTTTTTTTTTTATGTGACTGATTTGACCCCCCCACCCCACCCCCCCCCCCCCCAAGACAGAAAAACGTGTTTTCCAGAGTATCTTTTTAAACTCCCCTGCTTTTCAAACAGAGCAAAGGCAAAGCTGCTTTCACTGTATGTGTCAGTCATTATGTGTCTGTCTCTCTATCACTTACAAGAAGTTAATTTTGTACATGCTAGTGTTTCCGTTTCAACTAGCATGTTTTCATGCATTCTATAACAATTGTGTGTGTGTGTGTGTGTGTGTGTGTGTGTGTGTTGAGGGTTGGGTGGGTGGTGGGGGATGTATTCCAACTGCATGCCCTTGTGTTAACATTTAGTACATGCCACTATATAGGGCTGAGGACTGGGTGAGAAAACAGCACATAACTGCTTATCTAATATCCTCAACAACAACAAAACCCACAAAAATGTCTTATTTTGTCAATCTCTGCTTGTTTGTACAGCAATCAATCACAAATCTATCATATGCATTCATGTACACAAGTGTTATGTATCATACTGAGGGGAACAGCGAACAGGGAGAGAAAAAAAAATGAACAGAACCATCGGTCATCTACTGATCTAGGACCTGGCATACTACAGAAGTTTGAAGATACATGTGGGAAAAGCATTCCCACCAAAAGTGTTAGCATTACACTTCATTACCTTAAAAAAATTTTTTTTAAATCTCCTAAACGTACCTTTCTGTGGTCAAAGCATCTAATAAAAATTACTGGCTCAGAATTCTTTGTGTGTGTTTGTGTGTGTGTGTGTGTGTGTGTGTGTGTGTGTGTGTTTAAAACACATTTCCCACTTTTACCTTCAAGGGAACTACCTCCTCCCAAACAACCCCCCCCCCCCTTTTTTGTTTTTGTTTTGGATCAAAATGTTTCTAAAAACCAATGAATTTTTATTCCCACAACCACTTAAACTACACAGACATTCCCCAGCCCATCACACATTTGTCCTGTTTTCATCCCTTCTCTAACTTTTTTTTTTTTTTTCAATCCTTTAATCTTGGATCAGATCAATTCAATGCTTGACCAATTTACACAGATTATCAGAAAAAGTTATTCTTAATCATGCAATTCGAACACAAGTGCAATAAAAAATTTTTAAAAACCAAAAAACATATATATTATGCACAATAAAAAAAAAAAAAAACCAATAGATTTTCGGGTGGCAGTATAACATGCCTGAATACGATTCCATTCCACTCTGACACAATGTGTCGGAAGAAAAACATAAGAGCACTGGAAAAATCTGAAATTTTGCATTGAAGATTGTATCATCTTCCTCTTGTGTTATTCTGACAAATGAACCACATGCACATTTAATGGGCCGGTTGAATTTCAAAGCTGTGTTCCTCTCTCAATCTCTGTGAACAATGAATCACATAACATACAGTTTATCAAGTTGATGGGGCTTCTTGTTGTGTTTCCAAGCTGTGCCATGCACAAGTCATTCGCCCACTGTATCATATGGCACATATGGAATTCATACATTTCGATTCGACGGACAGCACTGATATTCGCCTGCTGTGACATGTCAAGTTTTTCATGCTGCCTCTGGAGACTCGATTCTGTTTTGCGAACAGTTTCTGTTTCTATGGAAAAGAAACAGTCGTACTGGTGTAACAGCCTCAAATTACTCCCATGCCGAGTTTGGTTGTTTTTTTACCTCAGGGTCATTCTGAGTTAACCTCAAGGGTCATTTGTGGCTTGTCAAAATTGGCAACACCCTCCTCCCACCCAGTTTGGAAATGACCATCTTTCAAAGGGTTTTAACAAGCTACTCACAAAGGGAGGGAGATTTTCTGAGTTAGCCTTCACTGACTCCCACACCTTCCCTCTCCACTACGGCTTCACCGAAGCTTATGTGCAGGAAGTTCTGCTTTGGTAGCATGTATTGATTTTTAACGAGCCACATTTACGCACGAGGATCATTTCAAGCTAACCTATCATTGCCTTCATTTCCATTTCAAGAGGGGGAATCAAACTATGGGGGATCAATTCTGTCAAACTGAAATTTACCCACAGGTGTCATCATTCCAAGCTGGTCAACATACTCCAGGGTTAATCTGGGGAAGCCAGATTCAACCCTGGGGTAAAAAATCAATGGGGGTACCAACAGGCTGCTACACCAGTACTTATTTTTCACTCCTCTGAATTTGTTGTAGATCCTAAAACATTCATTGCAAGTATTCACATACATGTATGTAATGGCTGGTATGTGTGTGTAAAAAACAAAAGAAAATAAATATACTTTTCTAAACCCTAAAAGATGTTTCCCACCTCTGTCAAATGTGCAAAGAAATCAACTGTTCCCCTGTAAGGTCCATTGCAGCAATACTGTCATCAGCTGTCACCTCTACTAGTGACTTCTGTTAAAGAGTGAAAATGAAAACACACTGTCATCAGCAGAAATGGTTTGGTTTAGAATGCATAATCAATAAACTCTGATGAACAAAAGAGTGACAAGAAGAAATCTTTAACATCTCCTCCAAAGGATGCCCCCCCCAACCGCACCCCCCCCCCCCCCTCTCCTCATGCCCCACCAGCCTCTTGTCAGGTTTTCCACAAGGTAGGCACAGTGTTTGATCCTGTCCGAAGGAAACAATGACCGTTTCATCCTGGCTGGACTAAACTCTCTAGGCTAACGAAGAGAAAGATTCCAACACAGGTGTCAAGAAACAGCTCCAATAGTATGGGTAAACAGCCTGCCAAATATCAAAAGAACCCCAGCTTTAGAATGTTTGGGGGTTGACAGGTTTTTTTTGTTTTGTTTTTTGTTGTTTTTTTTTGGCTTTTTTAGAGGGGGCGGGGAGAGTGGGGGGGCATAGGGGGTGGGGAGCTGCTTCCTGTAGGATTCGTCTTTCTCTACACTTGGCAGCCATGAACAGCACACGTGACGAATCCTTTCAGAATGAAATGATTGTTGCTTCGCTTGGATGGAAACTCGCACAGTGCCGCCCCTGTGCAGGATGTAGACAGAAACTAGCTGGGCACTGTTGGGAGTTGATGGAATTCTGTACTGCCGTTCATTATTCATGCAAGGGAAGTTACTCTAAAAGATAAGTTGCTTTTGTCTTTTTTTTTGTCTTTTTTTTTTGTCTTTTTTCACTGTTTTTTTTGCGCTATTTTTTGGGAGGGAAAGGTGGGGTTCAGGAATTAAATCTTGAAACAGACCTGTCATCCTATACATAATAGTATTCTGCAAAAATCAAAACACCTATTTGTGCCAGGTTGTAAATGCTGGCAAAACGTAAGCGCCATCAAACAAACCATTTCTGTTCACGCTACCTTTTTCATTTTCACTCCTTCTTTTGAAAAAATGAAAAGAAAAAAAAAAGCAACAATAAAAAAAGACTGAAATGGACTCAACAGCTGGTGGGAACAACTGCCACAGATTCTGCAGGAAATCTTTTCTTTTTCTTTTCTAACTCATTATCGTAACTGGCCTTTTTTTTTGTTTTTATCTTTGCATCTGGTATAAAAACATGACTTTCTTGGTCTGTGTCACACACCAGAAAAAAACAACAACAAAACCCCAGTGACCACACAAAAGGATCTGTCAGGTCAGGTTGGTGACATGCCTCTGAGGCCGACCACCCTTTTTAACACTGCCCACCACTGACCTGCGTGGTTGACCATGTCCAGTAACGTCTTCCATCTCTGGTCAGGGCCACACACTCCTGCAATAGAACCTGGATCCTTTTCCTGCAGTAGGAATGGACCTGACCTGCTCCTCAATCGTCTGGCGTACATGAAGGAAACCAGATTACCCAACTATCTTCCCCACACACACCAGTCAAGGACTGAAATATTCCAGAATTTCTTGGCCTCCAACCCCTCACCCCCACATTCCCTTCTGTGTTCATTTCTTTTTTTTTTTCCCCCCCATACATTACCTTGCTCCTGTCCTTTCTCATTTCTGCAACACCTTATCATTCACACCATTCTTGTATGGAACATCAAGTGAAGTGTGTAGAGATGACCAGTCGGAAGCAGTTAACCTTTCGTCACAATCTCCCCCATCCAGAATTTCAACATGCGAACAATGAAGTTCCGTATATCTGGAACAGACATATTCACCAGTGATGGCAATCAAGTTTGGTGGTTCAGGGTCAAACCTGTTACAGTAGTCTTCAGTTTAACGTCGTTCCACTTTAAGTGATATTAGAATCTGTCAAAACAAACAGATGAATGAAGCCATCAACAAGTAAACATCCACTCACACAAGAAGGGGCATTGTCTTTCAACAGAGCTTATGCTGTGGACAACATCTAACGCTGTACCAAGTTTGATGAAGACTGGATGCAAGATCTGTGCTTCAATGCTCTCTCTGGGTGTGTGTGTGTGTGTGTGTGTGTGTGTGTGTGTGTGCACATGCGCACGTGTGTGTGTATGTGTTTTGCAAGGACAGAAGAACTACAGAAAGCTACACAACAATGAAAAGCAAAGATAAAGCCACAAAAGCAAGTGGAAAGCGAAACCTGGAAAATCTCTGACTTCTGGTTAAAGTTTCAGTTTTTGAAGTAGATGTCAAAGGGAGAAGACTAATCTATCTGCACTGGAAAAAAAAATCAACTTTTTTTTTTAAACAGACACATAACCTACACATAAACTTAATGCACTGGTCATGCCTTTGGAATAAGCAGCATGGGAGTATATATTATCATCAGTCACGTCCGACTATGACCATCAGAACAGCAGAGGAGGAAACTGCTGTCCCAACTATCTGGGCTAGAATTCAAGTATAGTGGAGAGTGCATTGCCCAAGTTACATCCCCACTCTCTAGGCCAAAATGGTTTTTGGACAGTCGGCACTGGGGATAGTTCCCAGAAGGCCAACAAAGCCCCCCAAGGCTGCAGCACTAAGAGCCAGTTCAATTTTGCCTCCTAATCTGAGAGTCATAGTGACAGGTGCAATAGCCAAGTGGTTAAAGCGTTGGACTTTTTCAATCTGAGGGTACCAGGTTTGAATCTCGGTAACAGCGCCTGGCGGGTACCCAAAGGGCTGAGATTTTTCCAATCTTCCAGGTCAACATGTGCAGACCTGCTTGTGCCTGAAACCCCTTCATGTGTATACAAAATCAGAATGTCAAATACGCATATCAAAGATCTTGTAATCCATGTCAGGGTGGAAACAAGAACATACACAACAAGCACACCCACGAAAACGGGAGTATAGCTGCCCACGTGGCGGGGTAAAAACGGTCATGCACGTAAAAGCTCACTCGTGTACATGAGTGAACATGACAGTCACAGCCCACGAACAAAGACAAAGAAGAAGAAGGCCCCTCTCACCTGTGTCGTAGCCCAGCTCGTTCTCCACCCTGGCGATGGTGGAGGCGGCCAGGTGCTTGCTGCGTAGCACCAGCACAGACTTTGCGCGACTCAGCAGCTGCAGGTCCCCCCAGCTGCCCTCCCCGGAGGCACTCAGGCACTTGAGCACCGCCGCAACTTTGCTGCCCTCCTCCTCCACACTCTCTCCCTTCAGCCGGGCTGCAGGGTGTACACACAGACACACATGCCACACATACAGTGAATGGGTGGGGGCACCAACACATCACAGTTACTATTATAAATCCTCAACAAAACCATAAAAAAAAAAATTTAAAAAAAATAATTTAATTCAAATGCCACACATACAGTGAATGGGTGGGACCAATGCATCACAGTTACTATTGTAAATTCTCAACAAAACAGTTTAAAATTTAGTAAAACAAAACACACACACACACACACACACACACACACACACACACACACAAATGCCACACATACAGTGAATGGGTGGGACCAATGCATCACAGTTACTATTGTAAATTCTCAACAAAACAGTTTAAAATTTATTAAAACAAAAACACACAAACACACACACAAATGCCACACATACAGTAAATGGATGGAGGAGGGGTGGGGTGGGGTGGGGTGGGGGACAACACATCACAATTCCTACTAAAAATTCTCAACAAAATAGTATAACTTTTTTTTGGTTTTTAAACACAAATGCCGCACATAACTTTTAAGTGTATGGTGACCAAGACATCAAAAATTATCAACGATCAAACAATTTGTTAGTGTATGTTTGTTTTTTCACGTGCCACACAAACAATGAATGAAGAGGGGACCAATGCATCACAATTACAATTATAAATCCCCAACAAAACAGTATAAAAAAATTTTTTAAAAAACAACACTAATGCAACATATACATGTATGGGGACCAGGACATCAATAAATTATCAACAATTCAACAATCTGTTAGTGTGTGGTTGTTCTTTTCACATGCCACACATACAATGACTGTGGGAGGGGGGGGGGGGCAACACATCACAGATACTATTATATTTATAAATCCTCAACATAACAGTATATATTTTTTTTTTAACACACAAATGCCACACACACATGTATGGTGACCAAGACATCAGAAATGTTTTCAACAAATCAACAATTTGTCAGTGTGTGTTTTGTTTTTTTCCCACATGCCACACATACAAAATGAATGGGTGGAAGCAACACATCACAGTTACTATTACAAATCCTCAACAAAATATTTTTAAAACACACACACACACACACACACAAATGCTGCACATACATGTATGGTGACCAAGACATCAAAAAAAAATTATCAACAATCACACAATTTGTTAGTGTGTGGGTGTTTTTTTCATGTCACATATATAATGAACGGTTGGGGGGCTGGGGTGGGAGTGGGGGGTGAGAGCGGGGGGGGGGGGGGGGGGGGGGGGGCCTTGGGGGAAAGGGGACCAATGCATCACAATCATTATTATAAATCCTCAACAAAACAGTATAAAAAAAAGCTTTTAAAAAGCCACATATATACATGTAAGGGGACCAGGACATGTAAAAAAAAAAAAAAAAAAAAAATCAACAATTAAACAGTTTCTTAGAGTGTGGTTTCTTTTTCAAGCACACACACACACAAAAAAAACACACACACACATGATACAGTGATAAGTGACCAAGACATGACCTCTGCAAAGCCCTGTGACAAATATACGTCAGCAATAATGCTTCGCTATTTGCCCCATGACATACATTTATGTCCAGATCATTTCAGGATTTTTCACATTTAAAGTTGATGTGTCCCAATTGTCACCAGTCAGAAAGCTTGATATGTGTACTTTTATGACCTATGAGAAGCAACAGTCAATCACGTTCTGTATGGTAATTACTGGATATTATTGCCAGTACCCTCTCAGAAAATTTCAAGATGGCAGATGAGGTACCACTATCTGGCTCAGTACAGAAGCAGCTTGAAACAGCAGCAGCATGTTGCAAAGACACATCGTGAATTTTGTCACCCAAGATAAGATGTTGCAAAAAGATTTACAAGTCACTGAAAAAAATGCAGTTGGAGCTGTGGTGACAAGATCTTGTCAGATGGTTTGTTTGATGCAAATGAAAGTGAGAGTGATGATTTATTAAAAAATTTTTTTTTTTTTTAAGGGTGGAGGGTGAGGGTAGTTGTAGAGCTAGACGTTGTTATAAAAGGACAGAGTGAGCAGACAGGAAGCCAAGAATAGCTCTGTGGCCGACCCAGAGCTGACCTGAAAGACAACCCATCCCATTATTCAGGGCTGGGAGAGAGGGAGTGTCTGATGAAGGGGGCCAAAACAATGTTGTGAATCGCATGAATCACTGGAGAAGCATGTTTTTTTGAAGATCACACTGGTATTGATCAAAGAAAAGAATAGTTATCATCATTCTGAACAGTACCACCCCCCTCCCCTCCCCTGCACTGTGTGTCAACTGGGTCATTTTGTTAACCTCTTTGATATTGTCTGAAAGTGTGAATAGGCGTGACACAAGCAGGCTTGGAACGTGAAAGGCATGTATGTGTATGTGTGTGTGTGTGTGTGTGCATGTGCATGTTCATGTGTGTGTGTGTGTGTGTGTACGTGTGTGAACGTGCATGCATGCATGTGTGTGTGTTATTTCTATTCCTCTTGAAGAAAAAAAAAATGACGACTAACAGAAACAGTTTGCTGACTATATTCCCTCACCAGCTGCCAAAGAACCGTGAGTGAACGATGGGCTGAGAATCTGTACAATGCCAGAACTCTGGATTTTTATGCAGTGATGTCGTATGTTCATAAGGTACAGTGATACATGTTTGTTTTTATATATTTCATAGGTTCATTTCAGCTGCTTTTACTAACAATCTATGACATAATATTCAGAAAGTGTGTGAAATTTGCTTTTCTCACATTTATGGTTCACTCACTGCTGATCAGTAAGCTTCAAGTTCAAACTATCAGAAATTGATAGTCTGTTCATTTTCCTTTCCGAAAAGTAAGGGCTATGTATATTTTCTTTCAGCAGTTTGCGCGCTGGGAATTTTTGGTAAATTATGACCCACTGCAATCAAAAATGGACTGGCAAATCGAAAGCACCAGCCAAAATAATGCCCAGCACTGAAGAGATTAAAAAAATTACCATAACTCCTCCATAGTATGACATAAAACACACACACACATACGCACACACCACATACAGTGAATGGTGACCAAGACTTTAATTCAAGAGGAGGGTGGAGAAGATGGCGTCGAGAGCCTGGTGAAAAGGAATAAGTAACTGCTTGATGCCGTAAATGGCTTTTGATTAGCTGGAGCAGGACAGACTTGGGTGGGCATCTTATTACGGTCTTAGCTACAAAATTTGGCCAAATAGAGCAAACTGACAGGACTAGTTTACATCAGTTTGCCATGGTACAGTAAATCAAAATGACACAAAAAACTGATTATAACTCAACAACTAAAGGAAATTTTCATCCTAAAATTACGTCTAAGTAACATACTTACTGTGACCCACTAGTGCAGACCCCGGCAGGGGTCTCATTCCTGTCCTGTGCAAACTACTACCCGCCTATGCGGAGAAAATGAAAGTAGCTACAGCCGATAACTTCCCGAAGTAGGTTACCTCCCATTTGCATCCCTGACTAGCGCCCTCTTTTAAAATAAAAAACAAATAAATAAATAAATAAATAAACAATACAAATTTAAAGCGACTTTACAAACAGGTGAGTCTGTGATAAAATGCAATAATCATTTACCTTCACTGCAGTACACATCCCATATAGCATCCAGGAACTCTGTGACATCTTCTATCATGGTCCGCAGTTTTTCCACACTGCTGCAAAAGATCATAAAAATGCAACATGAAAATTTGTTAACAACAAATTTTTTCACTTTTTTTGTTGTTGTTTTTGGTTAGTTCTTATTTTGTCAGTTAACAGCTATAGCTCTACAAAACTGACACCCTGACGAAGATAAAAGGACATGTGCACATCATTTATTTTGTGTTTTTAACTAAGATAACATTCCATTTGTTCTCTTAACTTTGGTTCTTCCATAGCCAGTTATCAAATTGTGTGTGTGCATGCACTGTTTGGGTTACAATTTCCCAAGCACTGTCAGATTTGTCCACCCATGTAAAAATGTGTGTCCACTGATTTTTTTCTTTAACACATGGATCCATGGCTACAGTATCCTGAAAAGTCGTCACTTTTTATCTTTTTAAGTTGTTATTTCTCCCAGTATTATAAGTGCCTGGGCACAAGCTGATGAAACTTTGGAAGACACACAAGCCTGAGTGGAGTGAAAAGAAATATTAGCAAACAACCAACAACAAAAAACAGACATAAACAAAACAATTTAATGCACATTATGTGTGAATGGCACATTTATGAAATATAAGACAGCAATATTAGCAAACAAAGGAATAAAAACTAGATATGAAATAGTGAACAAAACATTTTTAAAGTTGAGAAATGGTGATATATGCTGCAGCTACTCACAGCGAGCATCACAAAGTACTCACAACTGTTCGTTCTCACTGGAGTAGATAAAATCCTTGGCTCGTTGGACTTCCAGTTTGTTGAGAAGATGTTTCCGCCGTTTCTTCTTCAGCTTTTTCTTCTGGTTCTTTGTTAAGTCCATCCCTACAGAACTGTTTGAGTCAGCAGCACTTTTTGCAACATCTCCACTCTCCGCTGTCGGTTCAGGTTTTGCTTTCTCCGCTGATGATGAATTGTCCACACGCATTCGTTTTCTTGGTCCTGAGTCTGTGAAAGACAAACACAGCTGAAGCATGGTTGTTGTTTTTTTCTTTCTTTGTTTTTGATTCCCAACATTCATTTTCACCTGTAAGTTCAAAGTCTGATCATGTACCAAACAATGTATATTAATACAGGTTTCATACATTTTATATAAAAGTAACATTCTGTCATAACAAAAGATGTTTTCAAGCTCTAAATAATGGGAGACGTTTTCCAGCCACAGATGCTTTCCACAGTCTACAAATGATGGAAAATGTTTTCCACCTACATATAATCGTAGATGATTCCCACCTACGCATAATAGCAGGCCTGATGATTTTCACCTACTCTTAATGGAAGGTGTTTTCCAGTTTTGCTCCATGCATTCTCTTCATCTGTAACAGTATTACACTTTTTTTTTTTGCAAACACTTATACTATGGTCCATACAAAATCAGCACTGTATAGATCTGTCCTAAGTCCAGAATGTCAGAACTCCCAGCTTTACTCCTGATGCACAATTCACTACCACATAGGGTGTCAACAAATTTTGTACAGCCCACTTTTCCTGAGACCAAACGAATCAGTTCTGCCTGCAGACTGTACTAACTGTGCAAACAACAAAAATTCTTAATATATACACCTCTGAATTATGACACGACCTTCAATGGTACCCCTCACACCATTTGTCTTTTGGATGTAAAAACAAAATACGGATCCCAAGCACAGCTATATGCATAAAATTTTATCATTTTCAAACAATGCCAATAAAATCTGCTTCAAATTACAAAAAATAAATAATATGGCATACCAATTAAAGCTCACAAACAAACTTAACTCTCTTTTTGGGGGTTGGTTTTGCTCCACAAAATGGCACAGAACCTTTATGTTTTTGAGGAGAATTACTTCATTTTGCATGACTGAAGCTACTGTATATGAGAGGGGTCATGCAAACCCTGAAAACGCGATTAACAAACAATAAAGAGTGGTATTCTCTCTGTGTACACGGTACACAACATCAAGTCAATGCTGCTTATGCTACCGATTAAGCTAGCTCACAGGTAAATATATAGTACAATGGAACAAACCCCAGACACTTTCTCAAAAAGGAAGCTCCAGGCTAGTCCTTATACCAACCATTTGACTTGTGCACACAGTAGCAGCAATGACAGAAGAAATGTGCAAACACAAATCAGTTTTTCCTAAAGTAATACCAAATACCAATCAATTGACATGCGCACACAGCAGCAATGACAGAAGAAATGTGCAAACACAGATTAGTTTTTAATGTTAGATAATTATCCTTTAGAATTGCACCCGTCAGATTCATAATATGTAAACACACAAGAAAACAGGTGACCCCATTACCAGCATCATCAGCTCCAAAGCGCAGAATGTTGTCACGGTAAGGGCTGTGGCCGTCCAGCGGGGCCATCAGCACACTGTACAAGTGAGACGTGGTGGTGGTGGGGGTGGTGTGGGTTGTGTTGCTCTTGTTGCTGTTGTTGCTCATGTGGTCACTCTTACTGTCGCTACTGCTGCCTGTGGGGTTGCTTTTGGTGCTGGTCAACGGGTCGCTGACAGCAGCAGCAACACTGGCCACCGCACCCTCATTGTTATTAGTGTGGTCTGCCTTCACGGTGCCTTTGCCCTCACCATCCTTGTCTGCTGATTCCTCCGCAGTGTCCACTTTTTCTGGTGAAGTGTCTTTTTCAGTTTTTTCTTGGACACCATTGTCTGTCACCGATGTGTCTTCTTTCTGTTTCTCAGAGGGTTTGGTCTCTTTCTCCTCTTCGGCTTTGCCTTCATCTGAATCTTGTTTCACAGGTTCCGAAGGATCAGGAATTCCATACAGATGACTGAGAACTTGTTTCCTGAAAGCTGAAGTTAAAAATCCAGTCAGACAAATCTATAATAATGTATGCATGTAATAAACAAAAACTAATACGTTTTCAGTCTTTCAATTACGCGCAGCATGCACACTCCGAAACTGACAAATGCAGACAGTCACAAAATTTTATAATTTTTTTCTTCTTATAAAAATGTTTCATAATACAGTTACCGAAACAAATTATACCACTACTACAACCATCAAAACTGCTGCTAAACTGCTACTACTATTTTGACTGCTCACAAAACATATTCTCTTGGAATGGGGGATACAGAAAAAGTGTGAGAGTGAGAATCTTAATGTGCTGTAATTTCTTCAGCTGCCTTGAATTCCTACATCTGAAACGAATTGAACCGGACACAGAAAACATATACTTGGAATCAGCAGACAGCCCATTATAAAGATTTTTGTTTGTGCTAAGATTCAGAAAGATGACAGTTAGGTGAACACAGCTGGTGAGCAATGTGGTCTAACCGGCAACAGTCAAAGTGACTTTAGCAGTATTGTTCTGGGACTTATGTTACATATTGGCTTCCCCACTCTGTGCATCCCCAGAGTCCTGTTCAAACTGGTCTTTGGGTCCTGTACTAAAACACAAAAGTCATAACCAGAAATGCAAAAAATTACACCAGAAATGTATCCACAACACACTGAAACACCAGTACTTCTTTATTATTTGTCCCATCTGACAATGTTTTAAACTTCACTCATATATATATATATCTTTTGGATCAGGTCTTACTCTTATCTTGTTTGTGGCCAGTTGTATTCCTCTATTTCAGCATTTGCATGTCATGTGCCAATAATCTGCATGTCAATCAACCTAATAAAACTTCAAAGTAAAATCTACACACACACACACACACACACGGAGTCATGTTAGTGTGCCTAAGGGCTGAACAGGGAAGACGGAGACTGTGTGATTATGTGTCTGTGTCTATATTAACAATGGTAAATTATGCATGTGGGTGTGTGCACACGTGCATATGTGATCGGGGGATGGGGGTGGGGGGGTTGGCAGATATCCATGTGTCAATATCATGTGTATGTCAGCGATGGTAAAATATACGTGCATAATCATGTGTATGTGTGCGTGTGTGCATGTGTATGTGTGTCACTCTGTGTGTGTGTGTGTGTGTGTGTGTGTGTGTGTGTGTGTGTGTAATTCAGTTTGAGCACAAATGCGCACGCGCGTGCGTGCGTGTGTGCATGTGTGTAATTCAGTTTGAGCACAAATGCACACGTGACTGTATTTGTGTGTGAGTGTATGTGTGCACTGGCAGAACCAGCAAACTGTAAACAGTGAATAAGTCATTTTCTTCCATTACAATGTGCATTTCACATACAGAGACTAATAAATACAGACAGACAGGCAGGCGGACACAGAGAGAGAGAGAGAAAGAGAGAGAGAGAGAGGAGGACACACAGGGCCCTGGGCACATCAGAACACTGACACACAGCACACACACACACACACACTTTTGATGCCCTGATGTGATCAATATTTGAACCAAAGCAGAGGAACTAGGACAAGAGGCCTATTGAAATTAGGTCCATGGGCTGCTGTCAAAACTTCTGCCAGACTGCTTGAGCCAGAAAGGGGAGAGAGGGGACAAAGATGGGGAGGGGGAGGGGGGGTGTTTTGCCATCGAAAGCCGGTTTGTCTAAAACAAAGAAGCAAAACCAAACGTCGAAATTTCAAGACGTTATCGCATGGCTTAGTATTACACTAGATGTCCTGCTTCAAGCACTACAGGCAATTATTCTACAATATACTCGCAATGTACATGACACTCATCTGACTGGCCGCATCTAATCAAGTATGCAACTGTTTCTTTGATTTATTGACTAGCTCTGCCACATTGTTGACCTCAGCGGGTGCCATTGTTGACCCCCATGAGGGGTCTCCACTGACTGGACGGTCTTTTGTTTAAGACAGTGCGCCCGTAATGTATGTTCTAAGTCCGGTTCCTTTCCCACAAACCATTGAAAGAGCCTATGTCACATACTGCCGGTTTCAACTCGCCAGACGAGAGCTAAAAGATTTGAGTTCGCTGTTTTGGCTTGACCTACTGCACTGACCCAGTTCCACACTGACATTTTCTTTCTTCTCTCCCTTCCCCAGTCGGCCAGCAAAGCACTATGTTCGCTCATTTGAATTCAAAAGACTTTCCAAAGGAAATACTAACATTCGCATGAAGAAACGTTCCAGCAGATTTATTACATGTCCTCACCTTCGTTCTTCTCCATGGCTCCGAGAAGGAGGAGAATTTAAAACGGTCTGCATTTGTGCCGCCTTTCAGCATTGATGTTTTGACTCAACATGTGGTTAGCAGTGCCGTCTGGAGGGGGACGAAAATCTTGAGGCTCTGTCAGGGTTAGCCTTCTTTATCCATGAACTCTCCCCCCACTCCCCCCCCCACTCCCCCCACCCCCGCTCTCTCTTTCTCTCTCTCTCTCTCTCTCTCAAAGGCACAGTATCACACTACCACATGAACTTTTAAGCTAATGACTATAAAGTGTCAAAGTGTGTATCTCTTATTGTTTAATTTGAGCCCAAATCTTGTTTGTTTTGTTTCGTTTTGTTTGTTTTGCACCGTTGGGATTGTTCTAATTTGCACCACCATCACCACCCATGTCATGATAATTATATATATAGAGAGAGAGAGTTCTACAGCCAATGAAATTAAACATTTCAGTGCTCGGTTCAACTCGGGGTGTCCGTTGGAGCACGGCGGTAGACTCCCCCACGTACCCCACCCCAGCCCACCCTGCTGGGGAGAGTGCTGAATCAGGACATCTTCAGTGGACTCGGAACAACTTGAGATCAACTGTGTCAGTTGGAGCAGAATATAAAGTTTTCTTCAGTACAGGGTTTTTTGTGGGTTTTTTTTTTTTCTATAGTTAATGAACTTATGTATAGTTCAGTAAATATAGATGACTGAGGACAATTTGAGCTTAACTGAAACAAAAATAGATATATTCATAGACTAATAAAGCCATGCGCTCCCAACACCAGTTGCGACGATAATCTGCAAAGGTTCCTCAGTGCAACGCATCGTTCCACTAGTTGCAGATACTACACTGAAGCAAAAACGCTGCTTTTACTGAAGGAAGAGAGACACCGGCACATGTTCAACTGAGAGTTTCTGTTTTTGCGCACTGGCACGCGGCCGGCCACCGGGAGATCAGTCGACTGAGAGACAATGACTGAGGTGGTGAGAAGAAGCGGGTGGCACTGGATCAGTGTTACATCATTCAGGTCAACTTTAACACGTACCATGTTTTTCTTAACTTGATGCATGGACACTCAGTGATGCCGCGACGGACGCGGTACGTATACCTACGGCCAGACATACCGCGTGCTTCAGCATCACTGATGGGATGTCACTGCGTTGGGTTACGCTGCTGGTCAGGCATATGCTTGGCAGATGTGGTGTAGCGTATATGGATTTGTCCGTGAACGCAGTGACGCCGGCCTCCTTGAGATACTGAAACTGAAACAGTTGTGCGTGTGTGTTGTGTGTAGTAGTCTTCGGTTTAACGTCTTCCACTTTAAGTGATATTAGTGTGTGTGTGTTGTGTGTGTGTGTGTGTGTGTTGTTGTTGTTGTTGTTGTTGTTGTTTATTCACCTTTTTTTTCCCCCTCAAGGCCTGACTAAGCGCGTTGGGTTACGCTGCTGGTCAGGCATCTGCTTGGCAGATGTGGTGTAGCGTATATGGATTTGTCCGAACGCAGTGACGCCTCCTTGAGCTACTGAAATTGAAACTGAAACTAAAACTGACGATGTCACAGTTATGACAGGAAGTGTGAATGCCGGTGACTCGAGGACTAAAGGCAATGGATATTTTTGTTTTGTCCTCAGCAAGTTCATTTGGGGATCTAGCTTTCGTCCGTACAGGGTCTGTGGGAAGTTTGTTCTTGGGGGCCGTCTGGGCCGGGGGCATCTTGGCAAAGAACGGACGGACGGGGAACTTCAGTCGACGCCGGATCAGCATTATACAAGACAAAGCCCGGTGTGGGGAATTAGTTACTTTGGTGTTTTATTTTCATTCAATACTTCATGTTAGTGAGAGATGCCAGAATAGAAAACGGTATAGTGATAACATGGGTGGGACTGATGCCGAGAGGGGATGTATATACTTTGAGTCCTATAGGCTATTTTCGTCTGTCTAAAATCACAACCGACTGTGGATCGGTAGAAGTCAGTTAACTGACAAAAGAACAGCGGCGGAAAGAACACACACACACACACACACACACACACACACACACACACACACACGGCGGAACACACGCTGTACTGACACATCAGTACACTGCTGACACCGCGGGCACTGACGCCATCAGTTGTGACACGTACGCACGCGCCGGCACGCTCTCAGGACTGCACGCACGCACTGCACGCCGCATGGCACACACACACACACACACACACACACACACACACACACACAAACACACAACACACGTGCACACACACACACACACACTGTGATACACCGCCGTCCTAGAAGTGTGTGTGTGTGTGTGTGTGTGTGTGTGTGTGTGTGTGTGTGTGTGTGTGTGTGGTGTGTGTGTGTGTGTGTGTGTGTCGGGGCTCGTACGTGTTGTGCTTTTACTAATGAGTATAGTGTCAGTTCAGTGCGTCTGTGCACTTTTGTTCAGTTGTGCTTTCCGAGTATCTGCGAAACTACATATCAGTATCTCTTGCATATTTGTTGTCAGTGCATCAGTGTGTGTGTGTGTGTGTGTGTGTGTGTGTGTGTGTGTGTGTGTGTGAGTCAGTGTGCGTGTGTCAGTGTATGTTTATTTACACTGATTTATTTGTTATATGGCGGTTAATTCTTTATTCATTATCTTTATTGCCACTATTTTTTCTACATTTTATTTCATTTCTTTATTTTTCTGCTTATTTTCAAAATTCTGTTTTATTGATTTTTGTATCTATCTAGTCGTTTATTGATTTAATAATACTGATGATGTACTATCCACTGCCTAGTGCCGCCGGATTAGTTATTTGTGTGTAGTTTATGCACCTTTTATTTCCTAAAGGACTTAAGTACTAAGCGCGTCAAGTTGGGTTACGCTGCTGGTCAGGCATCTGCTTAACAGATGTGGTGTAGCGTATATGGATTTTTCCGAACGCAGTGACGCCTCCTTGACTGAGTAACTGAACTGAACTGAACTGTCCCGCAGCAGGACTACGGCCCAACCCTCCACCAAGACACATATATTCCTAGGCCCCACACTCTGCATAAGCACACATATAGTTATATTCATACTACCAACATACACGTAAGACAGAACAACCAAACTAGACGCATCCACCAAACAAGACCAAAATGTGTGCGGCCTCGAGTGGGAAAAACAAAAACAAAATGCTTTTGCCTTGTTTTGAAGCTATGGGAAGCTCTTTGAGAAACGTGAACCTTGCACATCTCGAGATTTGTGGATCAGCTTGTTTTAGTAAAACATGCGTTAATCTAACATCAATACTATTTTTCTATTGCCCCAATGTTGATTTAATCTGATCTGAAACTAGGTGAAATATAAAAATTAATATATGTTTCTTTTAGCATTATGTTGCTTACATAGTTTTTCCTTTAACTCTATGTTCAATGATCTCAGGGAACAAATAATGCGCACCCCCCGAAACTGCTGAGTGTAGCCTTTTGTCTGCAATGCGTCCCTTGCAACGGAATGGGCAGGGCTGAGTGCCAAAAGATAGCCCTGCGTGCGGGGACAGCGCGCAACGCGACTGGTAGGCTTATTGTTTGGTGCCTGTTTAGGCGGAGAGCTATATGATCCTCCGATCTCTGGCATCATGCCGAGGAAAGCTTACCGCTGCGTTGTGAATTTGACTTTGAATAAGGTTTGTTTATGAATGCGTTTTAACTTACAGTACAATTTTTGAAAGACAGGACATAAAATCCGAAGCGCCACTGTATATGTGTTGTTTTGCACTGTTCGTTTTCTTTTATTCAGGCGAACATTTTGTCCCCATTTTCCTCCATGTCGGTGCTGACCTTCAGATCAGAATACAAAAACTGTACTGCCAGAAAAAAAAAAAAAAAAAAAAAATGTTGCATCAGAAATTATTGGGGCAAGCCTGGCCATGTTCTCAAAATATTGTCTTTAAAGATCAGCCATTTTAGAGTTAAATAATTGTTTGATTACAGTGTTTTATTGCTGTTATAACCCTCATCTAGTCATGTGCAGCATGTTTTCTTTAATTTTGTCGTGTACAATGTGTAATCTTGTGAAGCAGTGAGCTGACTTTTTCCTGCTGACACTGGAGCCTGGAAGTTCAAATTAATCCAACCTTTTGACGATAGAAAATGAGATAATTTTTAGATGTGATTATTCTTTTCTCTTAGTATTTGTCTTAAGTTATAATGGCAAATCATAATGAAGGTTGCCATAGTTACCTTTAAAAAAAAAAGAGAAAAGAAAGCAGCTTCTAATTTGATTATAGCAGTGATGGGATATCTGTTTACAGCTTTTACATAGAATATTACATTTGATGCCAATACATGTTTTCAGGTGACAGCTCCTGGAGTGTGGTTGCCAAGTCAGGAAGATGTATACCTCAGTGTATCATTGTTCGGCCAGTACCAGACCACACGGCTGCTTCTTTCTGTTTTCCCTCTTCTTGTGCATGAAAAACTGCGCTTTGAAAAGGTATGGTTTCTTTTTCAGTGATTCTCACTTATCACCCTTCTTCAATGTTACTGGCTTTCATGTATTTTTACCATTACAAGGTTCATCTACCCACCATCTGCAGATTGATTGATCTTTCTTTATCAGCATTCCATGGGATATAAGTCAGTTATTACTCTTACTTATTACTCTTGTGTTTTCAAAACCTATATACAATACTGCATGATTAATCTTTTAGCATTTTGTACACATTGGTGTGGAAGAGAGAGCTAGAGAGAGAGGAAGGAAACGGGGGGGGGGTTCTTTTTTTTTTTTTTTTTTTTTTTTTGCCAAGCTGCATATATATGTATGTTCAACTGCTAGACTAGATAAAATCCTGTAACTTGGAAAGTTTTGATTCATTGAATTCTAAACCTCCACTGATACATTGTGTTGGTGAAGTTTTCAAATTTTTTTTTTATCTGTTCATCCAAAACTTGTGAACATTACACATCTTTTTGGATATAGAGTTTTGATTGTGACTCATTTGCTGATGACTTTTTTTTTCTATGAAGCCTTGCATACTCATTTGGAGATATTTAAATCAT